>NC_140168.1:80298361-80453632 GCF_963971535.1 Notolepis coatsorum
AGGTCCAACGGCGTGCGGGAGGCGGCGAGGGACACGGTGCGCAAAGGATGGAAGGTGCTGAGAGGGGAAGGAGAGAGAGGCCTACCGCCTAGACCAGGGGGTCAGCAACCTTTACTATCAAAAGAGCCACTTTTCCCCGTCCCACAAAATAAAATGCTCAGGGAGCCGCACAACCTATTTACCCTTAAAATGAAGATAAACAGTGTATAACATTTTATATATCCCCAAGCATACCACCACATTTAGCATAAAACGCCTGACAATTGCATACCCAAAGTAATTTGCGATTTATTGTACTTATACTTATAGCACACAGTTTTGTTGCATTAATGGGATTATAAAGCAACAAAAAGAAAAATGTTGACTTTTTTAATTGCTGTTTTTACCTGTTATAGACAAAGGAAAAACCTCAAACTCTTATGAAGTGGAGAAAAAATACTGGCTGTGTAGACCTATTTTTTAATAAAAAAACAGAAGAGGAGACAAAACACTGGTGTCCTGTAGACTGACTTTGAAATAAAACCCTGAACTATTCAGGTATATTTGAGTCCTTCCCCTTATTTGTGGAACATTTATAAAATAAAAGTAGTCCACTTTGAAAAAAGACTACCACGTGTACTGTAGACCTACTTTGAAATAAAACACAGAAAAGGAGAAAAACACTTGCATCTGTGGAAACCTACTTTGAAATAAAACCCTGAACTATGCAGCTCTATTAGAGTCCTTCCCCTTATTTGTGGAAAATCTATAAAATAAAAAGTAAATTTTTCGTTGTTCGCAAATTTCGCACCACATATCAGGCATACAGGTAAGCCTTTTGTTGACTAAATATCTTAGTTGATGAATATTTTTTTCATTTCAGTGTCACAGTATGACATTGATATCCTAAAAAAAATAAAAAAATTTGGGGGGCCAGGGAGCTGCAGCTGATTGGCTAAAGAGCCGCATGCGGCCTCGAGGCCGCAGGTTGCCGACCACTGGCCTAGACCTACGCTGACGCAGAGGATGGAGAGGGCGTGCAGGTGGACCAGAACCGAGAGACGAGGAGAGGAGGATGGGAGGAGGAAAAGAGGGGACCTGAACCAATTCAAAGCAGAATAAACTATGAAGAACGACCAAGGGACACGAGAAAGGGGCATGAAGGGCCATGGTGATCCAAATAAAGATACAAGACAAAATCAACGTGGGAAAGTACCCAATACAAGAATTACACACAGGGGACCTGGGGATGAGAATAGATGCAACAGAGGAAAGATAATTGAACAGTTACCCCGAGAAGTATAAAACTATAACACCAGAATATGGAATAATTAACACTATGATTTACAATACACACGTTATAGACAAACGATTTGAAATTTATTTTAAAAAGGACACGCTGATTAGGAAACTATTGGGGAATAATACACAATGACTGGTATGAAGGAACTACGATGGATTACACGTGACACACAATACAAATGAACATGAGCATAAGAAATACGGATTCAGAACATTGACCGGAGCTCTGAGGCCGTCCACAGAACGAATGTTGGACTTATATAGTGTGCACTTCGCCACTAGGGGGAGCCCTCTCACTAGGAGAGCCATTACTCCCCACCCTTCCAATGGGGAACAGAGGGATATGACTAAGATCCTCTAACACCATGGGGAGTCTTGTCTTTTTTTCTTTGAGTTATGTTAGAATCTGAGTTATGTTAGAATAGCAGTTGCTTTAAATGTGCACATGGACATATGTGAAGTACAAGAATTTCAAATATTTTAGACATGAAGAGAGGCTTGGAGAATATCCATTGGGGGTATCTCCGTCACTAGGGGGGGGCTTCTCCAATAGGAGAGCCTGATTCCCCTCCAAACCGCCAACGGGGGCAAAAAGTGCTAATCATATAGCTTATTTTTATTTTCATTTAATTTTTCTTATTGTGTTGTCAGTTTGATTTTTTAAGTCATGTTAGCATAAATGTATATAGTGATATCGGTGACATGGGAGGTACAGAGGTGGGCAGGCTGAGTTCAGTGGGGGGGAATGTCGGGGGGAGGGGCCATCGTTCCGGCGGTTCGACCCAGGAGAGGGGGGGGCCTTGCGTGTTGTGGGATTGGTATGGGTGGGGTGGGGTTTCCTGGGGCCCTCGGCCGCCGTGGCACTGGGCGTCTGGTCACCGGGCCGGGGGGACACCGGGCTTGGGGCCGCAGGGGTCGGGGGGGCATTGAGGCGTGGTGCTTTGGCTTTCTGCGGGCTTGGGGTTCCCGTGGGCCGGGGGCCTGGCGGCCGGGCGGGGGTGGTTGGGGGCTCTGGGTGCTCGGCTCACGCATTGTGGACCAGGATATGGGGGTGTTCTGTTTCTCGGGGAGGAGGGCGGGAGGGAGGGGTTGCTCTTATGGGGGTCAGAGAGGCTGAGCTTTGCCCAGTGGGGTCTTGTGTGCTGCGGGGTCGGTGTGCATGGGGTGGGGCTCTCGGTGACATGGGAGGTAGCGGGCTTGGCTCTGTGGGGGGAGTCCCCTTATCCTCCCCTCTACTGGGCCTGGCCCAATTAATTCAAGGGACCCATGTCGCTGGGGGCCCGGCTCCGCGCATATCGGCCTGGGATATGGGAGAGCTCTATGGGCTTAACTCAGGGGGGGGGGGGGGGCATCATTTCCGCGGTTCGGCCCGGGAGAGTGGGGTCTTGTACGTTGTGGGGTCGTTGTACGTGGGGTGGGGTGCTTGGTGACATGGGAGGTAGCGGGCTTGGCTCGGTGGGGGGGAGTACCACTCCTCGCTCCTCTACTGAGCCTGGCCCAAATAATTCAAGGGACCTGTGTCGCTGAGTGCTCGGCCCCACGTGGGACAGACCTGGGATGTGGGGGAGCCCTATTTTTAGGGGTGGATGGCGGCTGAACGCAGCCGTATTATAGCAATTCAAGGGGCCCATGTCTGTATATTGTTTTGTTATGGATGTTATTGTAGGTATTGTCTAAGTGTTGTATGTCTGTAAATGTTTGTTAAAGTTAGAGGTTATATATGATTGCTAGTAACTGTCTAACTATGCATAACTGTTTCCACTAGAGGGCGCTATAGGCGGAGCCGCTAATGCTACCGCCAGGTGGAGGGTATTTAAGGAGATGTCTCCTCCCCCTCTACCTCTTCCCCATCTACCTCTCACGGAGAGGAGATCTCATGTGCTGCTGTGCTATGAACCAATGTAAATAATAAACCATGCCGATTAAGGGCTCAAGGTAGAAACCATGCCTCATGAGTATATTATTGTCGCCCCATAGCCAATTCTGTCAACAATGTTAAAAAAAAAAAAAGATAAGATATTCCATGTATGCTTGCATGCATGTAAATGCATCAGTCTGTCTGTCTGTCTGTTGAAACATATTAGTCTCTTACTGCTATTATCTTACACAGCTGTACAAGCTACTGTCTGACAGTGGTTCTCAAAAGTGGGGCAGAGGCGTCACAAGGGATTTGTTGTGTTTTTTAACACGTCTGAATTTCCCCGTCCAGCTCCTACGGAGGAAGCTGGGAAGACGTTACTTCCAGGCTGCTGTTTCCATTCCCCCGGAGAGACAGGAAGTACGTACGGCCTGTTTCCATTCCCCCGGAGAGACAGGAAGTCCGTACGGTCTCCCATCGGCATGTTTCTTATGCTAATCTATCGGAGCTCTATTATGTTGAGTGAGACATAATGCCATGCCTTCGCTTTCTTGAGGAACGCAGACATCATCCTTCGCCTTATTTCAGTGAAAGATGGTTAGAACACAACGATTCAAATCTCTCCACATGGATTTAAAACCTCAACCTCGACCGTCGTTATAGTGGTCTTGATAATAGACCAGAAGAGGCTGAGGCTCACGTTCAGATGGCTGGAGAACTCAATCCCTCAGTGGACGTCTAAGTGGATATCGAACACTAATGGCTAAACAGAGAAATAAACATCGCAATTGAATCAATTGAGAGAGAGAGAGACAGAGAGAGTTAGAGAGAGAGAGAGAGAGAGAGAGAGAGAGAGAGAGAGAGAGAGATAGAGAGAGAGAGAGAGAGAGAGAGAGAGAGAGAGAGAGAGAGAGATATGCCATGCTTTCTGTTTCTCGAGGAACGCAGACAGAAGCCGGGAGAAATCGCTCTCTTAGGCGTTTCCTGGTTGTTAAAGTGGAGGCTGCTGACCAAATTTTTAGGTGAAGCACAAATTATTATATTATATATTAAATAATATTTTTAAAACATCCCCCACTGTGTGTCAGTGGTCAGTGGACACAGATGAAAACATATTAACATTAGGTGACAGCGGACCTGACCAGATGAAAACATATTAGGTGACAGCGCACCTGACCAGATGAAATCATATTAGGTGACAGCGCACCTGACCAGATGAAATCATATTAGGTGACAGCGCACCTGACCAGATCAAAACATATTAGGTGACAGCGCACCTGATCAGATCAAAACATTTTAGGTGACAGCGCACCTGACCAGATCAAAACATATTAGGTGAAGGTGACAAGGAAGCCACAGACTCATACCCCCCCGACACTCAACTAACCGCCTCGGACAGTCCTTCATACCAGTGGCCATCAGGCTCCACAACAGTGGGCAGCAACTGCTGCCAGACATCGACCTAGAACTAATAGGAACCCAAGTAGGACAATAACACTACCTTATGCATACTGCACCTTATGTGGATACTGTGATACTGTGAATAATGAATAATGTATATTTCAGTTAGTTAGATAGTAAATTATATCGACCTATTTGTTTACACTGCTTGTGTTGTTTTCACTACCTGTACCCCCCCCCCCCCCCCCCCCCCTTCCCCCATGCTGCTATGATGCCTGAATTTCCCCAAGGGGATCAATAAAGGAATATCTTATCTTATCTTAAAAGGAAAGATGAAATTACCTACCTGGGTTCCATCCTATAGAGGCAAATCTTTCCTGTGACAAAATGGGATCCAATGTAATAAAACTAAGTCAACCAACAAACTAGATTCCTGTACCGGATCTCCTCTCTGGTAAACAAGAATACCTTGAAGACTCTAACAGGAGCACTCATTCAAGGTTACTACTGTACGACTATGCTTGCACCTCATGGTACCAAAGCACCTCAAAGGCACTAAAAACAAGATTACAAACATCACAAAACAAACTGGTCAGACTACTGCTTGACCTTACTCCTAAAACCCACCTCACCCCTGTCCACTTTGACAACCTAGGATGGCTTAGAGTAGACGACAGAGTACAGCAACTTGCAATGGGCCTGGTCGACAAGATACACTACACCACTAAGATACCCATGTGCATGTCGAAATACTTCCCAAAGGTCAGTGAATACCACGACCACAACACCAGAGGGAGTTAGCTTGGTGATTATCATTGTGATGTAGGATAAGCTGGCTAGCTACTGTTAGCATACAAGCACTGTAGCCTACTTACTTTTTCATCCACAACGTTTTTTCTGATCCAGATGCATAAGTCCACTTCTTCATGTTGCTCAGTTGCTGGTTTATACTTCGGTCCTAATGTTGGCGCAAAGTTTAATTTAGCCTGACTTGACTTGTTATAGCTGTACAGCTTACTAACTACTAAACAACAACTTTCTCATAGTCTCAACCTTCACATAGTCAAAACGGGTCCAGCTGCATGTCCGGAGGATAGGTTTAGCTCGGGCCAATCTCAAGTTTCTCAAGTTTCTTTATTAGTTGTCCCACTATAGAGTACCACTCCTCGCTCCTCTACTGAGCCTGGCCCAAATAATTCAAGGGACCTGTGTCGCTGAGTGCTCGGCCCCACGTGGGGACAGACCTGGGATGTGGGGGAGCCCTATTTTTAGGGGTGGATGGCGGCTGAACGCAGCCGTATTATAGCAATTCAAGGGGCCCATGTCTGTATATTGTTTTGTTATGGATGTTATTGTAGGTATTGTCTAAGTGTTGTATGTCTGTAAATGTTTGTTAAAGTTAGAGGTTATATATGATTGCTAGTAACTGTCTAACTATGCATAACTGTTTCCACTAGAGGCCGCTATAGGCGGAGCCGCTAATGCTACCGCCAGGTGGAGGGTATTTAAGGAGATGTCTCCTCCCCCTCTACCTCTTCCCCATCTACCTCTCACGGAGAGGAGATCTCATGTGCTGCTGTGCTATGAACCAATGTAAATAATAAACCATGCCGATTAAGGGCTCAAGGTAGAAACCATGCCTCATGAGTATATTATTGTCGCCCCATAGCCAATTCTGTCAACAATGTTAAAAAAAAAAAAAGATAAGATATTCCATGTATGCTTGCATGCATGTAAATGCATCAGTCTGTCTGTCTGTCTGTTGAAACATATTAGTCTCTTACTGCTATTATCTTACACAGCTGTACAAGCTACTGTCTGACAGTGGTTCTCAAAAGTGGGGCAGAGGCGTCACAAGGGATTTGTTGTGTTTTTTAACACGTCTGAATTTCCCCGTCCAGCTCCTACGGAGGAAGCTGGGAAGACGTTACTTCCAGGCTGCTGTTTCCATTCCCCCGGAGAGACAGGAAGTACGTACGGCCTGTTTCCATTCCCCCGGAGAGACAGGAAGTCCGTACGGTCTCCCATCGGCATGTTTCTTATGCTAATCTATCGGAGCTCTATTATGTTGAGTGAGACATAATGCCATGCCTTCGCTTTCTTGAGGAACGCAGACATCATCCTTCGCCTTATTTCAGTGAAAGATGGTTAGAACACAACGATTCAAATCTCTCCACATGGATTTAAAACCTCAACCTCGACCGTCGTTATAGTGGTCTTGATAATAGACCAGAAGAGGCTGAGGCTCACGTTCAGATGGCTGGAGAACTCAATCCCTCAGTGGACGTCTAAGTGGATATCGAACACTAATGGCTAAACAGAGAAATAAACATCGCAATTGAATCAATTGAGAGAGAGAGAGACAGAGAGAGTTAGAGAGAGAGAGAGAGAGAGAGAGAGAGAGAGAGAGAGAGAGAGAGAGAGAGAGAGAGAGAGAGAGAGAGAGAGAGAGAGAGAGAGAGAGAGAGAGAGAGAGAGAGAGATAGAGAGAGAGAGAGAGAGAGAGAGAGAGAGAGAGATATGCCATGCTTTCTGTTTCTCGAGGAAAGCAGACAGAAGCCGGGAGAAATCGCTCTCTTAGGCGTTTCCTGGTTGTTAAAGTGGAGGCTGCTGACCAAATTTTTAGGTGAAGCACAAATTATTATATTATATATTAAATAATATTTTTAAAACATCCCCCACTGTGTGTCAGTGGTCAGTGGACACAGATGAAAACATATTAACATTAGGTGACAGCGGACCTGACCAGATGAAAACATATTAGGTGACAGCGCACCTGACCAGATGAAATCATATTAGGTGACAGCGCACCTGACCAGATGAAATCATATTAGGTGACAGCGCACCTGACCAGATCAAAACATATTAGGTGACAGCGCACCTGATCAGATCAAAACATTTTAGGTGACAGCGCACCTGACCAGATCAAAACATATTAGGTGAAGGTGACAAGGAAGCCACAGACTCATACCCCCCCGACACTCAACTAACCGCCTCGGACAGTCCTTCATACCAGTGGCCATCAGGCTCCACAACAGTGGGCAGCAACTGCTGCCAGACATCGACCTAGAACTAATAGGAACCCAAGTAGGACAATAACACTACCTTATGCATACTGCACCTTATGTGGATACTGTGATACTGTGAATAATGAATAATGTATATTTCAGTTAGCTAGATAGTAAATTATATCGACCTATTTGTTTACACTGCTTGTGTTGTTTTCACTACCTGTACCCCCCCCCCCCCCCCTTCCCCCATGCTGCTATGATGCCTGAATTTCCCCAAGGGGATCAATAAAGGAATATCTTATCTTATCTTAAAAGGAAAGATGAAATTACCTACCTGGGTTCCATCCTATAGAGGCAAATCTTTCCTGTGACAAAATGGGATCCAATGTAATAAAACTAAGTCAACCAACAAACTAGATTCCTGTACCGGATCTCCTCTCTGGTAAACAAGAATACCTTGAAGACTCTAACAGGAGCACTCATTCAAGGTTACTACTGTACGACTATGCTTGCACCTCATGGTACCAAAGCACCTCAAAGGCACTAAAAACAAGATTACAAACATCACAAAACAAACTGGTCAGACTACTGCTTGACCTTACTCCTAAAACCCACCTCACCCCTGTCCACTTTGACAACCTAGGATGGCTTAGAGTAGACGACAGAGTACAGCAACTTGCAATGGGCCTGGTCTACAAGATACACTACACCACTAAGATACCCATGTGCATGTCGAAATACTTCCCAAAGGTCAGTGAATACCACGACCACAACACCAGAGGGAGTTAGCTTGGTGATTATCATTGTGATGTAGGATAAGCTGGCTAGCTACTGTTAGCATACAAGCACTGTAGCCTACTTACTTTTTCATCCACAACGTTTTTTCTGATCCAGATGCATAAGTCCACTTCTTCATGTTGCTCAGTTGCTGGTTTATACTTCGGTCCTAATGTTGGCGCAAAGTTTAATTTAGCCTGACTTGACTTGTTATAGCTGTACAGCTTACTAACTACTAAACAACAACTTTCTCATAGTCTCAACCTTCACATAGTCAAAACGGGTCCAGCTGCATGTCCGGAGGATAGGTTTAGCTCGGGCCAATCTCAAGTTTCTCAAGTTTCTTTATTAGTTGTCATACAGAAGTACAGAATACTTTTATACAAAATGCTTCTTTATGTTACATTTTGTATAAAAGTATTCTGTACTTCTGTATGACAACTAATAAAGAAACTTGAGAAACTTGAGATTGGCCCGAGCTAAACCTATCCTCCGGACATGCAGCTGTACCCGTTTTGACTTTGCAATGCAGCAATCTCTGATTGGATTTGCAAGGCTGCCAATCATATTCAACCTCCGTGTATTGGATGTCAAGGGCTGTCAATCAATCAATCCTCCATTCAATGGCAAGAGTTTAACTGCACAGACCGTGCTTAGATGAAGTTAATAGCCTATTTTGATTCGCTGTTATTTATTATTTATTTAACAATGGGTCACACCTGTGAAGTTTTCTTCACAAATAATTACTGCAGGCAATACTGCAGTGCAGGCCAGCTTAGAGCTGTCAATTTTGGCCATTTTTGAAGAAAAAAAAAATCACTGGCATTTTTCTTACAGAGGAAAACATTTATAATAAAAAAATTATAATAATAATAATTTAAAAAAAATATATATATATAGTTTTTTTTTTTTTATATATATATATATAGGTATATGTAAATTAATAATAATTATGAATTATGAGTGAATTTGTGTTTCACGTGTTGTCATAGAGAAATCTCCACTGGTAGGTACATATACTCCATCTGCAAAGATAGTAGCTTACTTTTCAGACAGCACAATATTGATGAAGAAAATACTTTTTAAATACATAGGATACATAGAGACAGAAAGAGGAAGAGAAAGAGAAAGAGAGAGATCGTCACACTTATTGACTTTGCGACAGACGCATTGCAAACATCAGGGGACGTGTTCCTAGGGGAACAGAGATCCCGTCGCACAGGAGTGCAGAGCGACAGGAAATGAGTGTGTCATTAATCAAAGTCCCCCCTCTCAACTGTGCAGAGAAGATCTGACAGGCCCTACACACTAAGCTGTCTACTAGAGGAAGATATGTCCCTAGTGCACACACACACACAAACACACACACACACACACACACACACACACACACACACACACACACACACACACACACACGTGTGCATGCACACACATGCATGTGTGTGTGTGTGTGTGTGTGTGTGTGTGTGTGTGTGTGTGTGTGTGTGTGTGTGTGTGTGTGTATGTGTGTGTGTGTGTGTGTGTGTGTGTGTGTGTTTGTGGACAGACGTCTATCCAGAGCTAATCTCACCAACTACAAGGCTGCAGTGGATGAAACTGGCCACATAGGCTGACAGAAAGCCAGGGGAGTGAATGCCGTAATACTTTTCAGATTGGTCAACAACAAGTATTTTATTAGAATTAATTTCCAACATTGTCTTTTGAAATAAACCACTATTGAGACATTAGTGTGTAAGGGCCCACATCCACATAGCGCCTTAATTGATTAATTGAGCGCAGTGATTGATTGAATGAACATTTTATTAATAGATTGCAGAATGGGTACAATACAGTACGGCTCAATACACAGAATTGTTAAGGGGATGCAGACCAGAGAAAGACTTTCGTCTTGTTTACATCAGGGTCCCCCATTTTCAATTCATGATGAATTGTAAGTAAGGGTGCAACTAGCACCGTGCAATCCATTCTTTGTGGATCTAGCCCATAGTGTTATTGTCATTGAGCATTTTGATTTTTGATTTGAAATCTTTATTTCGAACATGTAAATGAATACAAACAAAATAAATAACAAAAAAAAATCAAAACATAACTCAAACAAAATAATAACTAAACAAAAGAAAAACATAACTCAATTTACATGTTCAAAAAGGAGTAGGAAGAAGTATACACTTATTTAATCCTAGCCCTTTTCCACTACTCAAATGAGTGTACTATTAAAAATATATATATATATATATGTGCAAAAAAAAATATATATATATATGTAAAACATGAAAGAGATCAAATAAAAATGTAAACACCCGTGAATATCAAGTCCCTTCCTCATCCCTGTACCTCGTGAACATCATTTCCTTATACATCAGTTTGAATTGTCTCATGTTTGGACATTGCTTTAGCACCACATTTAGACTGTTTCACTCCACATATTGAGATGCAGTGTCTTCTCATGGTAGTGCGTACATTTAGAACTTTTAAATTGAGTTCTCCCCTCAGATTATAACCCCCCTCCCTAACAAAGAACAGTTCTTGAATGTTTCCTGCAAGTACATGACCTTTTGCTTTATACATTAATTCTGCCGTTTTAAATTCCACAAGATCATTTAACTTTAATGTTTTTGACTTTAAAAATAATATGTTTGTGTGATCACGATAACCTGCAATGTGAACTATCCTTATGGCCCTTTTTTGGAGTATAAAAAGTGGTTGTAGTGTAGAATTATACGTGTTTCCCCAGACTTCAGCACAGTAATTTAAATATGGTAAAACTAGTGAATTTCTATCCAGAATGTGCTTTACTTTACTCATGACTGAAATGCTTCTTGACAGTTTAGATTGGACATGTTTTATGTGAGGTTTTCCAACAGATTTTATGGTCTATTATTACACCTAGGAATTTATTTTCATAAACTCTTTCAATAATCACATCATTTATAAGATTAGTGTCATCCGCAAATAAAATACATTTAAATATATTGGATACTTTACATATATCGTTAATGTACAAGATGAACAGTTTTGGACCCAACACTGACCCCTGGGGGACACCACAAGCAATGTCCAAACATTCAGATTTATAATCTCTCATTGTCACAAATTGTTGTCTTTTATTTAGATAGCTTCTCACCCAGTCCAATACTACCCCCTTGATCCTATATCTTTCCAATTTCCTGATTAATATATCATGATTAATAGTATCAAATGCATGCATCCTGATGACCTGGGGATAGAAGCTCCTTCTGAGTCTCTCTGACTTGACTACAGCTTGACTACAGCTCAGCGTTCAACACCATAGTCCCCACCAGACTGGTGGACAAGCTGATCGAGCTGGGTCTGAGCTCCGCCCTGAGCGCCTGGGTACTGAACTTTCTGAGCGAAAGACCCCAGGCGGTCAGGGTGGGGGGTCAGACCTCCAACACCATCACCCTGAGCATTGGGTCCCCCCAGGGCTGTGTTCTGAGCCCCCTGCTGTACTCACTCTACACACACGATTGTGTGGCCAAGTTCAGCTCCAACTCCATAGTGAAGTTCGCAGACGACACGGTGGTGGTGGGGCTGATCTCGGACAACGACGAGAAGGCCTACCGGGAGGAGGTTGAGGTACTGGAACGCTGGTGCCAGGACAACAGCCTGCTCCTGAACATTGGTAAAACCAAGGAGCTGATCGTGGATTATAGGAGAGGACAGCAGGAGACACACACACCACTGAGGATTAACGGGGCTACCGTGGACAGGGTGAGCAGCTTTAAGTACCTGGGGGTCCACATCTCAGAGGATCTGACATGGTCAACACACATAGACACAGTAGTAAAGAAGGCAAAGCAGCGCCTCTACCACCTGAGACAGTTAAGAAGAAATCAACAGAGAAATCAAAAGAAATCAGTACATTACAGAAGGAATTTCTTGTACAGTCTTGTACAGTGGGTGACAATATTGTCACAAGTTAAGATGAAATTACATACCTAGGTTTCATGTCTATCTATATCTCCCTCTCTCTCCCTCCCTCCATCTCTCCTCTGTATCTCCCTCTTTCTTTCTCTTCCTCTATCTCCCCCTCTCTATCTCCCCCTCTCTATCTCCCCCTCTCTCTCTCTCTGTCTGTCTGTCTGTCTGTCTGTCTGTCTGTCTGTCTGTCTGTCTGTCTGTCTGTCTGTCTGTCTGTCTGTCTGTCTGTCTGTCTGTCTGTCTGTCTGTCTGTCTGTCTGTCTGTCTGTCTGTGAACCCAGGTTGCTTTCTAACCTATACTAAAGACATGCCTGTGAAGTGTCATCAATCACTATGGCAAGCGCACATCCGTGGACATGTACACACACACACACACACACACACACACACACACACACACACACACACACACACACACACACACACACACACACACACACACACACACACACACACACACACACACACACACACACACACACACACACACACACACACACACACACACACACACACACACACACACACACACACACACACACACAAAAGCTTACATACACACACACACACACTCTCGCTCTCTCTCCTAATTCAAATGGGCTTTATTTAACATTAACTACTGTATGGCAGAGTACACAAGAAAGAAAATCAGTACATTACAGAAGGAATTTCTTGTACAGTCTTCTTGTACAGTGGGTGACAATATTGTCACAAGGAAAGATGAAATTACATACCTAGGTTTCATCCTAGAGGCAAATCTTTCCTGTGACAAAATGGAATCCAATGTAATAAAAAAAGTAGAGAGGTGAATACATACCTGTTTTCCAGTTGGAATGTTCTTATTATGATGCCACTGTGAAGCAGCTTAGATTAGACTCTCTGCCCAGCATCCCTCATAGTCAGGCCATGGTTGATGACATGGTCCACCAAAGTTGCTCCTCTGTATCTCCCTCTCTGAGACTACTCCCGGTCTGAGACTACTTCTGTGTGTGTGTGTGTGTAACCAAATGCATACCTACATGTATGACCTATATATATCTAATACTTTTGGATATGAGCATTTTTTTCAATAAGTATGGAAGCCTGAACACAGAATGACACCAGTATCACTGACTACCACGGCAAGCCTATAGAAAATTATTCTATTTAATAATAATAATAATAATAATTATTATTATAAATGTCTCTCTCTCTGTTTCTTTCTTTCTTTCTTTCTTTCTTTCTTTCTTTCTAGATTCCCTATCAGCTGCCTTCTCCTCTTTGTCCCTCTCTCTGTCTCTCTCTCTGTTTCTGTCCTGCCTGTCTCTCTCCTCCTTTCTCTCTTCCCAGTCTCTCTCCTCCTTTCTCTCTTCTCTGTCTCTCTCCTCCTTCCTCTCTTCTCTAACCTCCCTGCGCAAAGCCGCCCTCTCCTCTAGACAGGCTAAACGCAGCTCAGCGTTCAATGCGCTCAACTCACCAGCAGAAGTAACACTAGTATGTTCTGAACCTAGTGCAGAGTCAACACCATCAAGATCCGACACACCAACATCCTGATCACAAACCCCCATAGCTCTACTCTCTACCACAGAATACAGTTATGAAAGAAAGTATACTCCCGTAGCAACACACAATACTACCCAACAAATCAGACTTCAATAAGCCCTACAAAATAGCCACTCACCTATAGTACTCAATAATGTCCCTGTGCAACACTTAACAGCCACATTCTGCAGTATGACAACCTAACCAATTCGATTTAATATCCACATCTAACATTCATGAAAATAATAAATGTTGGTTCTAACCACCTAACTAGGATCACCTGGGTAACACTAACTACCCCGACTAAACTACTCCCCTAGCGGGATGAGGACTACACATATCTTCAGCCGCTTACCGATTTCATTGCACGCTCCACCGGAATAGACGACGCGTGCCCCCCTCCCCCTAACCAAGCAGGTGATCCACCCTTTACCTATGTGGAAAAAAATGTAATGGTTAAGAGCATAACTTACAAAAACGGTTTACAACAGTTAAGTGTGCAGCACGGAAATATGGATATATAATAATTTCAACCAAATGAAAAGACGCAACCTATCTGACATGCTCCAATTGACAAGTCCACATGTCACATAACAACAAGGAACTATACAATTGTGCAAACTAACGAGCCCCCATGTCATGTACAAAGGTCTGATGACCACATAGAATAGAAACTGGAGCAGGCTGCACATGAACAAAAAAACAGCCCCTCTCAGTAGATGCTTTTAAAGCACAGTCCCGGCCAGGTAGGAAACAACACAAATGCGCTTTCAAAAGGTAAATGATATTTATTATCTGTGGCAGGAATTCAAACCTCCACATGCAATATGTATATATAAAGAAGGGAAAAAACAACCCACAAACAATTAACAAACAGGGAGAAGGGTAAGGGGAGAACAAACAAGTAATATAGGTAAAACACAAGTGTTGGCAAGGGCCAACACAGTATAAAGTTCCCTTGGGGAAACAGTGGCAAAAATGGCCTAAAAGCCAACAATATGTAAATAGATAGCAATCCCTTAACAGGGAAGAAAATAGGCACAAAGGCCAACTACATATACAAACCCACACAAAGTGGAAACAAAGGGCAGTACAATATATATATATATATTAAGGCTGTCAAATATATCGCGTTAATATCGCGTTAACTCCCGATTCTATTAATGCCACTAATTTTTTTAACTCAAGATTAACTAAAAAAAAAAAAAAAAAAAAAATGTTTTTTTTTATTTTTTTTTACTAGACTTCACTCAGGTGTATTATTGATGCTCTCATTGATACTATGTTTGTTTCTGAAGTGTGTGTGTGTGTGTGTGTGTGTGTGTGTGTGTGTGTGTGTGTGTGTGTGTGTGTGTGTGTGTGTGTGTGTGTGTGTGTGTGTGTGTGTGTGTGTGTGTGTGTGTGTGTGTGTGAGATATAGAGAGAGAGGGGGGTGAGAGAGATGAGGAAGGGGCAAAAGAGAAAAAGAGCTGGGAGAGTGTGTGTGTGAGGGAGAGAGGGGGGTGTGTGATTAATCAGCCCTTGTGTGTGTGAATGTAACAAGTTCCTAACGTTTTCTTTCCCCTATTATTTCATGCACACTTTATTCATTGTTTTAAATTATTATTTTCTTTTAAGTTATTTTGTGCATGACTCTGTTTTGAATTTGATGCAAATTTGCAATGCATGAGGGTCATCCTTTTGTGTTAAATGGCTGCACAAAGCAAGCATTTGTTGACTCGCATGTTGATAAGAGTATTAAAACTTGGAACTTGAAAAAGATCTGTTTAAGGTAAAATTTGCGATTAATCGCGAGTTAACTATGGACAATCATGCGATTAATCGAGTTAAATATTTTAATCGTTTGACAGCACTAATATATATATATGTAAGGATCCACTTAAGAGTGGTGAATGGCACAGAGGCCAACAATATATTTAAAGCCACACAAAGTGGAAACAAAGGGCAGTATGATATATATATGTAGAGCACACCAGCAATACAATACAGTGAAGCTACAGTACCAAAAACAACAGTGTGAACCAAATGGACTTACCACCTAACAGTGGAAGTGGAACACACAAAGGCCAACACAATATACAATTGTCCACACACAGTGGTAAATGGCAGAACAGTGGCAACCTCCAACACCCTGGTCACTGGTAACTGACACAGAGAGGCGCCAGGATGTGTGTGTGCTGTCAGGTATTTGTCCACCCGTCCCTCTTGAGGTGATTGCCATCAGCTGTCATTCTTTAGGCAATCAACACTCTTCAGTGTAGGGACGGGCGGCACCCGACAGAGAAAGAGAAAGGGACAGCATTAGCTATCATGGCACAGACACACATCACATACAAAACATAACACATTTACATATACTAACCTGATGTTCAAATGGTGTCATAAAGACAGTAATAATGGTAATGACCAACCCACGTACCCATGTACGTCACAGGTGGCTAGAGTCTTTGATTATTATCTTAGCCTTACCCCTGCAACGCTTGTTGTAAATGCCTCGGAGAGTGGGAAGCCCACCTTCAATTGTGCATTAGGCTGAACGGGCCACTCTCTGTAGTCTGCTACGGTCTTGTGCGGTGCTATTCCCAAACCAGGAGGTGATATTGCCAGTCAGGATGCTCTCTATTGTGCATAAGTAGAAGTTCTTAAGGATCTTCTGACTCACTTTGAACTTCCTTAGGCGCCTAAAGAAGTAGAGGCGTTGCCGTGCCTACTTGATTAAACTGTCAATGTGTGTGGTCCATGTCAAGTCCTCGGATATGTGGACTCCGAGGTACTTAAAACTGCTCACTTTCTCGACCAGTGCCCCGTTGATGCTGAGGGGGCTGTAGTCCCTGACCCCCGACCTCCTAAAGTCCACAATCATCTCTTTTGTTTAGCTGACATTCAGGGAGAGGCAGTTCTCCTGACACCACTGCGCCAGAACCTCTACCTCTTCCAGGTAGGCCCTCTCATCGTTTGCAGAGATCAGGCCCACCACTACTGTGTCGTCAGCTAATTTGATGATTGTGTTGTTGTTCCGCTGTGCCACACAGTCGTGTGTGTACAGCGAGTAGAGGAGGGGACTCAGAACACAGCCCTGGGGGACCCCTATGTTGAGGGTGATGGATGAGGAGGTGCATTTGCCTGGTCTCACCACCTGGGGTCTACCTGTCAGGAAGTCCAAGACCCACTGGCAGAGGTCATAGTTCAAGCCCAGGTCCCTGAGCTTGGCTATGAGTTTGGAGGGGACTATGGTATTGAATGCTGAGCTGTAGTCGATGACAGCATTCTCACATAGTTCCCCTGCCTCTTGTCCAGGTGTGATGCTGCTGTGTGCAGCACATGGGCTATGGCATACTCTGTGGACCTGTTGGGGCGATATGCAAATTGCAGGGGGTCCAGGTTGATGGGGAGGGAGTAACAGATGTAGCCTTTCACAAGCTTCTCAAAAAAATTCATGGCTATGGAGGTGAGAGGTACAGGGCGGTAGTCGTTGAGGCAAGCGTTTCCTCGCCCAAGAGCTCCGGTTCGATGGAGCCCGGTTCCAGGCCTATTTTAGGCTAACCAAGAGCCTGTTTGAGCTTCTTCACCAGAAGGTTGGCAGTAGCATCTCCAGAGCACAGACACCGTTCAGGGAGACAATCGGCCCTGCAGAGCGTCTGTGCATCTGTCTACAGTGAGTTGCAGTGTCCGCACCCTATTCAGCTAAGGGGTTAGCCAGATTCAACTTTGACCAATGCGACCCCTGCAGGATACTGTAACAATCCCATACTCAGCCCTCGGTTGGGCTGTGATGGGAGGAGTAACATTGGTCCCCTACCTCCATCCTTTAACGAGCCCAGACTCAGCCCTCTGTTGGGCTGTGAGGGGAGAAGGAACATTGGATGCCTACCTTCCTCCAGTCTCATACCACCCTCTAGTGGTCACCATCAGATGGTGCAAACTTTGATTCTACCTTTGTTAACTCATATGTTTACTTTAATTAATGGGGTAATTAATGGGATGTCACTGTGTGTGTTATTGTTGAACTTCCCCTCCCTTAAGAGTTGTAAGTAGATTTAGTATTCTGTTTTTGTGCAACTTGCTTTTATCGTGTCTTCAGTTCGTTTTGTATTAGCGCCAGCACGGCTGTGCCATTTATGTTTCTTTTTATAACGTGTCGTCTAGTAAAGTCTGTATATACTGCCGTCTCTGCCTCCTCCATTCCTGTCCGCAACCTGAGTTCTCATTGCCTTCCCTCACTACCCTACCCCACCAGTCGTAACAGGATACATTTGGTTCAAACACAAAGAAAATACATGTTGTTACAAGATGTCCACTATCTCAATCTATACCTTGCTGGAAAAAATCTCCTTTAATTGCATTTATTTAAGATGCCTTTTTAAGCATCGGGCAAAAATGGGGCTATTTTCGTTTTTGTTTTTTGACGATTGCATACCCAAAGTAATTTTTTTCTATAGCATATGCATGAGTGTGGTCTCTTTGAAAGGTAACATTCTGAGGTTTCTTACACAATAAAGGAAAATCACTTTGAGTGCTAATGAAAGAGAGTAACAGAGGTTTGAACACACTGAAGTGAAAGTTTTGTGTACTCACATTTCTTTTTACTAGCTGTACATACACACAGTCATCATATCTCTCCTAGCTGCACATACACACATTCCTCACATACACACAGTCCTCATATCCATCCTAGTTACACATACACACAGTCATCATATCTCTCCTAGCTGCACATACACACAGTCCTCATATATCTCCTAGTTACACATACACACAGTCCTCACATCTCTCCTAGTTACACATACACACAGTCACCTAGTTACACATACTCACAGTGTACGAATTCCAATCAGGCTTTAGAACATCCCACTCCACGTTGGCTCAGACGTTGATGTTCTGGTGTACGTTACAATGCATGTGTCTTCAGTTCAGTAAACACTGACATGCTGAAACTACGTGTTGTCTGATTCCAACATAACATTGGCGACGAGAGATGGCTGAATTATCTATCCCACCCCCTCCACCCTTCCTACCGCTGCCCGGTGAGCCGCCCGTCCCGTGGGCGCGTTGGATTTCCTCGTTCGAGACGTATATCCTGGCTACCGGTTTGGAATTGTCCGCGGTGAGAAAACGTGCATTACTACAGCACTGTTTAGGCGTGGAGGGACAGCGTGTGTGTGAAACGCTTGGCACATTAGAGAGTGACAGATATGCGTCAGTGGTGGCACTCCTAAAGGGACATTTCGCCACTCCACAGACTGCACTCCTCCGTCGAGTTGTGTTCCGACGGAGACATCAACGTGTCCCACCCTCCAGAACATTTACAACAAGCGGTGCAGGGGGAAGGCTAAGAGAATTATTAAGGACTCGAGCCACCCGAACAACTGCCTCTTTGAACTGCTGCGGTCAGGCAAGCGATACCGGAGTCTTAAGGCGAGCACAGAAAGACTCAGAAGAAGCTTCTATCCCCAGGCCATCAGGCTGCTAAACGAACAATAAACACTATGCAACAACCATCAAATGCACACAGCACACACACCCACACGCACACACTCACTTAAACAAACAACACACTGCAGCACCCACTCTCCACACTTTAGATCACACAAACACACTTTATATTTATTGATAAAGGATTTGCACTACAACTCGTACACCTACTGTAAATTGTACCTAAATTGCACCTCATCCCATTTCTGCCTTGCACTATATAGTATTGTATATTAGTACACTGCATAGTATTGTATATTATATGGTAACTCAGTTACGTCTATCCTGCATCGAACATTGTACATATGTCTATACTGAACACTGTGACCTCATTTTTTTACTTCTAATTTACATGCTATACTATGTTATTTTATTTCATACTTATCTTGTCTTGCACAGTCTCTGGAGCGTAACAGTAAGAAGCATTTTGTATAAAAGTATTCTGTACTTCTGTATGACAACTATTAAAGAAACTTGAACTTGAACTTGAACTTGGCGAGTCAATAACGCAGTACGTCGCGGACCTACGGGCTTGGCTAGCTCATGCAAATTCGGGGCATTACAGGATGAAATGGTGAGAGACCAACTCATATTGAACACTGACAGTGATAAAATCAGGGAAAGACTACTGTTGGAAAATGACGAGCTGACATTAGCATTGCTATTAGACTAGCAGTGCAGGTGGAATCTGCTATGAACTGTGCAGCTAGTTTGTCTACCTCCCCTAGCCCCAACACACACGTGCCAGTAGAGGCTGCGAGCACGCTCAGCTCAAGGGTGTCCCTCCTCAACGTGAGTGCAGACGACGGCGGGGACAATATACTGTTAGCCTCCCAGTCACGTGACCGCTCACGCCAGCTGTGCGGGAATTGTGGCTCCCTTTCACACAACTCCAGAGCCCAGCCCTGCCCTGCCCGTGGCAAAGCCTGCTCCAACTGCGGGAGGCTAAACCACTTCCACAAGGTCTGCAGGTCAGCCCCAGCTAGCGCTTCCAAGCCACCGACCACTATCATCCATAATGTCAGCTCAGGACGAGTGCCATTCAAAACATGCTCATTGGTGGTTGGTGACATCACACTGCCCCTCCTCCTCTACACTGGAGCCACAGTGTCTCTATTGAATTGGGCGACATACTCTCAATTCTTCTCCCACAAACCACTGGGCCCGCCCACCACCACCCTGCGAGGCTACGCCGACTCCAAGATTGACATCGTTGGCTCCCTCCAGCTGCCGGTGAGGTACGGAGAAAAGACACTGCCTGCCTTCAACATTGCACGCCGAGGGACCAACCTCCTCGGCATCGACCTCTTCAGTTTCTCTCTGCTGGACACCACAGGCTCAGAGATCCACACCGTCACCGCTGTCTCCTGGCAGCAACAGTGGCCTGCACTGTTCAACGGTGTGGGCTGCCTCCAGGTCTTCGCTCACCAGCCCCTGCTAGACCAAAAAGTGACTCCGGTCATCCAGCCCCTTTGCCGCTCCCCCTGGCTCTCCGTGAGGGCATCGCCACCGAGTTACAGAAGATGCTGGACGACGACATCATCGAACAGGTGAACGCGTCACCCTGGATCTCCAACTTGGTGGTAGCAAAGAAGAAGTCAGGTGAGCTGCGACTCTGCGTGGACATGAGAGCGGTAAACAAGGCCATCGTCACTGATAAATACCCCCTGCCAACCACAGAGGAGCTCACCGCCCAGTTCCACTGGTCCAAGGTGTTCTCTAAGCTGGACCTTTGTCAGGGGTATCTCCAGGTGCCACTACACCTAGAGAGCCGCAACCTCACCGCGTTCATCACCCACAGGGGGGTCTTCCGTTACAAACGCATGGCTTTTGGCTTAAGCTCCGCCCCCAGCTGCTTCCAAAAGATCATGGCCTCCGTCTTCGCCGGGATCCCCGGGGTGGCCATCTACCTCGATGACATCGTGGTGCACGGGGCCAACGCCGAGAGTCACGACGCGAGCCTCCACAGTGTCTTAAGTGCGATGGCGAAGCACCACCTCACACTCAACGGCGAGAAGTGTGTCTTTGCCACCACGACCATTGACTTTGTTGGGTTCCGCCTCTCGGCTGACGGCATGTACCCGCTCCAGTCAAACACAGAGGCCATACACAGTGTCCCAGAGCCCACCTCGGCGGCCCAGGTGGACTCTTTCCTGGGCATGACGGCGTACTACCTCCGCTTCCTGCCACACTACTCCGACACAACTGCACCGCTGCGGAAGCTGTTGAAGCAGGACGAGCCCTGGCTCTGGACGCCTGCCTGCTCGAAGGCTGTGCGCCTCCTCAAGTCCCAGCTCACCTCATCACCAGTCCTGGCGTTTTTCGACCTAGACAGCACCACCCTCGTCACGTGTGATGCCTCCGCCGCAGCCGTTGGCGCGGTACTGTCACAGCTGCACGGGGGTGTGGAGAGGCCGGTCGCTTTCGCTTCACGGGCCCTTAGCCCCACAGAACAGAGGTACTCAGTGGGGGAGCGAGAGGCCCTGGCCTGCATCTGGGCATGTGAGCACTGGCATATGTACCTCTACTCATTCACCCTTAGGACGGACCACCAGGCTCTCACTACCATCCTCGCCACGTCAGGCACTGGCCACAAACCGCTCCGCCTCCACCGCTGGGCTGACCGCCTGCAGCAGTACAACTTCGGTTTGCAGTTCACGCGACGAGAAAGGATGATCCGTGTGTCTTAAATTATAAGTTGAACTATATGGTGTTAAGAACTGCTTTAGATAGGGGGCATAATTAAAGTAAATACATTTGTAAACAAAAAGCAACCAATGAAAATGTCTTCTGAATTGGGGAGAAAGCCAGTTTAACGACTCAAACATAAGACAGTGATGGGTTCTATAAGGGCACCTCAATATGAATCTGCAAACACTATTATAAGTGACATTTAAAGGACGGAGATTTGTTAGTGTGGTGTTCTGATAGACTAGGTCTGCGTAGTCCACTATTGGAAGTACACACAGTCATCATATATCTCCTAGTTACCCATACACACAGACCTCATATCCCTCCTAGTTACACATACAGTCCTCATATCCCTCCTAGTTACACATACACACAGTCCTCATATCTCTCCTAGCTGCACATACAGTCCTCATATCCCTCCTAGTTACACATACACACAGTCCTCATATATCTCCTAGTTACACATACACACAGTCCTCATATCCCTCCTCCTTACCGCTCCAGCCTTGGGTCGTCTGGGTGACCAAATATTTCAGTTTTGAGATCAAGTACTAGAAGAATTAAATTACGTTTCCACGATTTGCCATTATCTAAAGAAACCAAATTACATCTCACACACATCTTCATCTCCTACTCCCTGCTTGCACTGAAGTGATCAGGACCTAAAGTAAATTATTACCTCTGTCATATGATGGAGACATGGAGGCAACTGTCTGCTGTCTCTCCTCCCTGCAATTTGAGCTGGTCTCTCTGTCCTGGATATGAGTGTTGAGATCAGAGGGTCTGTGTAGGGTTGTTAGTAACTGTCTAACTGTACATATGGCTGTTTCCACCAGTGACTGTCTAGTTGCATATATATCTGTTCCCACTAGAGGGCGCTCTAGGCGGAGCCACCCAGGTACACCACCTTGTGGCGAGTATAAAAGCAAAGGTATACTCCCACTTCGTTCTCTCCCCCAATGTCTCTCAGTGAGAGAAGACCATATGTTACTGCTGCTCTTTCCATGTGAATAAAAAGGAACAACGCCAGTTATGGCTCAAGATAGAAACCATGCCTCTTGACCACATTATTGTCGCCCTATAGTCGAATTCTGTTAACAGGTTATGGGCCCAGATTACGCCGGGGCGAAAATAGTGGAGGTACTGTAGCAAGCTTAGCTGAAGTATAGGCTAGGATAGCGCCGGGAGCACCGGGTGGCTAGACACTAGGCCAACAAGAGCGAAAGCGAATTAACGAAGAGGATGGAAAACAAGAGAAGAGGCAAATGGCCGACATTCAATGGAAAAGCAGAGAACTATGAGCTCTGGGAAGAGCGCATGCTGTGCTGCATGCACGGGGCGGGGCTGAAGGAGACGATCCTGGGGGCCCCCACGGGAGAACTAACAGCGGAAAGGGCAAGCCCTGGACAACCAGCGGAACGCAAACGCATACTGTGAGTTAGCGCCGATGCTCGACGACACCAGCCTGGGGCTGATATTCCGCGACACTAAAGACCGAGGGCGAGAAAGCCTGGCGGTATTGAGAGAGCATTTCATCGGGCGAGGAAGATCCAGAGTCGTGGCCCTCTACATAGCACTAACGGGCCTGAGGAAGGGGACCACCGAGACCATGACTGAATACGTCAACAGAGCGGAGCAGATCACGACGCCATTGAGGAGTGCCGGAGAAGCACCAAGCGATGGGCTAATGATGGCGATGATAATGAGAGGACTACCGGAGCTGTACAAACCGTTCACACTCCTGGTAACACACGGTTCAACGGACATGACGTTGGGACAGTTCAAAGCTAAGTTAAGGAACTTCGAGGCCTCGGAAGACACCCACCCAGCCGCCGCGGAGGAGGGGGAGAGGGCGACGCCAAGGGAGAGAACCAGGACCACGACGGAACTGGCGTGTTGGCGATGCGGAGATAAAGGCCATCGGCGAAGCGAATGCACAAAGACTGTCTGGTGTAGCTTCTGCAAATCCATGGGGCACACAGATAGAACGTTCATGAAGAAACACAACCAGAGCGCGCGATACGCGCATGGACAAGATGGCGGCTACGGACGAGACGACGGTCATGAACGAGACGGAGGCCACGGACAAAATGGCGGCTACAGACGAGACGAAGGCCACGAACAAAATGGCGGCTACAGACGAGACGGAGGCCACGGACAAAATGGCGACTACGGACAAGATAACGACTGTGGACGGGGTGACGACAGCGGACACGATGACGGCGACGATCGGCGTGAGATGAATCGAGACGACGCCCGGAGAATCGATGGCGGCGACAATCGACGTGAGGCGAGTCGAGACGCCGCCCGGAGAATAACGGGACAAGAAGACTGCGTTTTTGGAGCGCGGATGGCGGGCATCGCCGGACTGGCCCAGCTCCCTGGCGGACTGGCCCAGAGAAGGGGACTGATCGTGGACACGGGCGCGTCGTCCCATGTCATCAACGACAGGGGTCGGTTCAAGAACTTTGACGACACTTTCCACCCGGAGAGGCACTGCATTTAGCTGGCGGACGGTAGACGCATCTACGGATTGGCACAAGAGAGGGGAGACGCACAGGT
Organism: Notolepis coatsorum; assembly: GCF_963971535.1. NCBI lineage: Eukaryota > Metazoa > Chordata > Actinopteri > Aulopiformes > Paralepididae > Notolepis > Notolepis coatsorum. The sequence continues at coordinate 80,322,881 of NC_140168.1, forward strand.
ATGCCTCACGGACAGCAAGGGGCGCCGGCGTACCGTGACGCTAAAGAACGCTCTATACGTACCATCGTTCCCACAAGGACTATTCTCTGTAATAGCTGCTCCTGCAAGCTGCGCCAAGGTATTCTTCGATAAAGGTAAAAATGTTCTTGTAGAACCTGACGGTACCCGGTTTGACATAAAGATGTACCAGAGAATATTTTATCTGAAAACGGAGTGTAATGACAACGACCAGTGTAATGATAATGATGATGTGTGTAGCGGGACGGCCAGTCACGATATTCAGACATGGCACGAGATTATGGGTCATTGTAATTACAAGGATTTACTGAAACTGCAAGTAGTGTCTGAGGGCATGCACATTGAAGGGGAGAAGCGTAGACCTGACAAATTGTGCAATGTGCAAAACGGGAAAGTTTACCCAACCGAGATACAGAAATCCCACAGACAGAGTAAGGGTACCACTTGCACTAGTTGACATGGACCTAGCAGGCCCAGTAAGCAACGAGTCCATAGGAGGTTTTAGATATGTACAGTATTTTACAGACGTGTGTACAGGGGCAGTGTTTGTTTACTTTATCAAAGAAAAGAGTGACACACTCCAGGCCACAGGAAAATTCCTGGCAGACGTAGCGCCTTATGGTACAGTAAGATGTTTGAGGTCCGACCACGAAACCGAGTTCACAAACAGAGAGTTCCAATCACTGTTGAGCATGTATAAGATAAGACACGAGACGTCACGTCCATATCCCACACACCAGAGCGGGGTGGCATAGAGGGAATGGCACACCCTTTTTGAAATGGCTAGGTGTAAGCTAGCAGATAGTAACTTACCAAAGAGCCTGTGGCATTATGCGGTGCAAGAAGCCGCTTACACCAGAAACAGGTGCTTTAATAAGCACTCAGGCACCACCCCGTATACAGCGCTGACAGGAAAGAAGTGTAATCTAGCCAGAATGCACCGATTTGGATCAGTGTGTTATGCGTACCTGCAGGACAGGGGAAAACCCAAGTCCAAGGATGTAAAAGGATTTTTCGTTGGACACGACAGAGGAATCCCTGCTTTCCTACACTGTAAGAAAAAAATCGGTAAAAAAACGGTAAAAGTCTGGCAGCTTGGCGACAGAGATTTAGTGTAAAATTTACATTGAAATACCCTAATTAAAATAAAGTGGAAAAGCAATAAATTTACAGATAATTCTGTTTATTATTTGAGAACCAGAGAACAGAGAATCACTGTTAATTGACAGGTTAGGTTCAGCAGTGAAACACTGTTATTTTACAGGTTTTTTCCTACATTATTATGATCAAACACCTTCAATAAATTGACAGAACTCAAAGTTCAGCAGTGAAACACTGTTATTTCACAAGTTTTCCCTACATTTACGATGAAACTCCTTCAATTAAGTGACATAACTCAAAGTTCAGCAGTGAAACACTGTTATTTCACAGGTCTTTCCTAAATTATTACGATCAAACTCCTTCAATAAAGTGACAGAACTTAAAGTTCAGCAGTGAAACACTGTTATTTTACATGTTTTCCCAGAATTATTACAATCAAACTCCTTCAATTAAGTGACAGAACTCAAAGTTCAGCAGTGAAACACTGTTATTTTACATGTTTTCCCATAATTATTACAATCAAACTCCTTCAATTAAGTGACAGAACTCAAAGTTCAGCAGTGAAACACTGTTATTTTACAAGTTTTCCCATAATTATTACAATCAAACTCCTTCAATTAAGTGACAGAACTCAAAGTTCAGCAGTGAAACACTGTTATTTCACAGGTTTTTCCTCAATTATTACGATCAAACTCCTTCAATAAAGTGACAGAACTTAAAGTTCAGCAGTGAAACACTGTTATTTTACAGGTTTTCCCATAATTATTACAATCAAACTCCTTCAATTAAGTGACAGAACTCAAAGTTCAGCAGTGAAAGACTGTTATTTCACAGGTTTTTCCTCAATTATTACGATCAAACTCCTTCAATAAAGTGACAGAACTTAAAGTTCAGCAGTGAAACACTGTTATTTCACAGGTTTTTCCTCAATTATTACAATCAAACTCCTTCAATAAAGTGACAGAACTTAAAGTTCAGCAGTGAAACACTGTTATTTTACAGGTTTTCCCATAATTATTACAATCAAACTCCTTCAATTAAGTGACAGAACTCAAAGTTCAGCAGTGAAAGACTGTTATTTCACAGGTTTTTCCTAAATTATTACGATCAAACTCCTTCAATAAAGTGACAGAACTTAAAGTTCAGCAGTGAAAAACTGTTATTTCACAGGTTTTTCCTCAATTATTACAATCAAACTCCTTCAATAAAGTGACAGAACTTAAAGTTCAGCAGTGAAACACTGTTATTTTACAGGTTTTCCCATAATTATTACAATCAAACTCCTTCAATTAAGTGACAGAACTCAAAGTTCAGCAGAGAAACATTGTTATTTTACAGATTTTTCCTAAGTTGTTACAATCAAACTCCTTCAATAAAGTGGCACCACTAAAAGTTAATCAGACAGACACTTTTATTGTACAGATTGTTAGAAACAAAAAGCTTCAAGTGTTAACAAACGATCAGGATTGTAAAACTGCTTTATTTTGGAAGCAAGTGTGCTGTATAAAACAGATTAAAATGATTTAAAACTTTAGCTTGCAGTGTTTGTTCAAATGTAATGTTTAAATACAGTATGTACAGTTAAAAACCTATAGAAGTACAATCTAAACACTATTTATGGATCAATATGCATGGCAGCTGCCACCATTGGTGTGTGAATGTGTGTGAATAGGTGAATGAGAGGCCATACGCGCTTTGGATAAAAGCGATATTGCTATATATAAGTGCAGTCCATTGAACATAACATAATGGCCAAGTAGTAAAGCAACATATTGTGCTGTTGAACCGAGGGGGTTGTGGTCAGGTCTACAGTTTTTTAGCTTTACCATTTCAGTTTTATATTGTTTTCCACAATATTCTCCCGACCCCTGGGGGCTCCATAATATGTGTGAACATTATACTGTTTAATTCAGAATCCCAACTATACAGTGTATTACTAAGTCAAATCAAAACATACCACACCACAAAAGGTCAATGAATCGGTGGCACAAGTGAAGAGCAGAATCCTCCAGATTGGCAGTAATCAGCTGGATCCTTGGTGCATGGTGCATCTGGGAAAATGAAGAAAAAGGACACTATGATTCACTGGAAAGTCCTTGAAAAGTAGGATTTAATGGGTTACCATTCCTCAAACTTTATTCAATAGTCTGTAACGACATTTGCCACTATTACACATTTTGGAAATGTGAACAGAGTACCGTCAGCTTTGAGAGTGCTAGTTGCATGTTTGTTTAGCAATAAAAACATGCACCTAATGCACGTCCTTGTCAGATAAAATTGAATCACCAAAAGAAGGAAGACGTGGATTCACAACACCGGATACCAAGCCACCGGGGCTGTGAAACATTTTGAGCGAGTAGCCAATCTCGGTATTGATCGTCACGTGACACTTTTAGGGGCAAACATACCTTTTCCCATAGACATACATGGGTAAAGAAACGGCTGGGGAAATCACTCAGGCGTCGCACAAAGTCCAAAACTACTCTTAACCCTTGTGTCTGAAAACTAAAGCGTTACTCAATTGTCCTCTTCAAAAACGCAATACAAATATTATACTATGTTGAAGGTGATAGTGGTGTATTTTTTAGACCCTCTTGCTTTGCTGCTGGGAGGGGGGCTCCTTCATCTCCTCTCACTACCGCAGGTGAGACACCACTAGGTTGCTCGTGGTAAACAGGGCTTCTACCACTAGTGGGACGGAACCATGGACTAAACTCCTCTGATGCTGCTGCCCTTTCACTTTTGAGGTTAGCTCACAGGAAATTCAATTGAATAGCCTATATTAATATAAATTATATTAATAATGATTTGAAGATGTTTACACTTTTTTTTACAACCCTACTGTTTGTTCTCCCAAGAATTAAATAAAGGTTTGATGATGATGACATGTGCTCGAAGAGAGATATAGATAGAGTGGGTGTGTTTGTACATGCAGGGAACAAAATTTACTTTTTGGTTTACCAGCCAAGGTGGCTGGTAGATTAAAAAAACTACCAGCCAGGCAGATTTTTTTACCAGCCAAAAATTTGAAATAGCTTTTTAGTATATCGCCATGTATTATTATTATTACTATATACAGGGCTCTACGCTAACCTTTTTCCCAGGGAGCTCCTAAATTTAGGAGCACAGTGAAAATGTTTCAAGTAACAGAGTTTATTAACAAACTATTTATTACATGCATATTATACTGTGCGTGCGTGTGCATACTAACGGTCAACATCTGTGCAATAGCACATATCACCAAAATCAGACATTGGCCCATGCCTACTAGACACAAAGGATATTGGTTGTCAAGCTGCTTTTGTATGTTGTACTTTTGTCACAATACCAACATTTTGACTTTGATACAGATAGGAAAGGTAATGGAATATATTATTAGATGACAGAACATGGAAAATCCTTTATACAATTATTTAATTCATTATCATTTAAACGCTATTGAATAATAGTTAATCAATAGTAATTAATACAATTAATCTGTTACAGCTAGTGAGCTATATACTATAGCTACTGTCCATCAATATCATCCTTTTGAATGAAATAGGTTCAGGAGAGAGATGGAGAGAGGGAGAGAGAGAGAGAGCGACACACACACACAGATTATCAGCCCTCTCTTCCCCCACTATGCCTCTGAGCATCCCCAGTGATTAGCGTTAGCAGTAGTTAGCGTTAGCAGGTTAGCTTAGTTGGAGTACTCAGTTAGCAGATACTATTACAGTAGTTAATGTTTTTAGCGCGACGTGGGTATAACTGGCGAGGATGCAAAGCATGTTAGACAATTGGAACTGCTGCAGACTCTAGATGAGTTGTTACAGAGCTGGTCCACGCTGCTCCGTCTCTATTATGAAATTACAATTGCGCAGTTGAGACGCCCACTATGCAAGACTATTACTCGCACACTGTGCTCCTAAATGATTTTCCCGGTTCGCACAAATCTATTTTTAGAGGCAAATGCGAGTGAAATGCTTGCACTGTATAGCCTTGATATAATACTCTAATATGCTCATATGGCTCCCAATTATTTTACACGCCAGAGTGGCCGAGTAGCCTCTGTAATTTACCAGCCAAAGAGGAAATCTACACACCATTGGCGTTTGGCGGGTGCTTATTTTGTTCCCTGTGTACATGCAAGTTATACTCACATCAGCTTAAGGGAGATGCCATCCATGTCAATTCAGCATAGGATGATTCAATGGCCTTGTGGTCAGCAGGGTCCCCCCCTCTGGCTGCTGGCCTCTGGTAGAGGTGTAGATCACCAGTGGCATCCCTCTGAGAACACAATTAGACTTTAGACGGTGGCTTGCGAGCACGATGAGCCTCATTTTCTAATTTTGAGATTGCTCTATCTATCCGATCTCATTACAAAATACTTGCCTCCTAGATCACTAAATGCAGGGCTCCTATCGATCCCTAGGGTAAAATGCATGCATGGGCTGAGCTCCCAAAGCGCCATGTGACTTGCAATACCAAGCTTGGCCTCTAAGCCCTTGTTGCTTTAACACTGGACCATCTGTCACAAAAATTACAGGGGATCTGGGGGAGATAGTGTGAACCTCTGCATGCGTTACGTTCCCCCAGTGAAACTCTTCGCTGTCAGGTGAAAAGAAGCGGCTGGCGACTCCACATGTACTGTACCCTCCCGAGGCCGACAGTTGGGCAATGCGTGCAACAACCAGGAAGGGAATTGGCATAGCAACTAAATTGCAATGGGTGAGAAATACAGGAAGCCCAAAAATAAATGGAATTAAAAAAGAAATGACCATTGTATATAATTAGAAATAATCTTCTCTAAAGTGTTATTCAGTGGACTTCTCCTTTAAAAAGGAACACACCAACTTTGTGGGAAATTTGCTTATTTGCCATCTACCCTGGCGTTAGACAAGCAGATTGATCAGTTAGCCTCATAGCATAATTACCTAAGTAATTTTTTGGCCAAATTGATATTTCTGCCTAACTCTACTCTCCTCACTGCTGCACCACCCTGGCTTAGTGGCTGTGTCCTCAGCCAATCAGGACCTTGATAAAAAATGGGCTGTTTAAGGAATTCCAGGCCTTGACTTTTTTATTTAATTTTTTTATCAAGCATTTTAAGCACTTCAAGGACCTTGTGCGAACCCTGGATATATACTCTGAATTTTTTTTTGCCGAACCGCTGCTGCCTGACCGCAGTGATTTCATCACCTCAAAAGCCCAGTTTTAAAAAGAATAAAGCGTATTTTGTGACTGTTGGGAACTAGGCTACACTGACACACCTACTTCCAGTGAATGACGCTAAGCTAGGCTAAAGGCGCGGTTGTTCCCTAAGCCTAATGCATGTACAGAGAAGAAAAGGGTATGCATCTGCTTGTCCAACTCTAGGTAGATGGCAAATAAGCTAATTTCCCAAAAAGTTGGCATGTTCCTTTAAGCCTCCAAAGAGACCTTTGCTGGAGTGGTCACAGCTAAAAATGTCAACGCATACTGTACACTTTTAATTACTACACTCTCCTGGAACAGGGCAGGCCAGTTGAACTCAGACCAGGGGCCTCTCCTCCACAATCTGCATTCGCCTGTAGGATAATGTTTTTTCCATTTTCACTTAAATGACGACTTCATTGTCATGCTTTTTCCTATAAGATCACTCATGTTTGGAAAAAGACACATTCTTGGAAAAAGACACATTCTTGATTACTTACCATCATAGTAGGAAGCGGCAAAAGCTGTTTACTGTGTTCTTTGGACTGCCTGAAAAGGAGAGAACATTGAACAAATTATAAGAGCTTCTTGTTCCAGCATTGAGTGTTTAGTCCAGGGGTCAGCAACCTTTACTATCAAAAGAGCCACTTTCCCCCCCTGCCACAAAATAAAATGCTCAGGGAGCCGCACAACCTATTTACCCTTAACATGAAGATAACACAGTGTATAACGTTTTATATATCCCCAAGCATACCCCACATTTAGTATAAAACGTCTGACAATTGCCCAAAGTCATTTGCGATTTATTATACTTTATACTTATAGGCTATAGCACACAGTTTGTTGCATAATTTTGACTTTTTATTGCTGTTTTTACCGGTTATAACAAAGGAAAACCTCAAACTCTTATGAAGAGACAAAATACTGGCTGTGTAGACCTATTTTTAAATAAAACACAGAGGAGACAAAACACTGGTGTCTATAGACCGACTTTGAAATAAAACCCTGAACTATTCAGGTATATTTGAGTCCTTCCCTTATTTGTGGAACATTTATAAAATAAAAAGTAGTCCACTTTGAAAAAAGACTACCATGTGTAGACCTACTTTGAAATAAAACACAGAAAAGGAGAAAAAACACTGGCATCTCACAGTTTAGAGGGTCTATCACAGTTTTTAGAGGGTCTATCACAGTGTTTGTAGGGTTTGTAATCACTCGTTTAGCATTTCAAATATTTAAATAAATAAAACGTACATCAACTCCGAGCAGCAGTTTCTCCATAGGCTCCTTGACGTACACCATAAGGAGTCTTCTCTGAAGCCTCTGGATCATATCTGGCCAGAACTTCCTTGATCTCCGGGTTGTCCAGTTTCTGGCAGAACTGCAGGATGGTCCGTCCTCTCTGACCCAGGGCATCTTGAATCTTTTGAAGGGCATCAGTGTCTGTCAGGAGGCCAAAGTGGGAGAAAAGCCCCACCAAAAGTAAAGTAGATTGCATGCCTCCCCGTCCGGTATGTCTGCTGGGCCCCACCTCACACACCTAGGGATAGGAAGGAATCATAGGTTAACTCAATACTATTGGGGGAAATTATATTTTACAAAATCTATACATAATTTAAACATTCAATCCAAATAACCTAAGTTAGTCTAGCATGGCAGTGCCCCTGAGAGGACACTGGCGCCGGTTTGCCACCTCTACACATACCCGTATTGGTTGACAGGACCTCTCGTCAGTCTGGACTCTCCTGCCACTCCAGTGTGTCGTCTTCCCTCTCTGCGGCGTCTAGCCTTCTTTAAATACAAGGAGACTAACACTAAACAGCAAAAAAAAAAATGATGCTGTTAAATGATAAGTTCACAATTTGACTGTAGACCCCTCTACCATGAACCTGAAACACAGAACCAATAATTTCACTCATCACTGCAGTGTTGAGCTTACTTCTGTTCATCACCTATGGGACATGAGATCTCTCCCTGTGCAAGCTGTGTAAGGATGATGAACCTTCAACCTATTAAAGAAAAGAAAAAAAAATAGAATCAGTGAAGCAAATGTGACCACTGTGTTTCTGTCCTGTGTAAATAACAGACACAGGAGTCGAGATGGATGCAGCACTTACTGAGCTGTGAATGGGACACACAACCAGCAGTTTAACCTGTTAAGTATCTTTATTATGAAAGTATAAAGTGCAATTACAATTTCAATAACTTTCCAGCACTTTATACACAATTCAAGCACATTTAAAACATTGAAAACAGCACATTGAAATACAAGCATTTTAAAGGATTTCAAATTGCATTGGTCCGGATGGGAGAATTCAGTACTGCATCTACAGAACCTTCGGTTTAATCATCTTCCCTTTATTAATTTCCTTAGATTTCTTTTTACACATGATCTCAAGAGGGGACTGAACGAGATCAGTGGCAGTTTTTAATGTTTGGTCATTATTAGCATGGTGTTATTCACTGTCAAAGATGCAAAGAAAAACCATAATTCAAATTCTCCTTTGTTTCATCACAATTTAAGCAAGCCTAGTAATAGACACAATATTTCTGACAATGTGAATACATTCCCTGAGGTCCATAGATGTCCCTAGATACCAATAATATGCAAATGGGCCTTTCGATTTTGATTACTATTATTGTGAAATAATAATTAAATGTGAAATATTGCTATGTTATTGTGAGATTACAAAATCTGATGTGATCCCAGATAGCAAAAAATGAGTGAATCAACGTTGAAATAGGGTTAGGCAGAAATATTGAATCTATGTTGAAGCCTGACATCGAAATTATACAAATCGTTGTCTATGACTTACATGTTGAATCAACGTTAGGTGTCAACCATAACTGATACTATATCAATGTTGATTCAACCATCATCTAAATGGTAATCTACATGCACATTTTAGTTGATTTTATATTGAATCAATGTTAGACATCAATGTTTATTCAACCATAATCTAAAAGGTACTCTACTTGTACATTTGTAACTTGTACATCTACTTGTAAAGTTAAGGAATCAATACTGATTAATGTACATTTTACATTAAAATATTGCTGCTGATATGTATACATCATAACATTACATGTTTTTTTCCTGCTGTTAAACACACTATTGTTAAATAAATAATAATAAAATTCTTATATGACCATATTTCCAAAAATGTGTGAACAAAAATGACAACATGGCTTTAATATGAAAATGTATTTTTTTCTAGGGTCTCATCATACTTCCAGTGACCATACCTTTTACACACAAAAAAAATAACAGACCTTATAACAGGCTTTCATTAACAATACTATATAGCCACTGCCAGAATAGTGACACACGTATTGTGTGTGGTGAGCACACGCATTCATGCACAACGAAGACAAGATTGCGTTGTCTCAATCATTTTAACTATAAATTTATGAGCTCAAAGTATGAGCTCACTGACTGAAATGTCCAACAAAAAGCATCAATTGTCAAATAATATTGATCACATTAACTAGACTATATGTTTTTGAGGAAATTAGAAAGGGAACAACAACTTAACCCTGGTGTCTGATCAGATTCGTATTTGTTTGATAACTTTGCAGTGATTATGTTTGTAGCCAACATAATATGTGGCATAATCTTTTAATTATCTTGTATTTTTTTTTTACTCTTCATAAATTGTTTATTCAACTTCAGCCCGATCATAACCACCACATATTGTTTGTGATAGACCCTCTAAACACTGATAGACCCTCTAAACACTGTGATAGACCCGACAAACACTGTAAACACTGTGATAGATCTATCACAGTGTTTAGAGGGTCTATCACAGTGTTTAGAGGGTCCATCAGTGTTTAGAGGGTCTATCAGTGTTTGTAGGGTCTATCAGTGTTTGTAGGGTCTATTACAGTGTTTAGAGGGTCTATCACACCCTCTAAACACTGATAGACCCTCTAAACACTGGGACAGACCCTCTAAACACTGTGACAGACCCTCTAAACACTGATAGACCCTCTAAACACTATGATAGACCCTCTAAACACTGTGATAGACCCTCTAAACACTGTGATAGACCCTCTAAACACTGTGATAGATCTATCAGTGTTTACAGTGTTTGTCGGGTCTATCACAGTGTTTAGAGGGTCTGTCACAGTGTTTGTAGGGTATATCACAGTGTTTGTAGGGTCTATTACAGTGTTTAGAGGGTCTATCACACCCTCTAAACACTGATAGACCCTCTAAACACTGGGACAGACCCTCTAAACACTGTGACAGACCCTCTAAACACTGATAGACCCTCTAAACACTATGATAGACCCTCTAAACACTGTGATAGACCCTATAAACACTGTGATAGACCCTCTAAACACTGTGATAGATCTATCAGTGTTTACAGTGTTTGTCGGGTCTATCACAGTGTTTAGAGGGTCTGTCACAGTGTTTAGTGGGTCTATCAGTGTTTAGAGGGTCTATCACAGTCTTTAGAGGGTCTATCAGTGTTTAGAGGGTCTGTCACAGTGTTTAGACGGTCTGATACAGTGTTTAGAGGGTCTGTCACAGTGTTTAGAGGGTCTATCAGTGTTTAGAGGGTGTGATAGACCCTCTAAACACTGTGACAGACCCTCTAAACACTGATAGACCCTCTAAAGACTGTGATAGACCCTCTAAACACTGATAGACCCTCTAAACACTGTGATAGACCCGACAAACACTGTGATAGATCTATCACAGTGTTTAGAGGGTCTATCACAGTGTTTGTCGGGTCTATCACAGTGTTTGTAGGGTCTATCACAGTGTTTAGAGCAGGGGTGGCCAACCAGTCAGAGACAAAGAGCCACAAAAAAATTACTGTGGTACCACAAAGAGCCACACCATATACCAGCGTTTCTCAACCTTTTTTTTCAGTCACGGCACCCTTCATGTGTTTATAGGTCTCACCCTCTGGCCTCTGAAGTTGCTAATGTCTTTTTTATTTGGGCCTCACAGGGTTAAAAGTACCCTGTGAGACCCACGGTTGCAAAATTACAAAATCACTTTTAGCCATTTAAAAAAATAATGTTTATTTAAAAAATGTTAAAGGGGAACTATTTTACTATTTCTTTCACTATTTGGGCACTTTTACACAATTCCTGTGAGTCTATGGAACACCTAGGTTTTTTTCAAAAAAAATGCATTGTTTTGTATTTCTAATCAAGTACTAAAAACCGCATTTTTCTACCTCAAGATCTTAAGCCGTTTTGAGGCTGGGCTCCAACCACTGTGTGGCCTGGTGGCAACTGCCACATCAACTGCCACATTATTATGCAGCTGAGAAATCTCTGACATCACAGATATGCACATTTTCAGATGACTCAGTTCAGTGAGGGTGAATATTGTGAGAGGAGAATTGGAAGAATTCGCCAATATGAGAATTAGAGACATATATCCTATTAATATAAGTCCACATAGCTAAGAAACAATGGTAAACACTGAAAAAAGCCATTTATAAGATAGTTCCCCTTTAAGCACATGTATAGTCAATTGGTCCTGTTGTTCAGCCTCACAATGCTATTTGATAGTAAATGTGTTTATATGTCCCACCCTCTGGCCTCTGAAGTTGCTAATTTCTTTTTAATTTGGGCCTCACAGGGTTAACCTCTTAAGCCCGAGATATACAGTAAAAGTGTATATTTTCAGCATTATGTTTGTTTACCAATTATTTTAACTGTTATTAGTGAAATATAAGATTATAGAAATCTCAGGGCATTGAGTCGGAAACCGGCGCATATTGACAGGAGGAAGTGGCACAGCCAAAAGTGAGTGTAGTCTTTTGAAGGAAGAGACTCAGGGCTTTCAAATTTCGAAAAACTACCCTACCCAGCTCACACCAGCCCCTGTCAATCATCTGACTTCTGGATTTACTTTTTAATTTCTCTTATTTTTTGGGATTATCTCCCACAAACCTGAACGTTATTGCCATAAAACAGAACGCAGTTAGTTTCTCTACCTTTCTGTGAACGTCTTGCAAAAAACGGTGTTGCAATATGATGAAAAATGGTGGAGAAATTTACATTATAAAAAAGATGGCAGAATTCAGTACTGTATCTACAAAACCTTCTGTTTAATCATCTTCCCTTTATTCATTTGCTTAGATTTTTCAGGTCTGGTCAATTTTAGCATGGTGTTATTTACAGTCAAAGATAACATTTTTTTTTAAATAGAATTGATATTCTCCTTTGGTTCATTACAATTTACTCAAGCCTAGTAACAGACACACTATTTCTGACACTGATCCATATATGTCCCTAGATTCAGATACCAAGAACATGCAAATGGACCATTTAAAAAAAAATTGTAAATGTTTATTCTACGTCCTTATGGAATGAGTGACATAAAAAAAAAAAAAAAGTAAAAAAAAAAAAAAAAAAAGTAAAAAAAAAAAAAAAAAAAAAAAAAATAATTTTTTTTAATTTTTTTTTATGGATAGAAGAGCCGCACATTGACGGGCAAAGAGCCGCATGCGGCTCGCGAGCCGCGGGTTGGCCACCCCTGGTTTAGAGGGTCTGTCACAGTGTTTAGAGGGTCTGTCACAGTGTTTAGAGGGTCTATCACAGTGTTTAGAGGGTCTATCATAGTGTTTAGAGGGTCTATCATAGTGTTTAGAGGGTATATCAGTGTTTAGAGGGTCTGTCACAGTGTTTATAGGGTCTGTCCCAGTGTTTAGAGGGTCTATCAGTGTTTAGAGGGTGTGATAGACCCTCTAAACACTGTAATAGACCCTACAAACACTGTGATAGACCCTACAAACACTGTGATAGACCCTCTAAACACTGATAGACCCTCTAAACACTGTGATAGACCCGACAAACACTGTGATAGATCTATCACAGTGTTTAGAGGGTCTATCACAGTGTTTAGAGGGTCTATCACAGTGTTTAGAGGATCTATCATAGTGTTTAGAGGGTCTATCATAGTGTTTAGAGGGTATATCAGTGTTTAGAAGGTCTGTCAGTGTTTAGAGGGTCTGTCCCAGTGTTTAGAGGGTCTATCAGTGTTTAGAGGGTGTGATAGACCCTCTAAACACTGTAATAGACCCTACAAACACTGTGATAGACCCTACAAACACTGTGATAGACCCTCTAAACACTGATAGACCCTCTAAACACTGTGATAGACCCTCTAAACACTGATAGACCCTCTAAACACTGTGATAGATCTATCAGTGTTTACAGTGTTTGTCGGGTCTATCACAGTGTTTAGAGGGTCTGTCACTGTGTTTAGAGGGTCTATCAGTGTTTAGAGGGTCTATCACAGTGTTTAGAGGGTCTATCATAGTGTTTAGAGGGTCTATCATAGTGTTTAGAGGGTCTATCACAGTGTTTAGAGGATCTATCATAGTGTTTAGAGGGTCTATCATAGTGTTTAGAGGGTATATCAGTGTTTAGAAGGTCTGTCAGTGTTTAGAGGGTCTGTCCCAGTGTTTAGAGGGTCTATCAGTGTTTAGAGGGTGTGATAGACCCTCTAAACACTGTAATAGACCCTACAAACACTGTGATAGACCCTACAAACACTGTGATAGACCCTCTAAACACTGATAGACCCTCTAAACACTGTGATAGACCCTCTAAACACTGATAGACCCTCTAAACACTGTGATAGATCTATCAGTGTTTACAGTGTTTGTCGGGTCTATCACAGTGTTTAGAGGGTCTGTCACTGTGTTTAGAGGGTCTATCAGTGTTTAGAGGGTCTATCACAGTGTTTAGAGGGTCTATCATAGTGTTTAGAGGGTCTATCATAGTGTTTAGAGGGTCTATCAGTGTTTAGAGGGTCTGTCACAGTGTTTAGAGGGTCTGTCACAGTGTTTAGAGGGTCTGTCACAGTGTTTAGAGGGTCTATCACAGTGTTTAGAGGGTCTATCATAGTGTTTAGAGGGTCTATCATAGTGTTTAGAGGGTCTATCAGTGTTTAGAGGGTCTGTCACAGTGTTTAGAGGGTCTGTCCCAGTGTTTAGAGGGTCTATCAGTGTTTAGAGGGTGTGATAGACCCTCTAAACACTGTAATAGACCCTACAAACACTGTGATAGACCCTACAAACACTGTGATAGACCCTCTAAACACTGATAGACCCTCTAAACACTGTGATAGACCCGACAAACACTGTGATAGATCTATCACAGTGTTTAGAGGGTCTATCACAGTGTTTAGAGGGTCTATCACAGTGTTTAGAGGGTCTATCACAGTGTTTAGAGGATCTATCATAGTGTTTAGAGGGTCTATCATAGTGTTTAGAGGGTCTATCAGTGTTTAGAGGGTGTGATAGACCCTCTAAACACTGTAATAGACCCTACAAACACTGTGATAGACCCTACAAACACTGTGATAGACCCTCTAAACACTGATAGACCCTCTAAACACTGTGATAGACCCTCTAAACACTGATAGACCCTCTAAACACTGTGATAGATCTATCACAGTGTTTACAGTGTTTGTCGGGTCTATCACAGTGTTTAGAGGGTCTGTCACTGTGTTTAAAGGGTCTATCAGTGTTTAGAGGGTCTATCACAGTGTTTATAGGGTCTATCATAGTGTTTAGAGGGTCTATCATAGTGTTTAGAGGGTCTATCAGTGTTTAGAGGGTCTGTCACAGTGTTTAGAGGGTCTGTCACAGTGTTTAGAGGGTCTGTCACAGTGTTTAGAGGGTCTATCACAGTGTTTAGAGGGTCTAGCATAGTGTTTAGAGGGTCTATCATAGTGTTTAGAGGGTCTATCAGTGTTTAGAGGGTCTGTCACAGTGTTTAGAGGGTCTGTCCCAGTGTTTAGAGGGTCTATCAGTGTTTAGAGGGTGTGATAGACCCTCTAAACACTGTAATAGACCCTACAAACACTGTGATAGACCCTACAAACACTGTGATAGACCCTCTAAACACTGATAGACCCTCTAAACACTGTGATAGACCCGACAAACACTGTGATAGATCTATCACAGTGTTTAGAGGGTCTATCAGTGTTTAGAGGGTGTGATAGACCCTCTAAACACTGTAATAGACCCTACAAACACTGTGATAGACCCTACAAACACTGTGATAGACCCTCTAAACACTGATAGACCCTCTAAACACTGTAATAGACCCTACAAACACTGTGATAGACCCTACAAACACTGTGATAGACCCTCTAAACACTGATAGACCCTCTAAACACTGTGATAGACCCTCTAAACACTGATAGACCCTCTAAACACTGTGATAGATCTATCAGTGTTTACAGTGTTTGTCGGGTCTATCACAGTGTTTAGAGGGTCTGTCACTGTGTTTAGAGGGTCTATCAGTGTTTAGAGGGTCTATCACAGTGTTTAGAGGGTCTATCATAGTGTTTAGAGGGTCTATCATAGTGTTTAGAGGGTCTATCAGTGTTTAGAGGGTCTGTCACAGTGTTTAGAGGGTCTGTCACAGTGTTTAGAGGGTCTGTCACAGTGTTTAGAGGGTCTATCACAGTGTTTAGAGGGTCTATCATAGTGTTTAGAGGGTCTATCATAGTGTTTAGAGGGTCTATCAGTGTTTAGAGGGTCTGTCACAGTGTTTAGAGGGTCTGTCCCAGTGTTTAGAGGGTCTATCAGTGTTTAGAGGGTGTGATAGACCCTCTAAACACTGTAATAGACCCTACAAACACTGTGATAGACCCTACAAACACTGTGATAGACCCTCTAAACACTGATAGACCCTCTAAACACTGTGATAGACCCGACAAACACTGTGATAGATCTATCACAGTGTTTAGAGGGTCTATCACAGTGTTTAGAGGGTCTATCACAGTGTTTAGAGGGTCTATCACAGTGTTTAGAGGATCTATCATAGTGTTTAGAGGGTCTATCATAGTGTTTAGAGGGTCTATCAGTGTTTAGAGGGTCTGTCAGTGTTTAGAGGGTCTGTCCCAGTGTTTAGAGGGTCTATCAGTGTTTAGAGGGTGTGATAGACCCTCTAAACACTGTAATAGACCCTACAAACACTGTGATAGACCCTACAAACACTGTGATAGACCCTCTAAACACTGATAGACCCTCTAAACACTGTGATAGACCCTCTAAACACTGATAGACCCTCTAAACACTGTGATAGATCTATCACAGTGTTTACAGTGTTTGTCGGGTCTATCACAGTGTTTAGAGGGTCTGTCACTGTGTTTAAAGGGTCTATCAGTGTTTAGAGGGTCTATCACAGTGTTTATAGGGTCTATCATAGTGTTTAGAGGGTCTATCATAGTGTTTAGAGGGTCTATCAGTGTTTAGAGGGTCTGTCACAGTGTTTAGAGGGTCTGTCACAGTGTTTAGAGGGTCTGTCACAGTGTTTAGAGGGTCTATCACAGTGTTTAGAGGGTCTAGCATAGTGTTTAGAGGGTCTATCATAGTGTTTAGAGGGTCTATCAGTGTTTAGAGGGTCTGTCACAGTGTTTAGAGGGTCTGTCCCAGTGTTTAGAGGGTCTATCAGTGTTTAGAGGGTGTGATAGACCCTCTAAACACTGTAATAGACCCTACAAACACTGTGATAGACCCTACAAACACTGTGATAGACCCTCTAAACACTGATAGACCCTCTAAACACTGTGATAGACCCGACAAACACTGTGATAGATCTATCACAGTGTTTAGAGGGTCTATCACAGTGTTTAGAGGGTCTATCACAGTGTTTAGAGGGTCTATCACAGTGTTTAGAGGATCTATCATAGTGTTTAGAGGGTCTATCATAGTGTTTAGAGGGTCTATCAGTGTTTAGAGGGTCTGTCAGTGTTTAGAGGGTCTGTCCCAGTGTTTAGAGGGTCTATCAGTGTTTAGAGGGTGTGATAGACCCTCTAAACACTGTAATAGACCCTACAAACACTGTGATAGACCCTACAAACACTGTGATAGACCCTCTAAACACTGATAGACCATCTAAACACTGTGATAGACCCTCTAAACACTGATAGACCCTCTAAACACTGTGATAGATCTATCACAGTGTTTACAGTGTTTGTCGGGTCTATCACAGTGTTTAGAGGGTCTGTCACTGTGTTTAGAGGGTCTATCAGTGTTTAGAGGGTCTATCACAGTGTTTAGAGGGTCTATCATAGTGTTTAGAGGGTCTATCATAGTGTTTAGAGGGTCTATCAGTGTTTAGAGGGTCTGTCACAGTGTTTAGAGGGTCTGTCCCAGTGTTTAGAGGGTCAATCAGTGTTTAGAGGGTGTGATAGACCCTCTAAACACTGTAATAGACCATACAAACACTGTGATAGACCCTACAAACACTGTGATATACCCTCTAAACACTGATAGACCCTCTAAACACTGTGATAGACCCGACAAACACTGTGATAGATCTATCACAGTGTTTAGAGGGTCTATCACAGTGTTTAGAGGGTCTATCACAGTGTTTGTCGGGTCTATCACAGTGTTTGTAGGGTCTATCACAGTGTTTAGAGGGTCTGTCACAGTGTTTAGAGGGTCTGTCACAGTTTTTAGAGGGTCTATCAGTGTTTAGAGGGTCTGTCACAGTGTTTAGAGGGTCTATCACAGTGTTTAGACGGTCTATCACAGTGTTTAGAGGTTGTGATAGACCCTCTAAACACTGTAATAGACCCTACAAACACTGTGATAGACCCTACAAACACTGTGATAGACCCTCTAAACACTGATAGACCCTCTAAACACTGTGATAGACCCTCTAAACACTGTGATAGACCCTCTAAACACTGTGATAGATCTATCAGTGTTTACAGTGTTTGTCGGGTCTATCAGTGTTTAGAGGGTCTATCACAGTGTTTGTAGGGTTTGTAATCACTCGTTTAGCGTTTCAAATATTTTTATATTTAAATAAATAAAATTTACATCAACTCCGAGCAGCAGTTTATCCGTAGGCTCCTTGAAGTACACCATAAGGAGTGTTCTTCGAAGCCTCTGGATCATATCTGGCCAGAACTTCCCTGATCTCCGGGTTGTCCAGTTTCTGGCAGAACTGCAGGATGGTCCGTCCTCTCTGACCCAGGGCATCTTGGATCTTTTGAAGGGCATCGGTGTCTGTCAGGAGGGCAAAGTGGGAGAAACAATTAGATCTGAAATTAGTTTCAAAACGGTTGCACTGTGGGGAAAATTTAAAAGTACAGTAGATTACAGTAGATTATTATCTGTTCTTATGCATGCCTGGTGATACTAAATCCAAATTGAACTCAGGCATTTGAAAGATAATATATATATAAATGTGCGAATTGGCTATAATAAGGTCATTTATAAGCATCATATTCTATAATAATATTTCAAATTGCATTGGTCCGGATGGGAGAATTCAGTACTGCATCTACAGAACCTTCGGTTTAATCATCTTCCCTTTATTAATTTCCTTCGATTTTTTTTTACACATGACCTCAAGAGGGGACTGAACGAGATCAGTGGCAGTTTTTAATGTTTGGTCATTATTAGCATGGTGTTATTCACTGTCAAAGATGCAAAGAAACATCATAATTCATATTCTCATTTGTTTCATCACAATTTAAGCAAGCCTAGTAATAGACACAATATTTCTGACAATGTGAATACATTCCCTGAGGTCCATAGATGTCCCTAGATACCAATAATATGCAAATGGGCCTTTCGATTTTGATTACTATTATTGTGAAATAATAATTAAATGTGAAATATTGCTATGTTATTGTGAGATTACAAAATCTGATGTGATATTACAGAGGATTTTGATTACAGTATTTTATTGTGAAATAATAATAAAATTATGTGAAATCAAAGGATACTGTATGAATGTCACTATGACACTCATAGCAGAATTAGTTATCAATAACCTACCTGTATAAATGTTAAAAGTTGTTGCAAATATTTTTTTTCCCTCATAAATATACCACTATATACATTAATTTCTTATATTAGTTTTAAAATGACCATTTAACAGTTTAACAGTGCTCTGAAAATGCTCTGAGAACATGCGGTCATCATTCACTGTTTTAAGCACAAACACATTAGGGAGGGAGGGAGAGAGACAGGCCCGGCCTGTATGCCTGCACCCTGCCATATTGTTGGTTTACCATGACTTTTTAGCAAGCAAGGTAGCAGCAATGCTAAGCTAACTGATTGTGCCAGTGTATCCTGTTAAAGAATACATCATGAGCCACATTTTGAAACGTTACTGACGTTAGCCTATATAAAAT
The DNA here is from genome assembly GCF_963971535.1 of Notolepis coatsorum. NCBI lineage: Eukaryota > Metazoa > Chordata > Actinopteri > Aulopiformes > Paralepididae > Notolepis > Notolepis coatsorum. The sequence continues at coordinate 80,342,319 of NC_140168.1, forward strand.
GTATAACAGTATATGCAACAGGTGGATATCACTAAACACCAAAATCAAGAAACATTCATCATAGCTAACGCTACTAGCTAAATTAGCTTCAGCTAGCAGGCATGAATAACGGTTAATATAATATTCTCTACCATGTAAAAAACGAACACGGCACTACTCCGCTGGCGTTTGCAATCGAAAGCATACATACAACATACAACATACAACATAATCGACATTATTGCCATGCAGTACTCACCAGTCTTAACGATGCAGAGAGACATGAGGTAGCAGCCAGGAAGCTGCCGCACAGGTGCATTCTGGGAGGCGGGGCACAAGTGCAGTGCAGTCTGGGAGGCGGAGGCGGAGCACAGGTGCAATGCATTCTGGGTGAACAAGTCTGAACTCACCTTTGATTGATTGATTGAAAACTTTATTAACAGATTGCAGAATGGGTACAGTACAGTACAGCTCAATACATACAATTGTTAAGGGGATGCAGACCAGAGAAAGACTTTCGTCTTGTTTACATCAGGGTCCCCCATTTTCAATTCATCATAACATATATGAAATACACGACATACATAGACAGTACTGCTACATCTATACATTTATGACATACCAGATTTACAAATACAGTACTGTATTTACAAAAAAAAGAAAAAAAATAGAGTACATTTGACGAATAAACTGTACATTGGGGGAGGTGGGTGGGGGTTGGGTATAGGTGGGGTGGGGGGGGGACTATTTTATTGTGAAATAATAATTTAAATATGTGAAATATTCATAATGCTACTGTGAGATTACAACATCTGATGTGATATTACAGAGGCTAGCTGGAGTGGCTAGCAGCTGGTGTGGCTAGCTGGTGTTGCTAGATAGATAGATAGATAGATAGATAGATAGATAGATAGATAGATAGATAGATAGATAGATAGATAGATAGATAGATAGATAGATAGATAGATAGATAGATAGATAGATAGATAGATAGATAGATAGATAGATAGATAGATAGATAGATAGATAGATAGATAGATAGATAGATAGATAGATAGATAGATAGATAGATAGATAGATAGATAGATAGATAGATAGATAGATAGATAGATAGATAGATAGATAGATAGATAGATAGATAGATAGATAGATAGATAGATAGATAGATAGATAGATAGATAGATAGATAGATAGATAGATAGATAGATAGATAGATAGATAGATAGATAGATAGATAGATAGATAGATAGATAGATAGATAGATAGATAGATAGATAGATAGATAGATAGATAGATAGATAGATAGATAGATAGATAGATAGATAGATAGATAGATAGATAGATAGATAGATAGATAGATAGATAGATAGATAGATAGATAGATAGATAGATAGATAGATAGATAGATAGATAGATAGATAGATAGATAGATAGATAGATAGATAGATAGATAGATAGATAGATAGATAGATAGATAGATAGATAGATAGATAGATAGATAGATAGATAGATAGATAGATAGATAGATAGATAGATAGATAGATAGATAGATAGATAGATAGATAGATAGATAGATAGATAGATAGATAGATAGATAGATAGATAGATAGATAGATAGATAGATAGATAGATAGATAGATAGATAGATAGATAGATAGATAGATAGATAGATAGATAGATAGATAGATAGATAGATAGATAGATAGATAGATAGATAGATAGATAGATAGATAGATAGATAGATAGATAGGTTGGGTAGGTGGAGTGGGGGGGGGGGACTGTACATTGGAGGTGGTTGAGTGGGTGGGGTGGGGGGGTTGGGTAGGAGGGGTGGGTGGGGGACACTGTACAACTGTACATAAATATTACAGTGACAGTCCAGTTGAGTTAATGGATGGAGGGGGGGGGGGGGGGCATTGACTTGCAATGGACGGAATAGTGTATAGTGCAGCAATGCAAGGTGTGTGTGTGTGTGTGTGTGTGTGTGTGTGTGTGTGTGTGTGTGTGTGTGTGTGTGTGTGTGTGTGTGTGTGTGTGTGTGTGTGTGTGTGTTCTGTATGTGAATGAGTTCCAAGGCCTCGGCAGAACGGCACATCAAATCAGCCATTTCCCCCTCTGATAAGCATCTTCCCAGATCTCCTAGTTGCTCCCATACTGCTTCCAGTCCTTGTGCTAAGCTAGTACAGGGTGAATAAAGAGGGTGCCAATACAGTTCCCTGGGGGGCTCCAGTGTTGCAGATCAGCACGTCGGAGTGGCACCCCTGCAGTTTGACAGACTGTGGTCTGCCAGTGAGGTAGTTGAAGATCCAGGCCACCAAGTCGTCCTCCACCCCCATCACTGACAGCTTCTCAGCTAGTAGTGGAGGCTGAATAGTGTTGAAGGCACTTGAAAAGTCAAAGAATGTTACCCTCACTGAGCTGCCCGGCTTCTCCAGATGTAGATAGGCCTTGTGGACCATGTAGATTATGGCATCCTCCACACCGATGTTCTGCTGATATGCAAACTGCAGCTTGTGCTTAGCTATAGGCTAGCTGGTATGCAAACTGCAGCTTGTGCTAAGCTAGGCTAGCTGGTCCCTACTGCTTCCAGCCCTTGTGCTAAGCTAGGCTAGCTGCTCCCTACTGCTTCCAGTCCTTGTGCTAAGCTAGGCTAGTTGCTCCCTACTGCTTCCAGTCCTTGTGCTAAGCTAGGCTAGCTGGTCCCTACTGCTTCCAGCCCTTGTGCTAAGCTAGGCTAGCTGCTCCCTACTGCTTCCAGTCCTTGTGCTAAGCTAGGCTAGTTGCTCCCCACTGCTTCCAGTCCTTGTGCTAAGCTAGGCTAGCTGGTCCCTACTGTTTCCAGTCCTTGTGCTAAGCTAGGCTAGCTGCTCCCTACTGCTTCCAGTCCTTGTGCTAAGCTAGGCTAGTTGCTCCCTACTGCTTCCAGTCCTTGTGCTAAGCTAGGCTAGCTGGTCCCTACTGCTTCCAGCCCTCATGCTAAGCTAGGCTAGCTGGTCCCTACTGCTTCCAGCCCTTGTGCTAAGCTAGGTAGGCTAGCTGGTCCCTACTGAATTGAATTGAAACCCTTTATTTATCCCAGAGGGGAGATTAAGATGTCATTTACAGCATAAGCAGCGTAACAGCAATTTAAAAACAGCAATTAAAAAACAGTTTATACATAACATACATGTGTTAAAAACAAGACGGACAAGTACACAGGGATAGAAATAGCTAAAATAGGACTAAAAAGAGCTAAAAAGTGGTGAAAAATAAACAAGTCCAATCATGAATGTGTTGTTAAATAATTAAATAAATTTGTTACAGTCCACAACCCAGCTCGTCCAGTTCACAGCAGTTGGCCCGTCCTGGCCCTGCTTGGTTGTGGAGCCTGATTGCCACCGGCACAAAGGACTGCCCAAAGCGCTTTGTGGTATGTCGGGGGGGGGGGTGAGTCTGTGGCTAAACGTGGACCGCATTGCGGTCAGCTCATCATAGAGGGGGTGGCAGGGGTTCTCAAGAATAGCATGCAGCTTCCTCCTCGTCCTCCCCTCTGCCACCACCTGCAGACGGTCCAGGTCCGCTCCCACCACAGAGCTTGCTTTTTTTTTACCAGTTTGTTTATTTTGTCTGTGTTGGTGTTGCCCCCCCAGCATACCACAGCGAAAAAGAGGGCACCCGCCACCACAGACTAGTAGAACATCTGCAGCAGTTTGCTGCAGACATTAAAAGACCTGAGCCCTCTCAGGAAGAACAGTCTGCTCTGTCCCTTCCTGTAGAGGGCCTCTGTGTTGTCCGTCCAGTCCAGTTTGTTGTTCATGAGAACACCCAGGAATTTGTAATTCTCCACCCTTTCCACCTCCTCCCCCTGGATGATGATGGGAGTTGAGGGCTTCCTCTTGCTCCGCCGATGGTCCACCACCATCTCATTCGTCTTGCTGATGTTGAGCTGTAGGTGGTTTTCCTTGCTCCACTCTGTGAATCTCTCCACCACAGCTCTGTACTCCTCCTCGTTGTCGTTGGTGATGTATCCAACGATGGAGGAGTCATCAGAAAACTTTTGGAGATGGCAGTTCCCGGAGCTGAAGCGGAAGTCTGAGGTGTACAGGGTGAATAAAAAGGGTGCCAATATAGTTCCCTGGGGGGCTCCAGTGTTGCAGATCAGCACATCGGAGTGGCACCCCTGCAGTTTGACAGACTGTGGTCTGCCAGTGAGGTAGTTGAAGATCCAGGCCACCAAGTCGTCCTCCACCCCCATCACTGACAGCTTCTCAGCTAGTAGTGGAGGCTGAATAGTGTTGAAGGCACTAGAAAAGTCAAAGAATGTTACCCTCACTGACCTGCCCGGCTTCTCCAGATGTAGATAGGCTGATATGCAAACTGCAGCTTGTGCTAAGCTAGGCTAACTGGTATGCAAACTGCAACTTGTGCTAAGCTAGGCTAGCTGGTCCCTACTGCTTCCAGCCCTTGTGCTAAGCTAGGCTAGCTGCTTCCTACTGCTTCCAGTCCTTGTGCTAAGCTAGGCTAGTTGCTCCCTACTGCTTCCAGTCCTTGTGCTAAGCTAGGTAGGCTAGCTGGTCCCTACTACTTCCAGCCCTTGTGCTAAGCTATAGGCTAGCTGCTCCTTACTGCTTCCAGTCCTTGTGCTAAGCTAGGTAGGCTAGCTGGTCCCTACTGCTTCCAGCCCTTGTGCTAAGCTAGGCTAGCTGCTCCCTACTGCTTCCATTCCTTGTGCTAAGCTAGGCTAGTTGCTCCCTACTGCTTCCAGTCCTTGTGCTAAGCTAGGCTAGCTGGTCCCTACTGCTTCCAGTCATTGTGCTAAGCTAGGCTAGTTGCTCCCTACTGCTTCCAGTCCTTGTGCTAAGCTAGGCTAGCTGGTCCCTACTGCTTCCAGCCCTCATGCTAAGCTAGGCTAGCTGCTCCCTACTGCTTCCAGTCCTTGTGCTAAGCTATGCTAGTTGCTCCCTACTGCTTCCAGTCCTTGTGCTAAGCTAGGCTAGCTGGTCCCTACTGCTTCCAGCCCTTGTGCTAAGCTAGGCTAGCTGCTCCCTACTGCTTCCAGTCCTTGTGCTAAGCTAGGTAGGCTAGCTGGTCCCTACTGCATCCAGCTCTTGTGCTAAGCTAGGCTAGCTGCTTCCTACTGCTTCCAGTCCTTGTGCTAAGCTAGGCTAGTTGCTCCCTACTGCTTCCAGTCCTTGTGCTAAGCTAGGTAGGCTAGCTGGTCCCTACTGCTTCCAGCCCTTGTGCTAAGCTATAGGCTAGCTGCTCCTTACTGCTTCCAGTCCTTGTGCTAAGCTAGGTAGGCTAGCTGGTCCCTACTGCTTCCAGCCCTTGTGCTAAGCTAGGCTAGCTGGTCCCTACTGCATCCAGCTCTTGTGCTAAGCTAGGCTAGCTGGTCCCTACTGCTTCCAGCCCTTGTGCTAAGCTAGGCTAGCTGCTCCCTACTGCTTCCAGTCATTGTGCTAAGCTAGGCTAGTTGCTCCCTACTGCTTCCAGTCCTTGTGCTAAGCTAGGCTAGCTGGTCCCTACTGCTTCCAGCCCTCATGCTAAGCTAGGCTAGCTGCTCCCTACTGCTTCCAGCCCTTGTGCTAAGCTAGGCTAGCTGCTCCCTACTGCTTCCAGTCCTTGTGCTAAGCTAGGCTGGCTAGCTGGTCCCTACTGCTTCCAGTCCTTGTGCTAAGCTAGGCTAGCTGCTCCCTACTGCTTCCAATCCGTGTGCTAAGCTAGGCTAGTTGCTCCCTTTTGCTTCCAGTCCTTATGCTAAGCTAGGCTAAATGGTCCCTACTGCTTCCAGTCCTTGTGCTAAGCTAGGCTAGCTGCTCCCTACTGCTTCCAGTCCTTGTGCTAAGCTAGGTAGGCTAGCTGGTCCCTACCGCTTCCAGCCCTTGTGCTAAGCTAGACTAGCTGCTCCCTACTGCTTCCAGTCCTTGTGCTAAACTAGGCTAGTTGCTCCCTACTGCTTCCAGTCCTTGTGCTAAGCTAGGCTAGCTGGTCCCTACTGCTTCCAGCCCTTGTGCTAAGCTAGGCTAGCTGGTCCCTACTGCATACAGCTCTTGTGCTAAGCTAGGCTAGCTGCTTCCTACTGCTTCCAGTCCTTGTTCTAAGCTAGGCTAGTTGCTCCCTACTGCTTCCAGTCCTTGTGCTAAGCTAGGTAGGCTAGCTGGTCCCTACTGCTTCCAGCCCTTGTGCTAAGCTATAGGCTAGCTGCTCCCTACTGCTTCCAGTCCTTGTGCTAAACTAGGCTAGTTGCTCCCTACTGCTTCCAGTCCTTGTGCTAAGCTAGGCTAGCTGGTCCCTACTGCTTCCATCCCTTGTGCTAAGCTAGGCTAGCTGGTCCCTACTGCATCCAGCTCTTGTGCTAAGCTAGGCTAGCTGCTTCCTACTGCTTCCAGTCCTTGTGCTAAGCTAGGCTAGTTGCTCCCTACTGCTTCCAGTCCTTGTGCTAAGCTAGGCTAGCTGGTCCCTACTGCTTCCAGCCCTTGTGCTAAGCTAGGCTAGCTAATAATTTAGGAAAAAACTGTCAAATAACAGTGTTTCACTGCTGAACTTTAAGTGCTGTCACTTAATTGAAGGTGTTTCATCGTAAATGTAGGAAAAACCTGTGAAATAACAGTGTTTCACTGCTGAACTTTAAGTTCTGTCACTTTATTGAAGGGGTTTGATTGTAATAATAATGGGAAAACCTGTAAAATAACAGTGTTTCACTGCTGAACTTTAAGTGCTGTCACTTAATTGAAGGAGTTTGATTGTAATAATAATGGGAAACCTGTAAAATAACAGTGTTTCACTGCTGAACTTTAAGTGATGTCACTTAATTGAAGGAGTTTGATTGTAATAATTATGGGAAAACCTGTAAAATAACAGTGTTTCACTGCTGAACTTCAAGTTCTGTCACTTAATTGAAGGTGTTTCATCGTAAATGTAGGAAAAACCTGTGAAATAACAGTGTTTCACTGCTGAAGTTTAAGTTCTGTCACTTTATTGAAGGAGTTTTATTGTAATAATTTAGGAAAAAACTGTCAAATAACAGTGTTTCACTGCTGAACTTAAGTTATGTCACTTAATTGAAGGTGTTTCATCGTAAATGTAGGAAAAACCTGCCAAATAACAGCGTTTCACTGCTGAACGAGGTTCTGTCACTTAATTGAAGGAGTTTGATTGTAATAATTATGGGGAAACCTGTAAAATAACAGTGTTTCACTGCTGAACTTAAGTTATGTCACGTAATTGAAGGTGTTTCATCGTAAATGTAGGAAAAACCTGTGAAATAACAGTGTTTCACTGCTGAACTTTAAGTTCTGTCACTTAATTGAAGAAGTTTGATCGTAATAATTTAGGAAAATACTGTCAAATGACAGTATGTCACTGCTGAACTTTAAGTTCTGTCACTTAATTGAAGGTGTTTCATCTTAAATGTAGGGAAAACCTGTGAAATAACAGTGTTTCACTGCTGAACTTTGAGTTCTGTCACTTAATTGAAGGGGTTTGATTGTAATAATAATGGGGAAACCTGTGAAAAAACAGTGTTTCACTGCTGAACTTTAAGTTCTGTCACTTTATTGACGGAGTTTGATTGTAATAATTATGGGAAACCTTGTAAAATAACAGTGTTTCACTGCTGAACTTTTAGTTATGTCACTTAATTGAAGGTGTTTCATCATAAATGTAGGAAAAACCTGTGAAATAACAGTGTTTCACTGCTGAACTTTAAGTTCTGTCACTTTATTGAAGGAGTTTGATCGTAATTTTTTTAAATACTGAAAGTTGCCTTATTTTCACATACAGTAAAATGATGAGTATCTTATGTGTTTTTACATACAATTCAATGTAATTTAACATTCAACACAATTAAGCAAATACATGTATTTAAAAAGAATTACCTGTAGAATAACTGAAGGTTTTTACTGTTTTTTAATTATATTATTCTCTTTTTTAACATTATTTAACATTACATTTAAAGTTTAACAGCAAAAAAACAGAAAATTGCCTTATTTTCACATACAGTAAAATGATGTATATTCTAGGTGTTTTACATGTAATTTAACATTCAAGACAATTAAGCAATGGAATAATCCTGTAAAAAAAAGATAATTTCTTATTAAACCAATTTACAGATTACAACCTTTATTTAATGGTTAATATTTGTATTAAAGGTTATTTACTGTATTTTTATGGCATTTACTGTATTTCTATGGCATTTACACTTAAAGTAGAAAAACAAAAGTAATCTGTAAAATAATACATTGAAAGTCCCGTAAAAATAATATTTTTTTTAAGAGTGTAGTTTATCACCCCGGTAACGGGAGAGTGCAGAAACACATGCTAGTCAAGTTTGTCACGAATACAACCTGTGAGAGCGAGACACAGACAGAGGAGCCAGAGCTGGACTCCAGAGCAAGGTGTGTAGAAACAGAAACACATCACCCCAGTGTACTTAGTACAGTTGTGCAGACAGACAGTCAGCAACCCCCAGAGGCCGATGACGAGGACCACCTGAGGGTGACGTCAAGTGCTCCAAGCAGTGGGAGGTATCTCCCAAGGGAACACAAACCCCCAGAATATCTGCCAGACTACTATGCCAGGAAAGGGAGTGACGAGGGGGACAATACACCTACCCCCGTTGAGTACTACTCGGCGAGGCGCCTCGGTATTCTAAACTCTGTGTCGTTCAATTATTTTGCGACAATGACATCGTAGCTATACATTATCCGTTACTTAATCAATATAACATGATACTAGAACATGTTAATCAATAGAACATGATAATAGAACATGTTAATCGATATAACATGATAATATTAGGGATGCCCCGATCACGTTTTTTGCCACCGATACCGATCACCGATTGTCGTGAGCCATATCGGCCGATACCGATCCGATAATGATAGTTTTTTATTACAATTTTTAATTTAATTTTATATATATATATATATATTTTTATAAAATATATATATTATATAATTAGACTTGTACTTGTATTATCTGCGAGACATCGCCACCACGCAACAAGCTCCACTGTCTGTGTGTACTCTAGTAGCCTCCAGCTACGGCCAGGATTCTCCGGAGCTGCACCTGGACCCTATACTCGAGTAGCCTCGAGCTACGGCAAGGATTCTCCTGCGCTGCAGATGGACCCTATTGGTATAACGTTACTGTGGTCATATCACATTCAGCAAGCCCTCAGCTCGAATACGCATCGAATCAGTGTTATAAGACATTGATATCAGGATCGAGCTATCTGTAGCTACTGCTAGCCGGATATATAACGTTAATACAACGCCTCAGTGAATTATTTAGTTCAATGGGACATTTCGTTTTGAACAGTGAACTAACTTGCGCTAATGTGAGCTAACAGCTAACAGCTAACAGGTATACACGTCTCTACTAGACTTGATGGAGCGTTTGTTGATGTCAGGAGCTATCGGTAGCTGGCCAGCTAGATACCGTTCGGTTAGACAATGCCTCATCATGTATTAAACTAAAAGTGAATAGTTGACTGGGTCATTTTGTAACGGTAGCTAAGCTAACGTTAGCTCAGGGAGACGCTGTCCTCCCGTGTCCCGTCCCACTAGACTACTAGACCCGTGTTTACATGCGTGCGGGAGGGGCTGGAGGGATGAGCAGACCGCCGCACAGCTCCCGGTGTCTGAGACAGAACTCAGCGACAGCGAGTGAGATCGGCTTTGACGATCGGCGAAAATAAAGCATTATCACCGATCACCGATCGCATATTTATACTGATTATCGGCCGATAACGATCGGTGGCCGATCGATCGGGGCATCCCTAGATAATATACCATGTTAATCAATAAAACATTATAATAGAACATGGAAATAGAACATGTTAATCAATACAACATGATACTAGAACATGTTTTTTTTTTATCCACTTTTTCTCCTTATTTTTCTATTTTTTCTCCCATCCCAATTTTGTATCGCCAATTCTCCCCTTCAATTCTCCCCTCCCCTGTCTTGAACGTTGCTACTGTAGACTATGCCTCCCACTGGTCGGCTGTAGTGAGGATAGAAGCCTTGCATCACGTGTCCCCTCCGGTACAAGAGGAGGCAGCCTGTCGCATCTTTTCACCAGACTCTCAGTGGCGAGGAGTAACGCGTGGGAGGCTCACGCTGCCCCCGATACTTCCTGTCTCTGCTGTACAGGCGTCACCCAACCGACCTATAGGAGTCGCTGTCCACAACGTCCAATCCCCACCCATCGACTTTCCACCCGCTACCTCTGCCAATTGAGATAGTATGACGACTGGCCCAAGCCGCAGGCAATGCTGACTCGGGGAGTCGAGACCGGAGTCTCTTGCATTGGTGATGAGCGCAATCTCCGCTACACCACCCAGCCGCGCTTATACTAGAACATGTTAATCAATGTAATATTTTTGAGTGCTTGCAGATTTTAAATTGAGTGGGAGCTTTGAGTGTCGGTGCTGTGACTGCGAATGCCCGATTTCCCTTAATGTAACATGGTAAAACCTCTTAACAGGCGCCTCCAAAATTGGCCATTTTTGTTTTCGTTTTTGAGGACTGCATACTTTTTTTGCAAACCAAACCAAAACAACATACTTTATACTTATAGCACACATGCATGAGCCTGGTCTCTTTTGAAAGACGACATTCTGAAGTTTCTGATTCCAGAACAAAATTCACTTTTAGTGCTAACGTAATAGAGTAACATAGGTCTGAACTTGAGTTGTAAAAAAACGTGTTACTCAAGATTTTCTTTAGTAGTTAGTAGTCCAGAGGTAGTATTTCCCCAGAAGGTATTATGGCTTACACATATCCAAATTTCATAAAGATCCATTCAGGAATGAGTGATTATGAGTGATTTTGGTAAACTGTGTACAAAGAAAAACTCAGTTTCTTAAAATTCATCCCTGTTAAAGAATTTAGTTGTTCACCTAGATCCCTGATTCACACATCCCCACATGGGGTAGCATTGGAAGCCACACTCATTGGCTACAACGATCCACAATCATTTTCGAGATTGGATCTAGATTGACGGAACTACTGCAGCCTGAGTCTGAGTGGTATTTTACGCAATACCGTGTACTTTGCACAAGCCTCAAATACCGGCATGTAACTCGAGAACCGCTGGACGGATTTTGTCGGATTTTGTCGCTATCGACAGGCAACAAATAAGCCTTCAATTCGCTATTGTATTACAAAATATGCACACCCGAGCCACTAGGGGTCGCCAAAGTGCCGGTCCAAAGTGCCGGTCCGAAAAACGTCCCATATGAGGGACATTGCAGCTTAAGAGGTCAATAGAACATGAAAATGGAACATGTCAATCAATAGAACATGATAATATAATGTGTTAATCAATAGAACATGATTTGATTTTCTCCAGATTTTAAAATAACATGAGATCTTTGAGCCATAGGGATGCTTTGGGGGCTGCTGGTGATTTCCACTCTAGCAAGATCCTTCTGCGTGCTAGTAGGGATGCAAAGGCAATTCTATCTATTGTTCTTCTCCTAACCCTTTCATGATCTGGTCTTGGTAAGACTCCAAAGATGGCTATTTCTGCACTGGAAGTTAGCTCCATGTCGAAGGCCTCGGCGAGGTGTTTGAAAATAGCTGTCCAGAAGCTGTGTAGGCGGGGACAAGACCAAAACATGTGCGTCATATTTGCTGGGACATGTGACATCTATTACAAGAGTCTGTAATATTGGGATATATTTTGGCGAGTTTAGAGTTTGTGAAGTAGATGCGATGGAGCACCTTAAATTGCATCAGATTGAGCCTGGAGCAAGATGTACTATCATTTACTCTGGCCAATACTCCATTCCAAATATTCTCATCTATAGCATCACCCCATTCCTTTTCCCAATCCTCTTTGATTTTATCAAGAAATGTTTCTGTGTTACGGGAGATCAGGGTGTAAATCCTTGATATAAGACCTTTTTGATTTGTGGGGATGTCCAGAATTGTGTCAATTACTGAGTTGGAGATATTAGGGAAGGAGGTATTATGTTGTTTAACTCAGTTTCGAACTTGAAAGTATCGGAATAAATGAGATCTCGGGAGGCAACATTTTTCACACAGATCGCTAAAACTACAGAAGACCTTATTGGTGTATAGGTCCCTCACTCTAACTAGGCCTGACCTTTGCCAGGTCAAAAAGGCTGCATCAGTGTGGGGAGGAATAAAGAGGTGGTTGTTGCAAATGGGGCTGTGGCTGGAGAACCCAAGGAGTCCAGAGGCGTGCCTGAATTGAAGCCATATTTTCAAAGTCGATACAACAATTGGGTTTCTTGAAAATTTGGTCGGCCGGATTGGCAATTCAGTTGAGAGCAGAGCCAATAGTGAGGTAGGCTGACAGGATCCTGCTTCAGATTCACACCAACTCAGTGTCGGTTCTTGGGTCCATAAAATCATCTTGTGGATATTGGCTGCCCAATAATAGTTTCTTATATCAGGGAGTGCCAATCCCCCACCCTCTCTAGGCCTCTGTAAGAACTCTCTTGATTCTGGGGGGCTTGCCTCCCCATATAAAATGGGAAATCAGTGCGTTTACTTTAGTAAAATATAATTTGGTTAAGAAGACTGGAAGGGATTGAAAAATGTATAAAAAACGTGGAAGCACATAAATTTGTATGCAGTTTACCCTCCCTGCAATAGTTATATGTAAGCTATTCCATCTCTCCAGGTCTAATTTAAGCTTGGCTATTGGGGGTGAGAAATTATTCTCGATAAGGTCTGAAGATGTACGACATATGTTCACTCCCAAATACTTAAAACTGTCTTTAGCTATCTTAAAGGGGAATTGCTTTTCAGGGATCTGTAAGGCTAGATTATTCACTGGCAAGCATTCACTATTTGAAAAGTTAAGTTTGTAACCTGAAAAGCCTAAGGGGGTCTAGTGAAAAGTTTGTAATAGTATGGGGCCCTTTTATTGGTTACATAGCCAAGCTAAAGACACTAGGACAATGAGAAGGAAGGATGAGTGAGAGAATATGTGTTTGTATGTTCTATGTTTTCTGTTGTGTATTTGTAGGATTAGGTAGGACAGGGGAGGGAGAATGGGAGGGAGGGGGGAGGGCTCGCACAAGGTCCTTGAATCGCTTAGTGCTTGCTTTTGACACATACAAAAAAGAGATCAAGGCCTGGACAAGGTGCTTGGAAAGTCGTTGAAATTCAAATCGACCAACCACATTAACACCCGCTACCTCTGCCAATTGAGATAGTATGACGACTGGCCCAAGCCGCAGGCAATGCTGACTCGGGGAGTCGAGACCGGAGTCTCTTGCATTGGTGACGAGCGCAATCTCCGCTACGCCACCCAGCCGCGCTTATACTAGAACATGTTAATCAATGTAATATTTTTGAGTGCTTGCAGATTTTAAATTGAGTGGGAGCTTGTTCCAGAGTGTCGGTGCTGTGACTGCGAATGCCCGATTTCCCTTAATGTAACATGGTAAAACCTCTTAACAGGCGCCTCCAAAATTGGCCATTTTTGTTTTCGTTTTTGAGGACTGCATACTTTTTTTGCAAACCAAACCAAAACAACATACTTTATACTTATAGCACACATGCATGAGCCTGGTCTCTTTTGAAAGACGACATTCTGAAGTTAATGATTCCAGAACAAAATTCACTTTTAGTGCTAACGTAATAGAGTAACATAGGTCTGAACTTGAGTTGTAAAAAAACGTGTTACTCAAGATTTTCTTTAGTAGTTAGTAGTCCAGAGGTAGTATTTCCCCAGAAGGTAGTATGGCTTACAAATCCAGACGCAGCCATAGCCTGAAGCCGTATGTAGTACATATCCAAATTTCATAAAGATCCATTTAGAAATTAGTGATTATGAGTGATTTTGGTAAACTGTGTACAAAGAAAAACTCAGTTTCTTCAATTCATTCCTGTTAAAGAATTTAGTTGTTCACCTAGATCCCTGATTCACACATCCCCACATGGGGTAGCATTGGAAGCCACACTCATTGGCTACAACGATCCACAATCATTTTCGAGATTGGATCTAGATTGACGGAACTACTGCAGCCTGAGTCTGAGTGGTATTTTACGCAATACCGTGTACTTTGCACAAGCCTCAAATACCGGCATGTAACTCGAGAACCGCTGGACGGATTTTGTCGGATTCTGTCGCTATCGACAGGCAACAAATAAACCTTCAATTCGATATTGTATTACAAAATATGCACACCCGAGCCACTAGGGGTCGCCAAAGTGCCGGTCCAAAGTGCCGGTCCGAAAAACGTCCCATATGAGGGATATTGTAGCTTAAGAGGTCAATAGAACATGAAAATGGAACATGTCAATCAATAGAACATGATAATGTGTTAATCGATAGAACATGATTTGATTTTCTCCAGATTTTAAAATAACATGAGATCTTTGAGCCATAGGGATGCTTTGGGGGCTGCTGGTGATTTCCACTCTAGCAAGATCCTTCTGCGTGCTAGTAGGGATGCAAAGGCAATTCTATCTATTGTTCTTCTCCTAACCCTTTCATGATCCGGTCTTGGTAAGACTCCAAAGATGGCTATTTCTGCACTGGAAGTTAGCTCCATGTCGAAGGCCTCGGCGAGGTGTTTGAAAATAGCTGTCCAGAAGCTGTGTAGGCGGGGACAAGACCAAAACATGTGCATCATATTTGCTGGGACATGTGACATCTATTACAAGAGTTTGTAATATTGGGATATATTTTGGCGGGTTTAGAGTTTTTGAAGAAGATGCGATGGACCACCTTAAATTGCATCAGATTGAGCCTGGAGCAAGATGTACTATCATTTACTTTGGCCAATACTCCATTCCAAATATTCTCATCTATAGCATCACCCCATTCCTTTTCCCAATCCTCTTTGATTTTATCAAGAAATGTTTCTGTGTTACGGGAGATCAGGGTGTAAATCCTTGATATAAGACCTTTTTGATTTGTGGGGATGTCCAGAATTGTGTCAATTACTGAGTTGGAGATATTAGGGAAGGAGGTATTATGTTGTTTAACTCAGTTTCGAACTTGAAAGTATCGGAATAAATGAGAGGGAGGCAACATTTTTCACACAGATCGCTAAAACTACAGAAGACCTTATTGGTGTATAGGTCCCTCACTCTAACTAGGCCTGACCTTTGCCAGGTCAAAAAGACTGCATCAGTGTGGGGAGGAATAAAGAGGTGGTTGTTGCAAATGGGGCTGTGGCTGGAGAACCCAAGGAGTCCAGAGGCGTGCCTGAATTGAAGCCATATTTTCAAAGTCGATACAACAATTGGGTTTCTTGAAAATTTGGTCGGCCGGATTGGCAATTCAGTTGAGAGCAGAGCCAATAGTGAGGTAGGCTGACAGGATCCTGCTTCAGATTCACACCAACTCAGTGTCGGTTCTTGGTTCCATAAAATCATCTTGTGGATATTGGCTGCCCAATAATAGTTTCTTATATCAGGGAGTGCCAATCCCCCACCCTCACTAGGCCGTCTCTAAGAACTCTCTTGATTCTGGGGGGCTTGCCTCCCCATATAAAATGGGAAATCAGTGCGTTTACTTTAGTAAAATTAAGAAGACTGGAAGGGATTGAAAAATGTATAAAAAACGTGGAAGCACATAAATTTGTATGCAGTTTACCCTCCCTGCAATAGTTATATGTAAGCTATTCCATCTCTCCAGGTCTAATTTAAGCTTGGCTATTGGGGGTGAGAAATTATTCTCGATAAGGTCTGAAGATGTACGACATATGTTCACTCCCAAATACTTAAAACTGTCTTTAGCTATCTTAAAGGGGAATTGCTTTTCAGGGATCTGTAAGGCTAGATTATTCACTGGCAAGCATTCACTATTTGAAAAGTTAAGTTTGTAACCTGAAAAGCCTAAGGGGGTCTAGTGAAAAGTTTGTAATAGTATGGGGCCCTTTTATTGGTTACATAGCCAAGCTAAAGACACTAGGACAATGAGAAGGAAGGATGAGTGAGAGAATATGTGTTTGTATGTTCTATGTTTTCTGTTGTGTATTTGTAGGATTAGGTAGGACAGGGGAGGGAGAATGGGAGGGAGGGGGGGAGGGCTCGCACAAGGTCCTTGAATTGCTTAGTGCTTGCTTTTGACACATACAAAAAAGAGATCAAGGCCTGGACAAGGTGCTTGGAAAGTCGTTGAAATTCAAATCGACCAACCACATTAACACCCGCTACCTCTGCCAATTGAGATAGTATGACGACTGGCCCAAGCCGCAGGCAATGCTGACTCGGGGAGTCGAGACCGGAGTCTCTTGCATTGGTGACGAGCGCAATCTCCGCTACGCCACCCAGCCGCGCTTATACTAGAACATGTTAATCAATGTAATATTTTTGAGTGCTTGCAGATTTTAAATTGAGTGGGAGCTTGTTCCAGAGTGTCGGTGCTGTGACTGCGAATGCCCGATTTCCCTTAATGTAACATGGTAAAACCTCTTAACAGGCGCCTCCAAAATTGGCCATTTTTGTTTTCGTTTTTGAGGACTGCATACTTTTTTTGCAAACCAAACCAAAACAACATACTTTATACTTATAGCACACATGCATGAGCCTGGTCTCTTTTGAAAGACGACATTCTGAAGTTTCTGATTCCAGAACAAAATTCACTTTTAGTGCTAACGTAATAGAGTAACATAGGTCTGAACTTGAGTTGTAAAAAAACGTGTTACTCAAGATTTTCTTTAGTAGTTAGTAGTCCAGAGGTAGTATTTCCCCAGAAGGTAGTATGGCTTACAAATCCAGACGCAGCCATAGCCTGAAGCCGTGTGTAGTACATGTCCAAATTTCATAAAGATCCATTCAGAAATGAGTGATTATGAGTGATTTTGGTAAACTGTGTACAAAGAAAAACTCAGTTTCTTCAATTCATTCCTGTTAAAGAATTTAGTTGTTCACCTAGATCCCTAATTCACACATCCCCACATGGGGTAGCATTGGAAGCCACACTCATTGGCTAAAATGATCCACAATCATTTTCGAGATTGGATCTAAATTGACGGAACTACTGCAGCCTGAGTCTGAGTGGTATTTTACGCAATACCGTGTACTTTGCACAAGCCTCAAATACCGGCATGTAACTCGAGAACCGCTGGACGGATTTTGTCGGATTTTGTCGCTATCGACAGGCAACAAATAAACCTTCAATTCGATATTGTATTACAAAATATGCACACCCGAGCCACTAGGGGTCGCCAAAGTGCCGGTCCAAAGTGCCGGTCCGAAAAACGTCCCATATGAGGGATATTGTAGCTTAAGAGGTCAATAGAACATGAAAATGGAACATGTCAATCAATAGAACATGATAATGTGTTAATCGATAGAACATGATTTGATTTTCTCCAGATTTTAAAATAACATGAGATCTTTGAGCCATAGGGATGCTTTGGGGGCTGCTGGTGATTTCCACTCTAGCAAGATCCTTCTGCGTGCTAGTAGGGATGCAAAGGCAATTCTATCTATTGTTCTTCTCCTAACCCTTTCATGATCCGGTCTTGGTAAGACTCCAAAGATGGCTATTTCTGCACTGGAAGTTAGCTCCATGTCGAAGGCCTCGGCGAGGTGTTTGAAAATAGCTGTCCAGAAGCTGTGTAGGCGGGGACAAGACCAAAACATGTGCATCATATTTGCTGGGACATGTGACATCTATTACAAGAGTCTGTAATATTGGGATATATTTTGGCGAGTTTAGAGTTTTTGAAGTAGATGCGATGGACCACCTTAAATTGCATCAGATTGAGCCTGGAGCAAGATGTACTATCATTTACTTTGGCCAATACTCCATTCCAAATATTCTCATCTATAGCATCACCCCATTCCTTTTCCCAATCCTCTTTGATTTTATCAAGAAATGTTTCTGTGTTACGGGAGATCAGGGTGTAAATCCTTGATATAAGACCTTTTTGATTTGTGGGGATGTCCAGAATTGTGTCAATTACTGAGTTGGAGATATTAGGGAAGGAGGTATTATGTTGTTTAACTCAGTTTCGAACTTGAAAGTATCGGAATAAATGAGATCTCGGGAGGCAACATTTTTCACACAGATCGCTAAAACTACAGAAGACCTTATTGGTGTATAGGTCCCTCACTCTAACTAGGCCTGACCTTTGCCAGGTCAAAAAGACTGCATCAGTGTGGGGAGGAATAAAGAGGTGGTTGTTGCAAATGGGGCTGTGGCTGGAGAACCCAAGGAGTCCAGAGGCGTGCCTGAATTGAAGCCATATTTTCAAAGTCGATACAACAATTGGGTTTCTTGAAAATTTGGTCGGCCGGATTGGCAATTCAGTTGAGAGCAGAGCCAATAGTGAGGTAGGCTGACAGGATCCTGCTTCAGATTCACACCAACTCAGTGTCGGTTCTTGGTTCCATAAAATCATCTTGTGGATATTGGCTGCCCAATAATAGTTTCTTATATCAGGGAGTGCCAATCCCCCACCCTCACTAGGCCGTCTCTAAGAACTCTCTTGATTCTGGGGGGCTTGCCTCCCCATATAAAATGGGAAATCAGTGCGTTTACTTTAGTAAAATTAAGAAGACTGGAAGGGATTGAAAAATGTATAAAAAACGTGGAAGCACATAAATTTGTATGCAGTTTACCCTCCCTGCAATAGTTATATGTAAGCTATTCCATCTCTCCAGGTCTAATTTAAGCTTGGCTATTGGGGGTGAGAAATTATTCTCGATAAGGTCTGAAGATGTACGACATATGTTCACTCCCAAATACTTAAAACTGTCTTTAGCTATCTTAAAGGGGAATTGCTTTTCAGGGATCTGTAAGGCTAGATTATTCACTGGCAAGCATTCACTATTTGAAAAGTTAAGTTTGTAACCTGAAAAGCCTAAGGGGGTCTAGTGAAAAGTTTGTAATAGTATGGGGCCCTTTTATTGGTTACATAGCCAAGCTAAAGACACTAGGACAATGAGAAGGAAGGATGAGTGAGAGAATATGTGTTTGTATGTTCTATGTTTTCTGTTGTGTATTTGTAGGATTAGGTAGGACAGGGGAGGGAGAATGGGAGGGAGGGGGGGAGGGCTCGCACAAGGTCCTTGAATTGCTTAGTGCTTGCTTTTGACACATACAAAAAAGAGATCAAGGCCTGGACAAGGTGCTTGGAAAGTCGTTGAAATTCAAATCGACCAACCACATTAACACCCGCTACCTCTGCCAATTGAGATAGTATGACGACTGGCCCAAGCCGCAGGCAATGCTGACTCGGGGAGTCGAGACCGGAGTCTCTTGCATTGGTGATGAGCGCAATCTCCGCTACGCCACCCAGCCGCGCTTATACTAGAACATGTTAATCAATGTAATATTTTTGAGTGCTTGCAGATTTTAAATTGAGTGGGAGCTTGTTCCAGAGTGTCGGTGCTGTGACTGCGAATGCCCGATTTCCCTTAATGTAACATGGTAAAACCTCTTAACAGGCGCCTCCAAAATTGGCCATTTTTGTTTTCGTTTTTGAGGACTGCATACTTTTTTTGCAAACCAAACCAAAACAACATACTTTATACTTATAGCACACATGCATGAGCCTGGTCTCTTTTGAAAGACGACATTCTGAAGTTTCTGATTCCAGAACAAAATTCACTTTTAGTGCTAACGTAATAGAGTAACATAGGTCTGAACTTGAGTTGTAAAAAAACGTGTTACTCAAGATTTTCTTTAGTAGTTAGTAGTCCAGAGGTAGTATTTCCCCAGAAGGTAGTATGGCTTACAAATCCAGACGCAGCCATAGCCTGAAGCCGTATGTAGTACATGTCCAAATTTCATAAAGATCCATTCAGAAATGAGTGATTATGAGTGATTTTGGTAAACTGTGTACAAAGAAAAACTCAGTTTCTTCAATTCATTCCTGTTAAAGAATTTAGTTGTTCACCTAGATCCCTAATTCACACATCCCCACATGGGGTAGCATTGGAAGCCACACTCATTGGCTAAAATGATCCACAATCATTTTCGAGATTGGATCTAAATTGACAGAACTACTGCAGCCTGAGTCTGAGTGGTATTTTACGCAATACCGTGTACTTTGCACAAGCCTCAAATACCGGCATGTAACTCGAGAACCGCTGGACGGATTTTGTCGGATTTTGTCGCTATCGACAGGCAACAAATAAGCCTTCAATTAGATATTGTATTACAAAATATGCACACCCGAGCCACTAGGGGTCGCCAAAGTGCCGGTCCAAAGTGCCGGTCCGAAAAACGTCCCATATGAGGGACATTGCAGCTTAAGAGGTCAATAGAACATGAAAATGGAACATGTCAATCAATAGAACATGATAATATAATGTGTTAATCAATAGAACATGATTTGATTTTCTCCAGATTTTAAAATAACATGAGATCTTTGAGCCATAGGGATGCTTTGGGGGCTGCTGGTGATTTCCACTCTAGCAAGATCCTTCTGCGTGCTAGTAGGGATGCAAAGGCAATTCTATCTATTGTTCTTCTCCTAACCCTTTCATGATCCAGTCTTGGTAAGACTCCAAAGATGGCTATTTCTGCACTGGAAGTTAGCTCCATGTCGAAGGCCTCGGCGAGGTGTTTAAAAATAGCTGTCCAGAAGCTGTGTAGGCGGGGACAAGACCAAAACATGTGCGTCATATTTGCTGGGACATGTGACATCTATTACAAGAGTCTGTAATATTGGGATATATTTTGGCGAGTTTAGAGTTTGTGAAGTAGATGCGATAGACCACCTTAAATTGCATCAGATTGAGCCTGGAGCAAGATGTACTATCATTTACTCTGGCCAATACTCCATTCCAAATATTCTCATTTATAGCATCACCCCATTCCTTTTCCCAATCCTCTTTGATTTTATCAAGAAATGTTTCTGTGTTACGGGAGATCAGGGTGTAAATCCTTGATATAAGACCTTTTTGATTTGTGGGGAAGTCCAGAATTGTGTCAATTACTGAGTTGGAGATATTAGGGAAGGAGGTATTATGTTGTTTAACTCAGTTTCGAACTTGAAAGTATCGGAATAAATGAGATCTCGGGAGGCAACATTTTTCACACAGATCGCTAAAACTACAGAAGACCTTATTGGTGTATAGGTCCCTCACTCTAACTAGGCCTGACCTTTGCCAGGTCAAAAAGGCTGCATCAGTGTGGGGAGGAATAAAGAGGTGGTTGTTGCAAATGGGGCTGTGGCTGGAGAACCCAAGGAGTCCAGAGGCGTGCCTGAATTGAAGCCATATTTTCAAAGTCGATACAACAATTGGGTTTCTTGAAAATTTGGTCGGCCGGATTGGCAATTCAGTTGAGAGCAGAGCCAATAGTGAGGTAGGCTGACAGGATCCTGCTTCAGATTCACACCAACTCAGTGTCGGTTCTTGGGTCCATAAAATCATCTTGTGGATATTGGCTGCCCAATAATAGTTTCTTATATCAGGGAGTGCCAATCCCCCACCCTCTCTAGGCCTCTGTAAGAACTCTCTTGATTCTGGGGGGCTTGCCTCCCCATATAAAATGGGAAATCAGTGCGTTTACTTTAGTAAAATATAATTTGGTTAAGAAGACTGGAAGGGATTGAAAAATGTATAAAAAACGTGGAAGCACATAAATTTGTATGCAGTTTACCCTCCCTGCAATAGTTATATGTAAGCTATTCCATCTCTCCAGGTCTAATTTAAGCTTGGCTATTGGGGGTGAGAAATTATTCTCGATAAGGTCTGAAGATGTACGACATATGTTCACTCCCAAATACTTAAAACTGTCTTTAGCTATCTTAAAGGGGAATTGCTTTTCAGGGGTCTGTAAGGCTAGATTATTCACTGGCAAGCATTCACTATTTGAAAAGTTAAGTTTGTAACCTGAAAAGCCTAAGGGGGTCTAGTGAAAAGTTTGTAATAGTATGGGGCCCTTTTATTGGTTACATAGCCAAGCTAAAGACACTAGGACAATGAGAAGGAAGGATGAGTGAGAGAATATGTGTTTGTATGTTCTATGTTTTCTGTTGTGTATTTGTAGGATTAGGTAGGACAGGGGAGGGAGAATGGGAGGGAGGGGGGGAGGGCTCGCACAAGGTCCTTGAATCGCTTAGTGCTTGCTTTTGACACATACAAAAAAGAGATCAAGGCCTGGACAAGGTGCTTGGAAAGTCGTTGAAATTCAAATCGACCAACCACATTAACACCCGCTACCTCTGCCAATTGAGATAGTATGACGACTGGCCCAAGCCGCAGGCAATGCTGACTCGGGGAGTCGAGACCGGAGTCTCTTGCATTGGTGACGAGCGCAATCTCCGCTACGCCACCCAGCCGCGCTTATACTAGAACATGTTAATCAATGTAATATTTTTGAGTGCTTGCAGATTTTAAATTGAGTGGGAGCTTGTTCCAGAGTGTCGGTGCTGTGACTGCGAATGCCAGATTTCCCTTAGTGTAACATGGTAAAACCTCTTAACAGGCGCCTCCAAAATTGGCCATTTTTGTTTTCGTTTTTGAGGACTGCATACTTTTTTTGCAAACCAAACCAAAACAACATACTTTATACTTATAGCACACATGCATGAGCCTGGTCTCTTTTGAAAGACGACATTCTGAAGTTAATGATTCCAGAACAAAATTCACTTTTAGTGCTAACGTAATAGAGTAACATAGGTCTGAACTTGAGTTGTAAAAAAACGTGTTACTCAAGATTTTCTTTAGTAGTTAGTAGTCCAGAGGTAGTATTTCCCCAGAAGGTAGTATGGCTTACAAATCCAGACGCAGCCATAGCCTGAAGCCGTATGTAGTACATATCCAAATTTCATAAAGATCCATTCAGAAATTAGTGATTATGAGTGATTTTGGTAAACTGTGTACAAAGAAAAACTCAGTTTCTTCAATTCATTCCTGTTAAAGAATTTAGTTGTTCACCTAGATCCCTGATTCACACATCCCCACATGGGGTAGCATTGGAAGCCACACTCATTGGCTACAACGATCCACAATCATTTTCGAGATTGGATCTAGATTGACGGAACTACTGCAGCCTGAGTCTGAGTGGTATTTTACGCAATACCGTGTACTTTGCACAAGCCTCAAATACCGGCATGTAACTCGAGAACCGCTGGACGGATTTTGTCGGATTTTGTCGCTATCGACAGGCAACAAATAAACCTTCAATTCGATATTGTATTACAAAATATGCACACCCGAGCCACTAGGGGTCGCCAAAGTGCCGGTCCAAAGTGCCGGTCCGAAAAACGTCCCATATGAGGGATATTGTAGCTTAAGAGGTCAATAGAACATGAAAATGGAACATGTCAATCAATAGAACATGATAATGTGTTAATCAATAGAACATGATTTGATTTTCTCCAGATTTTAAAATAACATGAGATCTTTGAGCCATAGGGATGCTTTGGGGGCTGCTGGTGAATTCCACTCTAGCAAGATCCTTCTGCGTGCTAGTAGGGATGCAAAGGCAATTCTATCTATTGTTCTTCTCCTAACCCTTTCATGATCCGGTCTTGGTAAGACTCCAAAGATGGCTATTTCTGCACTGGAAGTTAGCTCCATGTCGAAGGCCTCGGCGAGGTGTTTGAAAATAGCTGTCCAGAAGCTGTGTAGGCGGGGACAAGACCAAAACATTTGCATCATATTTGCTGGGACATGTGACATCTATTACAAGAGTCTGTAATATTGGGATATATTTTGGCGAGTTTAGAGTTTGTGAAGTAGATGCGATGGAGCACCTTAAATTGCATCAGATTGAGCCTGGAGCAAGATGTACTATCATTTACTTTGGCCAATACTCCATTCCAAATATTCTCATCTATAGCATCACCCCATTCCTTTTACATTTACATTTACATTTAGTCATTTAGCTGACGCTTTTATCCAAAGCGACTTACAAGTTCTGTACGACAAGCCATCAGGAAGAGCACAACTCTATCAGCTGAGTAACAATGTTCATCAAAGTGTTGAGTGCTACAGTGTAGGTTAGTTTATTAGGACAAGTGCATGACTGTATGGTTAGTTAGGGTTAGATTTTTTTTTTTTTTTTTTTTAATTCAGATAATGGTTGAAGAAGTGAGTCTTTAGTCGACGGCGAAAGATTGGACGTGTTTCGGCTGTCCTAACTGGGGTGGGTAGTTCATTCCACCATTGTGGGGCAAGGACTGAGAATAGGCGACTTCTCTTTGATGACCCTCCCGGAGCTTGGATAGGAGTAGGTCTGAGGCGGCCAGAAGATGCAGAGCGTAGGGGTCTTGAGGGTGTGTAGTTAGAGACCATTGACCGGAGGTAGGCGGGAGCAGTTCCCTTTGCCGCACGGTATGCTAGGTCAAGGGCCTTGAAGCGGATTCGTGCAGCAATGGGGAGCCAGTGCAGGTCCCTAAGAAGTGGGGTGACATGGGCCGACTTCGGTAGGTTTGAGATCAGGCGGGCCGCTGCGTTCTGAATGAGTTGAAGAGGCTTAGTGGCAGTGGCCGGGAGGCCAGCGAGCAGTGCGTTGCAGTAGTCGAGGCGGGAGATGACTGTTGATTGGACGAGGAGTTGGGTGGCTTCTTTTGTCAGGAAGGGGCGTATCCTTCTGACGTTGCTCAGGAGGAATCGGCAGGTTCTGGTTGTCGCTGCGATGTGAGCAGAGAAGTTCAACTGGTCGTCGAGGACAACACCAAGGTTCTTGGCGGTCGGGGACGCGGTCACAGCTGCATTCTCGACTGTGATGGAAAGGTCGGTCAGGGGGGAGGATTTGGCCGGCAGGTGGAGCAATTCTGTTTTGCTTAGGTTCAGTTTGAGGTGGTTGGTCGTCATCCAGGCGGAGATGTCGGACAGACAGGCCGAGATCCGCTCAGAGACGTGGATATCTGAGGGAGGGAAGGAGAGGAAGAGTTGAGTATCGTCGGCATAACAGTGGTAGGAGAAGCCATGAGACGTGATAATGTTACCCAGTGATTTAGTGTAGAGGGAGAAGAGAAGGGGTCCTAAAACCGAGCCCTGGGGGACACCCGTCCGCAGGGGGCGGGTGGCCGACAGGGTCCCTCTCCATGACACTTGGTAGGAGCGGTCATTGAGGTATGATGACAACCATGTCAGCGCAGAGCCAGCCACTCCCATTCCTGCGAGGGCCGCGAGGAGGATCTGGTGGTTGACTGTGTCGAAGGCTGCAGATAGATCTAGGAGAATCAGGACAGAGGAGAGGCCTTTCGCTTTTGCTAAGTGAAGTGCCTCTGTGACCGCAATGAGGGCTGTCTCTGTGGAGTGACCAGTCCTGAAGCCTGACTGATTAGGGTCTAGGAGGTCATTCTGTAAGAGATAAGCAGTAAGTTGGTTGGATACAGCACGTTCAAGTGTTTTAGAAAGGAAGGAGAGAAGAGAGACAGGACGGTAGTTGCCTATGACGGTAGGGTTCAGGGATGGTTTTTTTATGAGGGGCGTGACTCTGGCTTGTTTTAGGGAGGTGGGGACCACCCCCGAGTTGAGTGAGGAGTTGATGGTTGCAGTTAGGAATGGGAGGATGTCTGGTGCTATGGACTGGAGGAGTGGGGAAGGTAGCCGGTCCAGCTGGCATGTAGTCGGACGGTTCGACGTTACCAGTGTCAGGGTCTCGGCTTCTGTAATGGGAGAGAAAGATGACAGAGTGAAGGATGAGGTTCTCGATTCAGCATTTGGAATGGGTGGGGGTTGGGAGAAGGAGCTGCGGATGTTCTCCACTTTTTCCTCAAAGAAGATCGCAAAGTCTTCGGCAGAGAAAGATGAGGGAGGGGGGGGTGGGGGGGGAGTGAGGAGGGAGGACATGGTAGCATGCAGTTTGCGAAGATTCTTGGCAGAGGCCTCGATCCTATGGTGAAAGAAAGAAGCTTTGGCATTAGTAATGGTTTTGGAGAATGTTAACAAGAGGTTGTGATATGTGTCGATGTCAGCAGTGAGGCGTGACTTTCTATACTTCCTTTCAGCTGCTCTCAGGACCTGTCTTTGTTCTCTCACTGGATCTGTCAGCCATGGACTGGGTGGGGAACGGCGGGCAGGTTTCTCAACGAGGGGACAGAGCTTGTCGAAGGAGGTTGCAAGGGCTGAGAGGAGGGTGGAGGTTGCCATCTCTGTGGATAGAGCAGAGAAGGTGTCACTCAAAGGTAGAGTGGATAGTATGTCAGAGGAGAGGGTGGAGGGGGATAGGGAGGGCAGGTTGCGTCTGAGTGAGACGGTTTGAGTTGGGGTGAAGACCTTTCGGTTAAGCATGAGAGTTAGTGAGAAGGATATGAAGGAATGGTCAGATACATGTAGGGGAGTTACCGTGGTGTTAATGATGCTGGAGTTACGGGAAAATATGAGATCCAAGGAGTTGCCTGCTTTGTGGGTGGGAGGCATGGCAGTGGGAGTCAGGTCAAATGATTGTAGGAGGGAGACTACTATGACTGACTGAGATGAGTCAGGCAGGTTGAAGTCGCCCAATAGAAGGAGAGGGGTACCATCTTCTGGTAAGGAGCTTAGAAGCATGTCCAGCTCATCTGTGAAGTGATCGAGCGGACCTGGAGGGCGGTAGAGTGTAACAATGGTGAGATTGAAAGGATTAGAGACAGATACTGCATGATATTCAAAAGAGGAGAGTGACAGTGCTGGGAGGGGTGTTACGTTTGTAGTCCATGAAGGAGATGTCATGAGGCCAGTGCCTCCACCCCAATCCTCTTTGATTTTATCAAGAAATGTTTCTGTGTTACGGGAGATCAGGGTGTAAATCCTTGATATAAGACCTTTTTGATTTGTGGGGATGTCCAGAATTGTGTCAATTACTGAGTTGGAGATATTAGGGAAGGAGGTATTATGTTGTTTAACTCAGTTTCGAACTTGAAAGTATCGGAATAAATGAGATCTCGGGAGGCAACATTTTTCACACAGATCGCTAAAACTACAGAAGACCTTATTGGTGTATAGGTCCCTCACTCTAACTAGGCCTGACCTTTGCCAGGTCAAAAAGACTGCATCAGTGTGGGGAGGAATAAAGAGGTGGTTGTTGCAAATGGGGCTGTGGCTGGAGAACCCAAGGAGTCCAGAGGCGTGCCTAAATTGAAGCCATATTTTCAAAGTCGATACAACAATTGGGTTTCTTGAAAATTTGGTCGGCCGGATTGGCAATTCAGTTGAGAGCAGAGCCAATAGTGAGGTAGGCTGACAGGATCCTGCTTCAGATTCACACCAACTCAGTGTCGGTTCTTGGTTCCATAAAATCATCTTGTGGATATTGGCTGCCCAATAATAGTTTCTTATATCAGGGAGTGCCAATCCCCCACCCTCACTAGGCCGTCTCTAAGAACTCTCTTGATTCTGGGGGGCTTGCCTCCCCATATAAAATGGGAAATCAGTGCGTTTACTTTAGTAAAATTAAGAAGACTGGAAGGGATTGAAAAATGTATAAAAAACGTGGAAGCACATACATTTGTATGCAGTTTACCCTCCCTGCAATAGTTATATGTAAGCTATTCCATCTCTCCAGGTCTAATTTAAGCTTGGCTATTGGGGGTGAGAAATTATTCTCGATAAGGTCTGAAGATGTACGACATATGTTCACTCCCAAATACTTAAAACTGTCTTTAGCTATCTTAAAGGGGAATTGCTTTTCAGGGATCTGTAAGGCTAGATTATTCACTGGCAAGCATTCACTATTTGAAAAGTTAAGTTTGTAACCTGAAAAGCCTAAGGGGGTCTAGTGAAAAGTTTGTAATAGTATGGGGCCCTTTTATTGGTTACATAGCCAAGCTAAAGACACTAGGACAATGAGAAGGAAGGATGAGTGAGAGAATATGTGTTTGTATGTTCTATGTTTTCTGTTGTGTATTTGTAGGATTAGGTAGGACAGGGGAGGGAGAATGGGAGGGAGGGGGGGAGGGCTCGCACAAGGTCCTTGAATTGCTTAGTGCTTGCTTTTGACACATACAAAAAAGAGATCAAGGCCTGGACAAGGTGCTTGGAAAGTCGTTGAAATTCAAATCGACCAACCACATTAACACCCGCTACCTCTGCCAATTGAGATAGTATGACGACTGGCCCAAGCCGCAGGCAATGCTGACTCGGGGAGTCGAGACCGGAGTCTCTTGCATTGGTGACGAGCGCAATCTCCGCTACGCCACCCAGCCGCGCTTATACTAGAACATGTTAATCAATGTAATATTTTTGAGTGCTTGCAGATTTTAAATTGAGTGGGAGCTTGTTCCAGAGTGTCGGTGCTGTGACTGCGAATGCCCGATTTCCCTTAATGTAACATGGTAAAACCTCTTAACAGGCGCCTCCAAAATTGGCCATTTTTGTTTTCGTTTTTGAGGACTGCATACTTTTTTTGCAAACCAAACCAAAACAACATACTTTATACTTATAGCACACATGCATGAGCCTGGTCTCTTTTGAAAGACGACATTCTGAAGTTTCTGATTCCAGAACAAAATTCACTTTTAGTGCTAACGTAATAGAGTAACATAGGTCTGAACTTGAGTTGTAAAAAAACGTGTTACTCAAGATTTTCTTTAGTAGTTAGTAGTCCAGAGGTAGTATTTCCCCAGAAGGTAGTATGGCTTACAAATCCAGACGCAGCCATAGCCTGAAGCCGTGTGTAGTACATGTCCAAATTTCATAAAGATCCATTCAGAAATGAGTGATTATGAGTGATTTTGGTAAACTGTGTACAAAGAAAAACTCAGTTTCTTCAATTCATTCCTGTTAAAGAATTTAGTTGTTCACCTAGATCCCTAATTCACACATCCCCACATGGGGTAGCATTGGAAGCCACACTCATTGGCTAAAATGATCCACAATCATTTTCGAGATTGGATCTAAATTGACGGAACTACTGCAGCCTGAGTCTGAGTGGTATTTTACGCAATACCGTGTACTTTGCACAAGCCTCAAATACCGGCATGTAACTCGAGAACCGCTGGACGGATTTTGTCGGATTTTGTCGCTATCGACAGGCAACAAATAAACCTTCAATTCGATATTGTATTACAAAATATGCACACCCGAGCCACTAGGGGTCGCCAAAGTGCCGGTCCAAAGTGCCGGTCCGAAAAACGTCCCATATGAGGGATATTGTAGCTTAAGAGGTCAATAGAACATGAAAATGGAACATGTCAATCAATAGAACATGATAATGTGTTAATCGATAGAACATGATTTGATTTTCTCCATATTTTATAATAACATGAGATCTTTGAGCCATAGGGATGCTTTGGGGGCTGCTGGTGATTTCCACTCTAGCAAGATCCTTCTGCGTGCTAGTAGGGATGCAAAGGCAATTCTATCTATTGTTCTTCTCCTAACCCTTTCATGATCCGGTCTTGGTAAGACTCCAAAGATGGCTATTTCTGCACTGGAAGTTAGCTCCATGTCGAAGGCCTCGGCGAGGTGTTTGAAAATAGCTGTCCAGAAGCTGTGTAGGCGGGGACAAGACCAAAACATGTGCATCATATTTGCTGGGACATGTGACATCTATTACAAGAGTCTGTAATATTGGGATATATTTTGGCGAGTTTAGAGTTTTTGAAGTAGATGCGATGGACCACCTTAAATTGCATCAGATTGAGCCTGGAGCAAGATGTACTATCATTTACTTTGGCCAATACTCCATTCCAAATATTCTCATCTATAGCATCACCCCATTCCTTTTCCCAATCCTCTTTGATTTTATCAAGAAATGTTTCTGTGTTACGGGAGATCAGGGTGTAAATCCTTGATATAAGACCTTTTTGATTTGTGGGGATGTCCAGAATTGTGTCAATTACTGAGTTGGAGATATTAGGGAAGGAGGTATTATGTTGTTTAACTCAGTTTCGAACTTGAAAGTATCGGAATAAATGAGATCTCGGGAGGCAACATTTTTCACACAGATCGCTAAAACTACAGAAGACCTTATTGGTGTATAGGTCCCTCACTCTAACTAGGCCTGACCTTTGCCAGGTCAAAAAGACTGCATCAGTGTGGGGAGGAATAAAGAGGTGGTTGTTGCAAATGGGGCTGTGGCTGGAGAACCCAAGGAGTCCAGAGGCGTGCCTGAATTGAAGCCATATTTTCAAAGTCGATACAACAATTGGGTTTCTTGAAAATTTGGTCGGCCGGATTGGCAATTCAGTTGAGAGCAGAGCCAATAGTGAGGTAGGCTGACAGGATCCTGCTTCAGATTCACACCAACTCAGTGTCGGTTCTTGGTTCCATAAAATCATCTTGTGGATATTGGCTGCCCAATAATAGTTTCTTATATCAGGGAGTGCCAATCCCCCACCCTCACTAGGCCGTCTCTAAGAACTCTCTTGATTCTGGGGGGCTTGCCTCCCCATATAAAATGGGAAATCAGTGCGTTTACTTTAGTAAAATTAAGAAGACTGGAAGGGATTGAAAAATGTATAAAAAACGTGGAAGCACATAAATTTGTATGCAGTTTACCCTCCCTGCAATAGTTATATGTAAGCTATTCCATCTCTCCAGGTCTAATTTAAGCTTGGCTATTGGGGGTGAGAAATTATTCTCGATAAGGTCTGAAGATGTACGACATATGTTCACTCCCAAATACTTAAAACTGTCTTTAGCTATCTTAAAGGGGAATTGCTTTTCAGGGATCTGTAAGGCTAGATTATTCACTGGCAAGCATTCACTATTTGAAAAGTTAAGTTTGTAACCTGAAAAGCCTAAGGGGGTCTAGTGAAAAGTTTGTAATAGTATGGGGCCCTTTTATTGGTTACATAGCCAAGCTAAAGACACTAGGACAATGAGAAGGAAGGATGAGTGAGAGAATATGTGTTTGTATGTTCTATGTTTTCTGTTGTGTATTTGTAGGATTAGGTAGGACAGGGGAGGGAGAATGGGAGGGAGGGGGGGAGGGCTCGCACAAGGTCCTTGAATTGCTTAGTGCTTGCTTTTGACACATACAAAAAAGAGATCAAGGCCTGGACAAGGTGCTTGGAAAGTCGTTGAAATTCAAATCGACCAACCACATTAACACCCGCTACCTCTGCCAATTGAGATAGTATGACGACTGGCCCAAGCCGCAGGCAATGCTGACTCGGGGAGTCGAGACCGGAGTCTCTTGCATTGGTGACGAGCGCAATCTCCGCTACGCCACCCAGCCGCGCTTATACTAGAACATGTTAATCAATGTAATATTTTTGAGTGCTTGCGGATTTTAAATTGAGTGGGAGCTTGTTCCAGAGTGTCGGTGCTGTGACTGCGAATGCCCGATTTCCCTTAATGTAACATGGTAAAACCTCTTAACAGGCGCCTCCAAAATTGGCCATTTTTGTTTTCGTTTTTGAGGACTGCATACTTTTTTTGCAAACCAAACCAAAACAACATACTTTATACTTATAGCACACATGCATGAGCCTGGTCTCTTTTGAAAGACGACATTCTGAAGTTTCTGATTCCAGAACAAAATTCACTTTTAGTGCTAACGTAATAGAGTAACATAGGTCTGAACTTGAGTTGTAAAAAAACGTGTTACTCAAGATTTTCTTTAGTAGTTAGTAGTCCAGAGGTAGTATTTCCCCAGAAGGTAGTATGGCTTACAAATCCAGACGCAGCCATAGCCTGAAGCCGTGTGTAGTACATGTCCAAATTTCATAAAGATCCATTCAGAAATGAGTGATTATGAGTGATTTTGGTAAACTGTGTACAAAGAAAAACTCAGTTTCTTCAATTCATTCCTGTTAAAGAATTTAGTTGTTCACCTAGATCCCTAATTCACACATCCCCACATGGGGTAGCATTGGAAGCCACACTCATTGGCTAAAATGATCCACAATCATTTTCGAGATTGGATCTAAATTGACGGAACTACTGCAGCCTGAGTCTGAGTGGTATTTTACGCAATACCGTGTACTTTGCACAAGCCTCAAATACCGGCATGTAACTCGAGAACCGCTGGACGGATTTTGTCGGATTTTGTCGCTATCGACAGGCAACAAATAAACCTTCAATTCGATATTGTATTACAAAATATGCACACCCGAGCCACTAGGGGTCGCCAAAGTGCCGGTCCAAAGTGCCGGTCCGAAAAACGTCCCATATGAGGGATATTGTAGCTTAAGAGGTCAATAGAACATGAAAATGGAACATGTCAATCAATAGAACATGATAATGTGTTAATCGATAGAACATGATTTGATTTTCTCCATATTTTATAATAACATGAGATCTTTGAGCCATAGGGATGCTTTGGGGGCTGCTGGTGATTTCCACTCTAGCAAGATCCTTCTGCGTGCTAGTAGGGATGCAAAGGCAATTCTATCTATTGTTCTTCTCCTAACCCTTTCATGATCCGGTCTTGGTAAGACTCCAAAGATGGCTATTTCTGCACTGGAAGTTAGCTCCATGTCGAAGGCCTCGGCGAGGTGTTTGAAAATAGCTGTCCAGAAGCTGTGTAGGCGGGGACAAGACCAAAACATGTGCATCATATTTGCTGGGACATGTGACATCTATTACAAGAGTCTGTAATATTGGGATATATTTTGGCGAGTTTAGAGTTTTTGAAGTAGATGCGATGGACCACCTTAAATTGCATCAGATTGAGCCTGGAGCAAGATGTACTATCATTTACTTTGGCCAATACTCCATTCCAAATATTCTCATCTATAGCATCACCCCATTCCTTTTCCCAATCCTCTTTGATTTTATCAAGAAATGTTTCTGTGTTACGGGAGATCAGGGTGTAAATCCTTGATATAAGACCTTTTTGATTTGTGGGGATGTCCAGAATTGTGTCAATTACTGAGTTGGAGATATTAGGGAAGGAGGTATTATGTTGTTTAACTCAGTTTCGAACTTGAAAGTATCGGAATAAATGAGATCTCGGGAGGCAACATTTTTCACACAGATCGCTAAAACTACAGAAGACCTTATTGGTGTATAGGTCCCTCACTCTAACTAGGCCTGACCTTTGCCAGGTCAAAAAGACTGCATCAGTGTGGGGAGGAATAAAGAGGTGGTTGTTGCAAATGGGGCTGTGGCTGGAGAACCCAAGGAGTCCAGAGGCGTGCCTGAATTGAAGCCATATTTTCAAAGTCGATACAACAATTGGGTTTCTTGAAAATTTGGTCGGCCGGATTGGCAATTCAGTTGAGAGCAGAGCCAATAGTGAGGTAGGCTGACAGGATCCTGCTTCAGATTCACACCAACTCAGTGTCGGTTCTTGGTTCCATAAAATCATCTTGTGGATATTGGCTGCCCAATAATAGTTTCTTATATCAGGGAGTGCCAATCCCCCACCCTCACTAGGCCGTCTCTAAGAACTCTCTTGATTCTGGGGGGCTTGCCTCCCCATATAAAATGGGAAATCAGTGCGTTTACTTTAGTAAAATTAAGAAGACTGGAAGGGATTGAAAAATGTATAAAAAACGTGGAAGCACATAAATTTGTATGCAGTTTACCCTCCCTGCAATAGTTATATGTAAGCTATTCCATCTCTCCAGGTCTAATTTAAGCTTGGCTATTGGGGGTGAGAAATTATTCTCGATAAGGTCTGAAGATGTACGACATATGTTCACTCCCAAATACTTAAAACTGTCTTTAGCTATCTTAAAGGGGAATTGCTTTTCAGGGATCTGTAAGGCTAGATTATTCACTGGCAAGCATTCACTATTTGAAAAGTTAAGTTTGTAACCTGAAAAGCCTAAGGGGGTCTAGTGAAAAGTTTGTAATAGTATGGGGCCCTTTTATTGGTTACATAGCCAAGCTAAAGACACTAGGACAATGAGAAGGAAGGATGAGTGAGAGAATATGTGTTTGTATGTTCTATGTTTTCTGTTGTGTATTTGTAGGATTAGGTAGGACAGGGGAGGGAGAATGGGAGGGAGGGGGGGAGGGCTCGCACAAGGTCCTTGAATTGCTTAGTGCTTGCTTTTGACACATACAAAAAAGAGATCAAGGCCTGGACAAGGTGCTTGGAAAGTCGTTGAAATTCAAATCGACCAACCACATTAACACCCGCTACCTCTGCCAATTGAGATAGTATGACGACTGGCCCAAGCCGCAGGCAATGCTGACTCGGGGAGTCGAGACCGGAGTCTCTTGCATTGGTGACGAGCGCAATCTCCGCTACGCCACCCAGCCGCGCTTATACTAGAACATGTTAATCAATGTAATATTTTTGAGTGCTTGCGGATTTTAAATTGAGTGGGAGCTTGTTCCAGAGTGTCGGTGCTGTGACTGCGAATGCCCGATTTCCCTTAATGTAACATGGTAAAACCTCTTAACAGGCGCCTCCAAAATTGGCCATTTTTGTTTTCGTTTTTGAGGACTGCATACTTTTTTTGCAAACCAAACCAAAACAACATACTTTATACTTATAGCACACATGCATGAGCCTGGTCTCTTTTGAAAGACGACATTCTGAAGTTTCTGATTCCAGAACAAAATTCACTTTTAGTGCTAACGTAATAGAGTAACATAGGTCTGAACTTGAGTTGTAAAAAAACGTGTTACTCAAGATTTTCTTTAGTAGTTAGTAGTCCAGAGGTAGTATTTCCCCAGAAGGTAGTATGGCTTACAAATCCAGACGCAGCCATAGCCTGAAGCCGTGTGTAGTACATGTCCAAATTTCATAAAGATCCATTCAGAAATGAGTGATTATGAGTGATTTTGGTAAACTGTGTACAAAGAAAAACTCAGTTTCTTCAATTCATTCCTGTTAAAGAATTTAGTTGTTCACCTAGATCCCTAATTCACACATCCCCACATGGGGTAGCATTGGAAGCCACACTCATTGGCTAAAATGATCCACAATCATTTTCGAGATTGGATCTAAATTGACGGAACTACTGCAGCCTGAGTCTGAGTGGTATTTTACGCAATACCGTGTACTTTGCACAAGCCTCAAATACCGGCATGTAACTCGAGAACCGCTGGACGGATTTTGTCGGATTTTGTCGCTATCGACAGGCAACAAATAAACCTTCAATTCGATATTGTATTACAAAATATGCACACCCGAGCCACTAGGGGTCGCCAAAGTGCCGGTCCAAAGTGCCGGTCCGAAAAACATCCCATATGAGGGATATTGTAGCTTAAGAGGTCAATAGAACATGAAAATGGAACATGTCAATCAATAGAACATGATAATGTGTTAATCGATAGAACATGATTTGATTTTCTCCAGATTTTAAAATAACATGAGATCTTTGAGCCATAGGGATGCTTTGGGGGCTGCTGGTGATTTCCACTCTAGCAAGATCCTTCTGCGTGCTAGTAGGGATGCAAAGGCAATTCTATCTATTGTTCTTCTCCTAACCCTTTCATGATCCGGTCTTGGTAAGACTCCAAAGATGGCTATTTCTGCACTGGAAGTTAGCTCCATGTCGAAGGCCTCGGCGAGGTGTTTGAAAATAGCTGTCCAGAAGCTGTGTAGGCGGGGACAAGACCAAAACATGTGCATCATATTTGCTGGGACATGTGACATCTATTACAAGAGTCTGTAATATTGGGATATATTTTGGCGAGTTTAGAGTTTTTGAAGTAGATGCGATGGACCACCTTAAATTGCATCAGATTGAGCCTGGAGCAAGATGTACTATCATTTACTTTGGCCAATACTCCATTCCAAATATTCTCATCTATAGCATCACCCCATTCCTTTTCCCAATCCTCTTTGATTTTATCAAGAAATGTTTCTGTGTTACGGGAGATCAGGGTGTAAATCCTTGATATAAGACCTTTTTGATTTGTGGGGATGTCCAGAATTGTGTCAATTACTGAGTTGGAGATATTAGGGAAGGAGGTATTATGTTGTTTAACTCAGTTTCGAACTTGAAAGTATCGGAATAAATGAGATCTCGGGAGGCAACATTTTTCACACAGATCGCTAAAACTACAGAAGACCTTATTGGTGTATAGGTCCCTCACTCTAACTAGGCCTGACCTTTGCCAGGTCAAAAAGACTGCATCAGTGTGGGGAGGAATAAAGAGGTGGTTGTTGCAAATGGGGCTGTGGCTGGAGAACCCAAGGAGTCCAGAGGCGTGCCTGAATTGAAGCCATATTTTCAAAGTCGATACAACAATTGGGTTTCTTGAAAATTTGGTCGGCCGGATTGGCAATTCAGTTGAGAGCAGAGCCAATAGTGAGGTAGGCTGACAGGATCCTGCTTCAGATTCACACCAACTCAGTGTCGGTTCTTGGTTCCATAAAATCATCTTGTGGATATTGGCTGCCCAATAATAGTTTCTTATATCAGGGAGTGCCAATCCCCCACCCTCACTAGGCCGTCTCTAAGAACTCTCTTGATTCTGGGGGGCTTGCCTCCCCATATAAAATGGGAAATCAGTGCGTTTACTTTAGTAAAATTAAGAAGACTGGAAGGGATTGAAAAATGTATAAAAAACGTGGAAGCACATAAATTTGTATGCAGTTTACCCTCCCTGCAATAGTTATATGTAAGCTATTCCATCTCTCCAGGTCTAATTTAAGCTTGGCTATTGGGGGTGAGAAATTATTCTCGATAAGGTCTGAAGATGTACGACATATGTTCACTCCCAAATACTTAAAACTGTCTTTAGCTATCTTAAAGGGGAATTGCTTTTCAGGGATCTGTAAGGCTAGATTATTCACTGGCAAGCATTCACTATTTGAAAAGTTAAGTTTGTAACCTGAAAAGCCTAAGGGGGTCTAGTGAAAAGTTTGTAATAGTATGGGGCCCTTTTATTGGTTACATAGCCAAGCTAAAGACACTAGGACAATGAGAAGGAAGGATGAGTGAGAGAATATGTGTTTGTATGTTCTATGTTTTCTGTTGTGTATTTGTAGGATTAGGTAGGACAGGGGAGGGAGAATGGGAGGGAGGGGGGGAGGGCTCGCACAAGGTCCTTGAATTGCTTAGTGCTTGCTTTTGACACATACAAAAAAGAGATCAAGGCCTGGACAAGGTGCTTGGAAAGTCGTTGAAATTCAAATCGACCAACCACATTAACACCCGCTACCTCTGCCAATTGAGATAGTATGACGACTGGCCCAAGCCGCAGGCAATGCTGACTCGGGGAGTCGAGACCGGAGTCTCTTGCATTGGTGATGAGCGCAATCTCCGCTACGCCACCCAGCCGCGCTTATACTAGAACATGTTAATCAATGTAATATTTTTGAGTGCTTGCAGATTTTAAATTGAGTGGGAGCTTGTTCCAGAGTGTCGGTGCTGTGACTGCGAATGCCCGATTTCCCTTAATGTAACATGGTAAAACCTCTTAACAGGCGCCTCCAAAATTGGCCATTTTTGTTTTCGTTTTTGAGGACTGCATACTTTTTTTGCAAACCAAACCAAAACAACATACTTTATACTTATAGCACACATGCATGAGCCTGGTCTCTTTTGAAAGACGACATTCTGAAGTTTCTGATTCCAGAACAAAATTCACTTTTAGTGCTAACGTAATAGAGTAACATAGGTCTGAACTTGAGTTGTAAAAAAACGTGTTACTCAAGATTTTCTTTAGTAGTTAGTAGTCCAGAGGTAGTATTTCCCCAGAAGGTAGTATGGCTTACAAATCCAGACGCAGCCATAGCCTGAAGCCGTGTGTAGTACATGTCCAAATTTCATAAAGATCCATTCAGAAATGAGTGATTATGAGTGATTTTGGTAAACTGTGTACAAAGAAAAACTCAGTTTCTTCAATTCATTCCTGTTAAAGAATTTAGTTGTTCACCTAGATCCCTAATTCACACATCCCCACATGGGGTA
Source organism: Notolepis coatsorum (assembly GCF_963971535.1). NCBI lineage: Eukaryota > Metazoa > Chordata > Actinopteri > Aulopiformes > Paralepididae > Notolepis > Notolepis coatsorum. Next base: position 80,379,887 of record NC_140168.1, read on the forward strand.
GCATTGGAAGCCACACTCATTGGCTAAAATGATCCACAATCATTTTCGAGATTGGATCTAAATTGACGGAACTACTGCAGCCTGAGTCTGAGTGGTATTTTACGCAATACCGTGTACTTTGCACAAGCCTCAAATACCGGCATGTAACTCGAGAACCGCTGGACGGATTTTGTCGGATTTTGTCGCTATCGACAGGCAACAAATAAACCTTCAATTCGATATTGTATTACAAAATATGCACACCCGAGCCACTAGGGGTCGCCAAAGTGCCGGTCCAAAGTGCCGGTCCGAAAAACATCCCATATGAGGGATATTGTAGCTTAAGAGGTCAATAGAACATGAAAATGGAACATGTCAATCAATAGAACATGATAATGTGTTAATCGATAGAACATGATTTGATTTTCTCCAGATTTTAAAATAACATGAGATCTTTGAGCCATAGGGATGCTTTGGGGGCTGCTGGTGATTTCCACTCTAGCAAGATCCTTCTGCGTGCTAGTAGGGATGCAAAGGCAATTCTATCTATTGTTCTTCTCCTAACCCTTTCATGATCCGGTCTTGGTAAGACTCCAAAGATGGCTATTTCTGCACTGGAAGTTAGCTCCATGTCGAAGGCCTCGGCGAGGTGTTTGAAAATAGCTGTCCAGAAGCTGTGTAGGCGGGGACAAGACCAAAACATGTGCATCATATTTGCTGGGACATGTGACATCTATTACAAGAGTCTGTAATATTGGGATATATTTTGGCGAGTTTAGAGTTTTTGAAGTAGATGCGATGGACCACCTTAAATTGCATCAGATTGAGCCTGGAGCAAGATGTACTATCATTTACTTTGGCCAATACTCCATTCCAAATATTCTCATCTATAGCATCACCCCATTCCTTTTCCCAATCCTCTTTGATTTTATCAAGAAATGTTTCTGTGTTACGGGAGATCAGGGTGTAAATCCTTGATATAAGACCTTTTTGATTTGTGGGGATGTCCAGAATTGTGTCAATTACTGAGTTGGAGATATTAGGGAAGGAGGTATTATGTTGTTTAACTCAGTTTCGAACTTGAAAGTATCGGAATAAATGAGATCTCGGGAGGCAACATTTTTCACACAGATCGCTAAAACTACAGAAGACCTTATTGGTGTATAGGTCCCTCACTCTAACTAGGCCTGACCTTTGCCAGGTCAAAAAGACTGCATCAGTGTGGGGAGGAATAAAGAGGTGGTTGTTGCAAATGGGGCTGTGGCTGGAGAACCCAAGGAGTCCAGAGGCGTGCCTGAATTGAAGCCATATTTTCAAAGTCGATACAACAATTGGGTTTCTTGAAAATTTGGTCGGCCGGATTGGCAATTCAGTTGAGAGCAGAGCCAATAGTGAGGTAGGCTGACAGGATCCTGCTTCAGATTCACACCAACTCAGTGTCGGTTCTTGGTTCCATAAAATCATCTTGTGGATATTGGCTGCCCAATAATAGTTTCTTATATCAGGGAGTGCCAATCCCCCACCCTCACTAGGCCGTCTCTAAGAACTCTCTTGATTCTGGGGGGCTTGCCTCCCCATATAAAATGGGAAATCAGTGCGTTTACTTTAGTAAAATTAAGAAGACTGGAAGGGATTGAAAAATGTATAAAAAACGTGGAAGCACATAAATTTGTATGCAGTTTACCCTCCCTGCAATAGTTATATGTAAGCTATTCCATCTCTCCAGGTCTAATTTAAGCTTGGCTATTGGGGGTGAGAAATTATTCTCGATAAGGTCTGAAGATGTACGACATATGTTCACTCCCAAATACTTAAAACTGTCTTTAGCTATCTTAAAGGGGAATTGCTTTTCAGGGATCTGTAAGGCTAGATTATTCACTGGCAAGCATTCACTATTTGAAAAGTTAAGTTTGTAACCTGAAAAGCCTAAGGGGGTCTAGTGAAAAGTTTGTAATAGTATGGGGCCCTTTTATTGGTTACATAGCCAAGCTAAAGACACTAGGACAATGAGAAGGAAGGATGAGTGAGAGAATATGTGTTTGTATGTTCTATGTTTTCTGTTGTGTATTTGTAGGATTAGGTAGGACAGGGGAGGGAGAATGGGAGGGAGGGGGGGAGGGCTCGCACAAGGTCCTTGAATTGCTTAGTGCTTGCTTTTGACACATACAAAAAAGAGATCAAGGCCTGGACAAGGTGCTTGGAAAGTCGTTGAAATTCAAATCGACCAACCACATTAACACCCGCTACCTCTGCCAATTGAGATAGTATGACGACTGGCCCAAGCCGCAGGCAATGCTGACTCGGGGAGTCGAGACCGGAGTCTCTTGCATTGGTGATGAGCGCAATCTCCGCTACGCCACCCAGCCGCGCTTATACTAGAACATGTTAATCAATGTAATATTTTTGAGTGCTTGCAGATTTTAAATTGAGTGGGAGCTTGTTCCAGAGTGTCGGTGCTGTGACTGCGAATGCCCGATTTCCCTTAATGTAACATGGTAAAACCTCTTAACAGGCGCCTCCAAAATTGGCCATTTTTGTTTTCGTTTTTGAGGACTGCATACTTTTTTTGCAAACCAAACCAAAACAACATACTTTATACTTATAGCACACATGCATGAGCCTGGTCTCTTTTGAAAGACGACATTCTGAAGTTTCTGATTCCAGAACAAAATTCACTTTTAGTGCTAACGTAATAGAGTAACATAGGTCTGAACTTGAGTTGTAAAAAAACGTGTTACTCAAGATTTTCTTTAGTAGTTAGTAGTCCAGAGGTAGTATTTCCCCAGAAGGTAGTATGGCTTACAAATCCAGACGCAGCCATAGCCTGAAGCCGTATGTAGTACATGTCCAAATTTCATAAAGATCCATTCAGAAATGAGTGATTATGAGTGATTTTGGTAAACTGTGTACAAAGAAAAACTCAGTTTCTTCAATTCATTCCTGTTAAAGAATTTAGTTGTTCACCTAGATCCCTAATTCACACATCCCCACATGGGGTAGCATTGGAAGCCACACTCATTGGCTAAAATGATCCACAATCATTTTCGAGATTGGATCTAAATTGACGGAACTACTGCAGCCTGAGTCTGAGTGGTATTTTACGCAATACCGTGTACTTTGCACAAGCCTCAAATACCGGCATGTAACTCGAGAACCGCTGGACGGATTTTGTCGGATTTTGTCGCTATCGACAGGCAACAAATAAGCCTTCAATTCGATATTGTATTACAAAATATGCACACCCGAGCCACTAGGGGTCGCCAAAGTGCCGGTCCAAAGTGCCGGTCCGAAAAACGTCCCATATGAGGGACATTGCAGCTTAAGAGGTCAATAGAACATGAAAATGGAACATGTCAATCAATAGAACATGATAATATAATGTGTTAATCAATAGAACATGATTTGATTTTCTCCAGATTTTAAAATAACATGAGATCTTTGAGCCATAGGGATGCTTTGGGGGCTGCTGGTGATTTCCACTCTAGCAAGATCCTTCTGCGTGCTAGTAGGGATGCAAAGGCAATTCTATCTATTGTTCTTCTCCTAACCCTTTCATGATCCAGTCTTGGTAAGACTCCAAAGATGGCTATTTCTGCACTGGAAGTTAGCTCCATGTCGAAGGCCTCGGCGAGGTGTTTAAAAATAGCTGTCCAGAAGCTGTGTAGGCGGGGACAAGACCAAAACATGTGCGTCATATTTGCTGGGACATGTGACATCTATTACAAGAGTCTGTAATATTGGGATATATTTTGGCGAGTTTAGAGTTTGTGAAGTAGATGCGATGGACCACCTTAAATTGCATCAGATTGAGCCTGGAGCAAGATGTACTATCATTTACTCTGGCCAATACTCCATTCCAAATATTCTCATTTATAGCATCACCCCATTCCTTTTCCCAATCCTCTTTGATTTTATCAAGAAATGTTTCTGTGTTACGGGAGATCAGGGTGTAAATCCTTGATATAAGACCTTTTTGATTTGTGGGGATGTCCAGAATTGTGTCAATTACTGAGTTGGAGATATTAGGGAAGGAGGTATTATGTTGTTTAACTCAGTTTCGAACTTGAAAGTATCGGAATAAATGAGATCTCGGGAGGCAACATTTTTCACACAGATCGCTAAAACTACAGAAGACCTTATTGGTGTATAGGTCCCTCACTCTAACTAGGCCTGACCTTTGCCAGGTCAAAAAGGCTGCATCAGTGTGGGGAGGAATAAAGAGGTGGTTGTTGCAAATGGGGCTGTGGCTGGAGAACCCAAGGAGTCCAGAGGCGTGCCTGAATTGAAGCCATATTTTCAAAGTCGATACAACAATTGGGTTTCTTGAAAATTTGGTCGGCCGGATTGGCAATTCAGTTGAGAGCAGAGCCAATAGTGAGGTAGGCTGACAGGATCCTGCTTCAGATTCACACCAACTCAGTGTCGGTTCTTGGGTCCATAAAATCATCTTGTGGATATTGGCTGCCCAATAATAGTTTCTTATATCAGGGAGTGCCAATCCCCCACCCTCTCTAGGCCTCTGTAAGAACTCTCTTGATTCTGGGGGGCTTGCCTCCCCATATAAAATGGGAAATCAGTGCGTTTACTTTAGTAAAATATAATTTGGTTAAGAAGACTGGAAGGGATTGAAAAATGTATAAAAAACGTGGAAGCACATAAATTTGTATGCAGTTTACCCTCCCTGCAATAGTTATATGTAAGCTATTCCATCTCTCCAGGTCTAATTTAAGCTTGGCTATTGGGGGTGAGAAATTATTCTCGATAAGGTCTGAAGATGTACGACATATGTTCACTCCCAAATACTTAAAACTGTCTTTAGCTATCTTAAAGGGGAATTGCTTTTCAGGGATCTGTAAGGCTAGATTATTCACTGGCAAGCATTCACTATTTGAAAAGTTAAGTTTGTAACCTGAAAAGCCTAAGGGGGTCTAGTGAAAAGTTTGTAATAGTATGGGGCCCTTTTATTGGTTACATAGCCAAGCTAAAGACACTAGGACAATGAGAAGGAAGGATGAGTGAGAGAATATGTGTTTGTATGTTCTATGTTTTCTGTTGTGTATTTGTAGGATTAGGTAGGACAGGGGAGGGAGAATGGGAGGGAGGGGGGGAGGGCTCGCACAAGGTCCTTGAATCGCTTAGTGCTTGCTTTTGACACATACAAAAAAGAGATCAAGGCCTGGACAAGGTGCTTGGAAAGTCGTTGAAATTCAAATCGACCAACCACATTAACACCCGCTACCTCTGCCAATTGAGATAGTATGACGACTGGCCCAAGCCGCAGGCAATGCTGACTCGGGGAGTCGAGACCGGAGTCTCTTGCATTGGTGACGAGCGCAATCTCCGCTACGCCACCCAGCCGCGCTTATACTAGAACATGTTAATCAATGTAATATTTTTGAGTGCTTGCAGATTTTAAATTGAGTGGGAGCTTGTTCCAGAGTGTCGGTGCTGTGACTGCGAATGCCAGATTTCCCTTAGTGTAACATGGTAAAACCTCTTAACAGGCGCCTCCAAAATTGGCCATTTTTGTTTTCGTTTTTGAGGACTGCATACTTTTTTTGCAAACCAAACCAAAACAACATACTTTATACTTATAGCACACATGCATGAGCCTGGTCTCTTTTGAAAGACGACATTCTGAAGTTAATGATTCCAGAACAAAATTCACTTTTAGTGCTAACGTAATAGAGTAACATAGGTCTGAACTTGAGTTGTAAAAAAACGTGTTACTCAAGATTTTCTTTAGTAGTTAGTAGTCCAGAGGTAGTATTTCCCCAGAAGGTAGTATGGCTTACAAATCCAGACGCAGCCATAGCCTGAAGCCGTATGTAGTACATATCCAAATTTCATAAAGATCCATTCAGAAATTAGTGATTATGAGTGATTTTGGTAAACTGTGTACAAAGAAAAACTCAGTTTCTTCAATTCATTCCTGTTAAAGAATTTAGTTGTTCACCTAGATCCCTGATTCACACATCCCCACATGGGGTAGCATTGGAAGCCACACTCATTGGCTACAACGATCCACAATCATTTTCGAGATTGGATCTAGATTGACGGAACTACTGCAGCCTGAGTCTGAGTGGTATTTTACGCAATACCGTGTACTTTGCACAAGCCTCAAATACCGGCATGTAACTCGAGAACCGCTGGACGGATTTTGTCGGATTTTGTCGCTATCGACAGGCAACAAATAAACCTTCAATTCGATATTGTATTACAAAATATGCACACCCGAGCCACTAGGGGTCGCCAAAGTGCCGGTCCAAAGTGCCGGTCCGAAAAACGTCCCATATGAGGGATATTGTAGCTTAAGAGGTCAATAGAACATGAAAATGGAACATGTCAATCAATAGAACATGATAATGTGTTAATCAATAGAACATGATTTGATTTTCTCCAGATTTTTAAATAACATGAGATCTTTGAGCCATAGGGATGCTTTGGGGGCTGCTGGTGAATTCCACTCTAGCAAGATCCTTCTGCGTGCTAGTAGGGATGCAAAGGCAATTCTATCTATTGTTCTTCTCCTAACCCTTTCATGATCCGGTCTTGGTAAGACTCCAAAGATGGCTATTTCTGCACTGGAAGTTAGCTCCATGTTGAAGGCCTCGGCGAGGTGTTTGAAAATAGCTGTCCAGAAGCTGTGTAGGCGGGGACAAGACCAAAACATTTGCATCATATTTGCTGGGACATGTGACATCTATTACAAGAGTCTGTAATATTGGGATATATTTTGGCGAGTTTAGAGTTTGTGAAGTAGATGCGATGGAGCACCTTAAATTGCATCAGATTGAGCCTGGAGCAAGATGTACTATCATTTACTTTGGCCAATACTCCATTCCAAATATTCTCATCTATAGCATCACCCCATTCCTTTTACATTTACATTTACATTTAGTCATTTAGCTGACGCTTTTATCCAAAGCGACTTACAAGTTCTGTACGACAAGCCATCAGGAAGAGCACAACTCTATCAGCTGAGTAACAATGTTCATCAAAGTGTTGAGTGCTACAGTGTAGGTTAGTTTATTAGGACAAGTGCATGACAGTATGGTTAGTTAGGGTTAGATTTTTTTTTTTTTTTTTTTTAATTCAGATAATGGTTGAAGAAGTGAGTCTTTAGTCGACGGCGAAAGATTGGACGTGTTTCGGCTGTCCTAACTGGGGTGGGTAGTTCATTCCACCATTGTGGGGCAAGGACTGAGAATAGGCGACTTCTCTTTGATGACCCTCCCGGAGCTTGGATAGGAGTAGGTCTGAGGCGGCCAGAAGATGCAGAGCGTAGGGGTCTTGAGGGTGTGTAGTTAGAGACCATTGACCGGAGGTAGGCGGGAGCAGTTCCCTTTGCCGCACGGTATGCTAGGTCAAGGGCCTTGAAGCGGATTCGTGCAGCAATGGGGAGCCAGTGCAGGTCCCTAAGAAGTGGGGTGACATGGGCCGACTTCGGTAGGTTTGAGATCAGGCGGGCCGCTGCGTTCTGAATGAGTTGAAGAGGCTTAGTGGCAGTGGCCGGGAGGCCAGCGAGCAGTGCGTTGCAGTAGTCGAGGCGGGAGATGACTGTTGATTGGACGAGGAGTTGGGTGGCTTCTTTTGTCAGGAAGGGGCGTATCCTTCTGACGTTGCTCAGGAGGAATCGGCAGGTTCTGGTTGTCGCTGCGATGTGAGCAGAGAAGTTCAACTGGTCGTCGAGGACAACACCAAGGTTCTTGGCGGTCGGGGACGCGGTCACAGCTGCATTCTCGACTGTGATGGAAAGGTCGGTCAGGGGGGAGGATTTGGCCGGCAGGTGGAGCAATTCTGTTTTGCTTAGGTTCAGTTTGAGGTGGTTGGTCGTCATCCAGGCGGAGATGTCGGACAGACAGGCCGAGATCCGCTCAGAGACGTGGATATCTGAGGGAGGGAAGGAGAGGAAGAGTTGAGTATCGTCGGCATAACAGTGGTAGGAGAAGCCATGAGACGTGATAATGTTACCCAGTGATTTAGTGTAGAGGGAGAAGAGAAGGGGTCCTAAAACCGAGCCCTGGGGGACACCCGTCCGCAGGGGGCGGGTGGCCGACAGGGTCCCTCTCCATGACACTTGGTAGGAGCGGTCATTGAGGTATGATGACAACCATGTCAGCGCAGAGCCAGCCACTCCCATTCCTGCGAGGGCCGCGAGGAGGATCTGGTGGTTGACTGTGTCGAAGGCTGCAGATAGATCTAGGAGAATCAGGACAGAGGAGAGGCCTTTCGCTTTTGCTAAGTGAAGTGCCTCTGTGACCGCAATGAGGGCTGTCTCTGTGGAGTGACCAGTCCTGAAGCCTGACTGATTAGGGTCTAGGAGGTCATTCTGTAAGAGATAAGCAGTAAGTTGGTTGGATACAGCACGTTCAAGTGTTTTAGAAAGGAAGGAGAGAAGAGAGACAGGACGGTAGTTGCCTATGACGGTAGGGTTCAGGGATGGTTTTTTTATGAGGGGCGTGACTCTGGCTTGTTTTAGGGAGGTGGGAACCACCCCCGAGTTGAGTGAGGAGTTGATGGTTGCAGTTAGGAATGGGAGGATGTCTGGTGCTATGGACTGGAGGAGTGGGGAAGGTAGCCGGTCCAGCTGGCATGTAGTCGGACGGTTCGACGTTACCAGTGTCAGGGTCTCGGCTTCTGTAATGGGAGAGAAAGATGACAGAGTGAAGGATGAGGTTCTCGATTCAGCATTTGGAATGGGTGGGGGTTGGGAGAAGGAGCTGCGGATGTTCTCCACTTTTTCCTCAAAGAAGATCGCAAAGTCTTCGGCAGAGAAAGATGAGGGAGGGGGGGGTGGGGGGGGAGTGAGGAGGGAGGACATGGTAGCATGCAGTTTGCGAAGATTCTTGGCAGAGGCCTCGATCCTATGGTGAAAGAAAGAAGCTTTGGCATTAGTAATGGTTTTGGAGAATGTTAACAAGAGGTTGTGATATGTGTCGATGTCAGCAGTGAGGCGTGACTTTCTATACTTCCTTTCAGCTGCTCTCAGGACCTGTCTTTGTTCTCTCACTGGATCTGTCAGCCATGGACTGGGTGGGGAACGGCGGGCAGGTTTCTCAACGAGGGGACAGAGCTTGTCGAAGGAGGTTGCAAGGGCTGAGAGGAGGGTGGAGGTTGCCATCTCTGTGGATAGAGCAGAGAAGGTGTCACTCAAAGGTAGAGTGGATAGTATGTCAGAGGAGAGGGTGGAGGGGGATAGGGAGGGCAGGTTGCGTCTGAGTGAGACGGTTTGAGTTGGGGTGAAGACCTTTCGGTTAAGCATGAGAGTTAGTGAGAAGGATATGAAGGAATGGTCAGATACATGTAGGGGAGTTACCGTGGTGTTAATGATGCTGGAGTTACGGGAAAATATGAGATCCAAGGAGTTGCCTGCTTTGTGGGTGGGAGGCATGGCAGTGGGAGTCAGGTCAAATGATTGTAGGAGGGAGACTACTATGACTGACTGAGATGAGTCAGGCAGGTTGAAGTCGCCCAATAGAAGGAGAGGGGTACCATCTTCCGGTAAGGAGCTTAGAAGCATGTCCAGCTCATCTGTGAAGTGATCGAGCGGACCTGGAGGGCGGTAGAGTGTAACAATGGTGAGATTGAAAGGATTAGAGACAGATACTGCATGATATTCAAAAGAGGAGAGTGACAGTGCTGGGAGGGGTGTTACGTTTGTAGTCCATGAAGGAGATGTCATGAGGCCAGTGCCTCCACCCCAATCCTCTTTGATTTTATCAAGAAATGTTTCTGTGTTACGGGAGATCAGGGTGTAAATCCTTGATATAAGACCTTTTTGATTTGTGGGGATGTCCAGAATTGTGTCAATTACTGAGTTGGAGATATTAGGGAAGGAGGTATTATGTTGTTTAACTCAGTTTCGAACTTGAAAGTATCGGAATAAATGAGATCTCGGGAGGCAACATTTTTCACACAGATCGCTAAAACTACAGAAGACCTTATTGGTGTATAGGTCCCTCACTCTAACTAGGCCTGACCTTTGCCAGGTCAAAAAGACTGCATCAGTGTGGGGAGGAATAAAGAGGTGGTTGTTGCAAATGGGGCTGTGGCTGGAGAACCCAAGGAGTCCAGAGGCGTGCCTAAATTGAAGCCATATTTTCAAAGTCGATACAACAATTGGGTTTCTTGAAAATTTGGTCGGCCGGATTGGCAATTCAGTTGAGAGCAGAGCCAATAGTGAGGTAGGCTGACAGGATCCTGCTTCAGATTCACACCAACTCAGTGTCGGTTCTTGGTTCCATAAAATCATCTTGTGGATATTGGCTGCCCAATAATAGTTTCTTATATCAGGGAGTGCCAATCCCCCACCCTCACTAGGCCGTCTCTAAGAACTCTCTTGATTCTGGGGGGCTTGCCTCCCCATATAAAATGGGAAATCAGTGCGTTTACTTTAGTAAAATTAAGAAGACTGGAAGGGATTGAAAAATGTATAAAAAACGTGGAAGCACATACATTTGTATGCAGTTTACCCTCCCTGCAATAGTTATATGTAAGCTATTCCATCTCTCCAGGTCTAATTTAAGCTTGGCTATTGGGGGTGAGAAATTATTCTCGATAAGGTCTGAAGATGTACGACATATGTTCACTCCCAAATACTTAAAACTGTCTTTAGCTATCTTAAAGGGGAATTGCTTTTCAGGGATCTGTAAGGCTAGATTATTCACTGGCAAGCATTCACTATTTGAAAAGTTAAGTTTGTAACCTGAAAAGCCTAAGGGGGTCTAGTGAAAAGTTTGTAATAGTATGGGGCCCTTTTATTGGTTACATAGCCAAGCTAAAGACACTAGGACAATGAGAAGGAAGGATGAGTGAGAGAATATGTGTTTGTATGTTCTATGTTTTCTGTTGTGTATTTGTAGGATTAGGTAGGACAGGGGAGGGAGAATGGGAGGGAGGGGGGGAGGGCTCGCACAAGGTCCTTGAATTGCTTAGTGCTTGCTTTTGACACATACAAAAAAGAGATCAAGGCCTGGACAAGGTGCTTGGAAAGTCGTTGAAATTCAAATCGACCAACCACATTAACACCCGCTACCTCTGCCAATTGAGATAGTATGACGACTGGCCCAAGCCGCAGGCAATGCTGACTCGGGGAGTCGAGACCGGAGTCTCTTGCATTGGTGACGAGCGCAATCTCCGCTACGCCACCCAGCCGCGCTTATACTAGAACATGTTAATCAATGTAATATTTTTGAGTGCTTGCAGATTTTAAATTGAGTGGGAGCTTGTTCCAGAGTGTCGGTGCTGTGACTGCGAATGCCCGATTTCCCTTAATGTAACATGGTAAAACCTCTTAACAGGCGCCTCCAAAATTGGCCATTTTTGTTTTCGTTTTTGAGGACTGCATACTTTTTTTGCAAACCAAACCAAAACAACATACTTTATACTTATAGCACACATGCATGAGCCTGGTCTCTTTTGAAAGACGACATTCTGAAGTTTCTGATTCCAGAACAAAATTCACTTTTAGTGCTAACGTAATAGAGTAACATAGGTCTGAACTTGAGTTGTAAAAAAACGTGTTACTCAAGATTTTCTTTAGTAGTTAGTAGTCCAGAGGTAGTATTTCCCCAGAAGGTAGTATGGCTTACAAATCCAGACGCAGCCATAGCCTGAAGCCGTGTGTAGTACATGTCCAAATTTCATAAAGATCCATTCAGAAATGAGTGATTATGAGTGATTTTGGTAAACTGTGTACAAAGAAAAACTCAGTTTCTTCAATTCATTCCTGTTAAAGAATTTAGTTGTTCACCTAGATCCCTAATTCACACATCCCCACATGGGGTAGCATTGGAAGCCACACTCATTGGCTAAAATGATCCACAATCATTTTCGAGATTGGATCTAAATTGACGGAACTACTGCAGCCTGAGTCTGAGTGGTATTTTACGCAATACCGTGTACTTTGCACAAGCCTCAAATACCGGCATGTAACTCGAGAACCGCTGGACGGATTTTGTCGGATTTTGTCGCTATCGACAGGCAACAAATAAACCTTCAATTCGATATTGTATTACAAAATATGCACACCCGAGCCACTAGGGGTCGCCAAAGTGCCGGTCCAAAGTGCCGGTCCGAAAAACGTCCCATATGAGGGATATTGTAGCTTAAGAGGTCAATAGAACATGAAAATGGAACATGTCAATCAATAGAACATGATAATGTGTTAATCGATAGAACATGATTTGATTTTCTCCATATTTTAAAATAACATGAGATCTTTGAGCCATAGGGATGCTTTGGGGGCTGCTGGTGATTTCCACTCTAGCAAGATCCTTCTGCGTGCTAGTAGGGATGCAAAGGCAATTCTATCTATTGTTCTTCTCCTAACCCTTTCATGATCCGGTCTTGGTAAGACTCCAAAGATGGCTATTTCTGCACTGGAAGTTAGCTCCATGTCGAAGGCCTCGGCGAGGTGTTTGAAAATAGCTGTCCAGAAGCTGTGTAGGCGGGGACAAGACCAAAACATGTGCATCATATTTGCTGGGACATGTGACATCTATTACAAGAGTCTGTAATATTGGGATATATTTTGGCGAGTTTAGAGTTTTTGAAGTAGATGCGATGGACCACCTTAAATTGCATCAGATTGAGCCTGGAGCAAGATGTACTATCATTTACTTTGGCCAATACTCCATTCCAAATATTCTCATCTATAGCATCACCCCATTCCTTTTCCCAATCCTCTTTGATTTTATCAAGAAATGTTTCTGTGTTACGGGAGATCAGGGTGTAAATCCTTGATATAAGACCTTTTTGATTTGTGGGGATGTCCAGAATTGTGTCAATTACTGAGTTGGAGATATTAGGGAAGGAGGTATTATGTTGTTTAACTCAGTTTCGAACTTGAAAGTATCGGAATAAATGAGATCTCGGGAGGCAACATTTTTCACACAGATCGCTAAAACTACAGAAGACCTTATTGGTGTATAGGTCCCTCACTCTAACTAGGCCTGACCTTTGCCAGGTCAAAAAGACTGCATCAGTGTGGGGAGGAATAAAGAGGTGGTTGTTGCAAATGGGGCTGTGGCTGGAGAACCCAAGGAGTCCAGAGGCGTGCCTGAATTGAAGCCATATTTTCAAAGTCGATACAACAATTGGGTTTCTTGAAAATTTGGTCGGCCGGATTGGCAATTCAGTTGAGAGCAGAGCCAATAGTGAGGTAGGCTGACAGGATCCTGCTTCAGATTCACACCAACTCAGTGTCGGTTCTTGGTTCCATAAAATCATCTTGTGGATATTGGCTGCCCAATAATAGTTTCTTATATCAGGGAGTGCCAATCCCCCACCCTCACTAGGCCGTCTCTAAGAACTCTCTTGATTCTGGGGGGCTTGCCTCCCCATATAAAATGGGAAATCAGTGCGTTTACTTTAGTAAAATTAAGAAGACTGGAAGGGATTGAAAAATGTATAAAAAACGTGGAAGCACATAAATTTGTATGCAGTTTACCCTCCCTGCAATAGTTATATGTAAGCTATTCCATCTCTCCAGGTCTAATTTAAGCTTGGCTATTGGGGGTGAGAAATTATTCTCGATAAGGTCTGAAGATGTACGACATATGTTCACTCCCAAATACTTAAAACTGTCTTTAGCTATCTTAAAGGGGAATTGCTTTTCAGGGATCTGTAAGGCTAGATTATTCACTGGCAAGCATTCACTATTTGAAAAGTTACGTTTGTAACCTGAAAAGCCTAAGGGGGTCTAGTGAAAAGTTTGTAATAGTATGGGGCCCTTTTATTGGTTACATAGCCAAGCTAAAGACACTAGGACAATGAGAAGGAAGGATGAGTGAGAGAATATGTGTTTGTATGTTCTATGTTTTCTGTTGTGTATTTGTAGGATTAGGTAGGACAGGGGAGGGAGAATGGGAGGGAGGGGGGGAGGGCTCGCACAAGGTCCTTGAATTGCTTAGTGCTTGCTTTTGACACATACAAAAAAGAGATCAAGGCCTGGACAAGGTGCTTGGAAAGTCGTTGAAATTCAAATCGACCAACCACATTAACACCCGCTACCTCTGCCAATTGAGATAGTATGACGACTGGCCCAAGCCGCAGGCAATGCTGACTCGGGGAGTCGAGACCGGAGTCTCTTGCATTGGTGACGAGCGCAATCTCCGCTACGCCACCCAGCCGCGCTTATACTAGAACATGTTAATCAATGTAATATTTTTGAGTGCTTGCAGATTTTAAATTGAGTGGGAGCTTGTTCCAGAGTGTCGATGCTGTGACTGCGAATGCCCGATTTTCCTTAATGTAACATGGTAAAACCTCTTAACAGGCGCCTCCAAAATTGGCCATTTTTGTTTTCGTTTTTGAGGACTGCATACTTTTTTTGCAAACCAAACCAAAACAACATACTTTATACTTATAGCACACATACATGAGCCTGGTCTCTTTTGAAAGACGACATTCTGAAGTTGCTGATTCCAGAACAAAATTCACTTTTAGTGCTAACGTAATAGAGTAACATAGGTCTGAACTTGAGTTGTAAAAAAACGTGTTACTCAAGATTTTCTTTAGTAGTTAGTAGTCCAGAGGTAGTATTTCCCCAGAAGGTAGTATGGCTTACAAATCCAGACGCAGCCATAGCCTGAAGCCGTATGTAGTACATGTCCAAATTTCATAAAGATCCATTCAGAAATGAGTGATTATGAGTGATTTTGGTAAACTGTGTACAAAGAAAAACTCAGTTTCTTCAATTCATTCCTGTTAAAGAATTTAGTTGTTCACCTAGATCCCTAATTCACACATCCCCACATGGGGTAGCATTGGAAGCCACACTCATTGGCTAAAATGCTCCACAATCATTTTCGAGATTGGATCTAAATTGACGGAACTACTGCAGCCTGAGTCTGAGTGGTATTTTACGCAATACAGTGTACTTTGCACAAGCCTCAAATACCGGCATGTAACTCGAGAACCGCTGGACGGATTTTGTCGGATTTTGTCGCTATCGACAGGCAACAAATAAGCCTTCAATTCGATATTGTATTACAAAATATGCACACCCGAGCCACTAGGGGTCGCCAAAGTGCCGGTCCAAAGTGCCGGTCCGAAAAACGTCCCATATGAGGGACATTGCAGCTTAAGAGGTCAATAGAACATGAAAATGGAACATGTCAATCAATAGAACATGATAATATAATGTGTTAATCAATAGAACATGATTTGATTTTCTCCAGATTTTAAAATAACATGAGATCTTTGAGCCATAGGGATGCTTTGGGGGCTGCTGGTGATTTCCACTCTAGCAAGATCCTTCTGCGTGCTAGTAGGGATGCAAAGGCAATTCTATCTATTGTTCTTCTCCTAACCCTTTCATGATCCGGTCTTGGTAAGACTCCAAAGATGGCTATTTCTGCACTGGAAGTTAGCTCCATGTCGAAGGCCTCGGCGAGGTGTTTAAAAATAGCTGTCCAGAAGCTGTGTAGGCGGGGACAAGACCAAAACATGTGCGTCATATTTGCTGGGACATGTGACATCTATTACAAGAGTCTGTAATATTGGGATATATTTTGGCGAGTTTAGAGTTTGTGAAGTAGATGCGATGGACCACCTTAAATTGCATCAGATTGAGCCTGGAGCAAGATGTACTATCATTTACTCTGGCCAATACTCCATTCCAAATATTCTCATTTATAGCATCACCCCATTCCTTTTCCCAATCCTCTTTGATTTTATCAAGAAATGTTTCTGTGTTACGGGAGATCAGGGTGTAAATCCTTGATATAAGACCTTTTTGATTTGTGGGGATGTCCAGAATTGTGTCAATTACTGAGTTGGAGATATTAGGGAAGGAGGTATTATGTTGTTTAACTCAGTTTCGAACTTGAAAGTATCGGAATAAATGAGATCTCGGGAGGCAACATTTTTCACACAGATCGCTAAAACTACAGAAGACCTTATTGGTGTATAGGTCCCTCACTCTAACTAGGCCTGACCTTTGCCAGGTCAAAAAGGCTGCATCAGTGTGGGGAGGAATAAAGAGGTGGTTGTTGCAAATGGGGCTGTGGCTGGAGAACCCAAGGAGTCCAGAGGCGTGCCTGAATTGAAGCCATATTTTCAAAGTCGATACAACAATTGGGTTTCTTGAAAATTTGGTCGGCCGGATTGGCAATTCAGTTGAGAGCAGAGCCAATAGTGAGGTAGGCTGACAGGATCCTGCTTCAGATTCACACCAACTCAGTGTCGGTTCTTGGGTCCATAAAATCATCTTGTGGATATTGGCTGCCCAATAATAGTTTCTTATATCAGGGAGTGCCAATCCCCCACCCTCTCTAGGCCTCTGTAAGAACTCTCTTGATTCTGGGGGGCTTGCCTCCCCATATAAAATGGGAAATCAGTGCGTTTACTTTAGTAAAATATAATTTGGTTAAGAAGACTGGAAGGGATTGAAAAATGTATAAAAAACGTGGAAGCACATAAATTTGTATGCAGTTTACCCTCCCTGCAATAGTTATATGTAAGCTATTCCATCTCTCCAGGTCTAATTTAAGCTTGGCTATTGGGGGTGAGAAATTATTCTCGATAAGGTCTGAAGATGTACGACATATGTTCACTCCCAAATACTTAAAACTGTCTTTAGCTATCTTAAAGGGGAATTGCTTTTCAGGGATCTGTAAGGCTAGATTATTCACTGGCAAGCATTCACTATTTGAAAAGTTAAGTTTGTAACCTGAAAAGCCTAAGGGGGTCTAGTGAAAAGTTTGTAATAGTATGGGGCCCTTTTATTGGTTACATAGCCAAGCTAAAGACACTAGGACAATGAGAAGGAAGGATGAGTGAGAGAATATGTGTTTGTATGTTCTATGTTTTCTGTTGTGTATTTGTAGGATTAGGTAGGACAGGGGAGGGAGAATGGGAGGGAGGGGGGAGGGCTCGCACAAGGTCCTTGAATCGCTTAGTGCTTGCTTTTGACACATACAAAAAAGAGATCAAGGCCTGGACAAGGTGCTTGGAAAGTCATTGAAATTCAAATCGACCAACCACATTAACACCCACTACCTCTGCCAATTGAGATAGTATGACGACTGGCCCAAGCCGCAGGCAATGCTGACTCGGGGAGTCGAGACCGGAGTCTCTTGCATTGGTGACGAGCGCAATCTCCGCTACGCCACCCAGCCGCGCTTATACTAGAACATGTTAATCAATGTAATATTTTTGAGTGCTTGCAGATTTTAAATTGAGTGGGAGCTTGTTCCAGAGTGTCGGTGCTGTGACTGCGAATGCCAGATTTCCCTTAGTGTAACATGGTAAAACCTCTTAACAGGCGCCTCCAAAATTGGCCATTTTTGTTTTCGTTTTTGAGGACTGCATACTTTTTTTGCAAACCAAACCAAAACAACATACTTTATACTTATAGCACACATGCATGAGCCTGGTCTCTTTTGAAAGACGACATTCTGAAGTTAATGATTCCAGAACAAAATTCACTTTTAGTGCTAACGTAATAGAGTAACATAGGTCTGAACTTGAGTTGTAAAAAAACGTGTTACTCAAGATTTTCTTTAGTAGTTAGTAGTCCAGAGGTAGTATTTCCCCAGAAGGTAGTATGGCTTACAAATCCAGACGCAGCCATAGCCTGAAGCCGTATGTAGTACATATCCAAATTTCATAAAGATCCATTCAGAAATGAGTGATTATGAGTGATTTTGGTAAACTGTGTACAAAGAAAAACTCAGTTTCTTCAATTCATTCCTGTTAAAGAATTTAGTTGTTCACCTAGATCCCTGATTCACACATCCCCACATGGGGTAGCATTGGAAGCCACACTCATTGGCTACAACGATCCACAATCATTTTCGAGATTGGATCTAGATTGACGGAACTACTGCAGCCTGAGTCTGAGTGGTATTTTACGCAATACCGTGTACTTTGCACAAGCCTCAAATACCGGCATGTAACTCGAGAACCGCTGGACGGATTTTGTCGGATTTTGTCGCTATCGACAGGCAACAAATAAACCTTCAATTCGATATTGTATTACAAAATATGCACACCCGAGCCACTAGGGGTCGCCAAAGTGCCGGTCCAAAGTGCCGGTCCGAAAAACGTCCCATATGAGGGATATTGTAGCTTAAGAGGTCAATAGAACATGAAAATGGAACATGTCAATCAATAGAACATGATAATGTGTTAATCAATAGAACATGATTTGATTTTCTCCAGATTTTAAAATAACATGAGATCTTTGAGCCATAGGGATGCTTTGGGGGCTGCTGGTGATTTCCACTCTAGCAAGATCCTTCTGCGTGCTAGTAGGGATGCAAAGGCAATTCTATCTATTGTTCTTCTCCTAACCCTTTCATGATCCGGTCTTGGTAAGACTCCAAAGATGGCTATTTCTGCACTGGAAGTTAGCTCCATGTCGAAGGCCTCGGCGAGGTGTTTGAAAATAGCTGTCCAGAAGCTGTGTAGGCGGGGACAAGACCAAAACATGTGCATCATATTTGCTGGGACATGTGACATCTATTACAAGAGTCTGTAATATTGGGATATATTTTGGCGAGTTTAGAGTTTGTGAAGTAGATGCGATGGAGCACCTTAAATTGCATCAGATTGAGCCTGGAGCAAGATGTACTATCATTTACTTTGGCCAATACTCCATTCCAAATATTCTCATCTATAGCATCACCCCATTCCTTTTACATTTACATTTACATTTAGTCATTTAGCTGACGCTTTTATCCAAAGCGACTTACAAGTTCTGTACGACAAGCCATCAGGAAGAGCACAACTCTATCAGCTGAGTAACAATGTTCATCAAAGTGTTGAGTGCTACAGTGTAGGTTAGTTTATTAGGACAAGTGCATGACAGTATGGTTAGTTAGGGTTAGATTTTTTTTATTTTTTTTTTTTAATTCAGATAATGGTTGAAGAAGTGAGTCTTTAGTCGACGGCGAAAGATTGGACGTGTTTCGGCTGTCCTAACTGGGGTGGGTAGTTCATTCCACCATTGTGGGGCAAGGACTGAGAATAGGCGACTTCTCTTTGATGACCCTCCCGGAGCTTGGATAGGAGTAGGTCTGAGGCGGCCAGAAGATGCAGAGCGTAGGGGTCTTGAGGGTGTGTAGTTAGAGACCATTGACCGGAGGTAGGCGGGAGCAGTTCCCTTTGCCGCACGGTATGCTAGGTCAAGGGCCTTGAAGCGGATTCGTGCAGCAATGGGGAGCCAGTGCAGGTCCCTAAGAAGTGGGGTGACATGGGCCGACTTCGGTAGGTTTGAGATCAGGCGGGCCGCTGCGTTCTGAATGAGTTGAAGAGGCTTAGTGGCAGTGGCCGGGAGGCCAGCGAGCAGTGCGTTGCAGTAGTCGAGGCGGGAGATGACTGTTGATTGGACGAGGAGTTGGGTGGCTTCTTTTGTCAGAAAGGGGCGTATCCTTCTGACGTTGCTCAGGAGGAATCGGCAGGTTCTGGTTGTCGCTGCGATGTGAGCAGAGAAGTTCAACTGGTCGTCGAGGACAATACCAAGGTTCTTGGCGGTCGGGGACGCGGTCACAGCTGCATTCTCGACTGTGATGGAAAGGTCGGTCAGGGGGGAGGATTTGGCCGGCAGGTGGAGCAATTCTGTTTTGCTTAGGTTCAGTTTGAGGTGGTTGGTCGTCATCCAGGCGGAGATGTCGGACAGACAGGCCGAGATCCGCTCAGAGACGTGGATATCTGAGGGAGGGAAGGAGAGGAAGAGTTGAGTATCGTCGGCATAACAGTGGTAGGAGAAGCCATGAGACGTGATAATGTTACCCAGTGATTTAGTGTAGAGGGAGAAGAGAAGGGGTCCTAAAACCGAGCCCTGGGGGACACCCGTCCGCAGGGGGCGGGTGGCCGACAGGGTCCCTCTCCATGACACTTGGTAGGAGCGGTCATTGAGGTATGATGACAACCATGTCAGCGCAGAGCCAGCCACTCCCATTCCTGCGAGGGCCGCGAGGAGGATCTGGTGGTTGACTGTGTCGAAGGCTGCAGATAGATCTAGGAGAATCAGGACAGAGGAGAGGCCTTTCGCTTTTGCTAAGTGAAGTGCCTCTGTGACCGCAATGAGGGCTGTCTCTGTGGAGTGACCAGTCCTGAAGCCTGACTGATTAGGGTCTAGGAGGTCATTCTGTAAGAGATAAGCAGTAAGTTGGTTGGATACAGCACGTTCAAGTGTTTTAGAAAGGAAGGAGAGAAGAGAGACAGGACGGTAGTTGCCTATGACGGTAGGGTTCAGGGATGGTTTTTTTATGAGGGGCGTGACTCTGGCTTGTTTTAGGGAGGTGGGGACCACCCCCGAGTTGAGTGAGGAGTTGATGGTTGCAGTTAGGAATGGGAGGATGTCTGGTGCTATGGACTGGAGGAGTGGGGAAGGTAGCCGGTACAGGTGGCATGTAGTCGGACGGTTCGACGTTACCAGTGTCAGGGTCTCGGCTTCTGTAATGGGAGAGAAAGATGACAGAGTGAAGGATGAGGTTCTCGATTCAGCATTTGGAATGGGTGGGGGTTGGGAGAAGGAGCTGCGGATGTTCTCCACTTTTTCCTCAAAGAAGATCGCAAAGTCTTCGGCAGAGAAAGATGAGGGAGGGGGGGGTGGGGGGGGAGTGAGGAGGGAGGACATGGTAGCATGCAGTTTGCGAAGATTCTTGGCAGAGGCCTCGATCCTATGGTGAAAGAAAGAAGCTTTGGCATTAGTAATGGTTTTGGAGAATGTTAACAAGAGGTTGTGATATGTGTCGATGTCAGCAGTGAGGCGTGACTTTCTATACTTCCTTTCAGCTGCTCTCAGGACCTGTCTTTGTTCTCTCACTGGATCTGTCAGCCATGGACTGGGTGGGGAACGGCGGGCAGGTTTCTCAACGAGGGGACAGAGCTTGTCGAAGGAGGTTGCAAGGGCTGAGAGGAGGGTGGAGGTTGCCATCTCTGTGGAGAGAGCAGAGAAGGTGTCACTCAAAGGTAGAGTGGATAGTATGTCAGAGGAGAGGGTGGAGGGGGATAGGGAGGGCAGGTTGCGTCTGAGTGAGACGGTTTGAGTTGGGGTGAAGACCTTTCGGTTAAGCATGAGAGTTAGTGAGAAGGATATGAAGGAATGGTCAGATACATGTAGGGGAGTTACCGTGGTGTTAATGATGCTGGAGTTACAGGAAAATATGAGATCCAAGGAGTTGCCTGCTTTGTGGGTGGGAGGCATGGCAGTGGGAGTCAGGTCAAATGATTGTAGGAGGGAGACTACTATGACTGACTGAGATGAGTCAGGCAGGTTGAAGTCGCCCAATAGAAGGAGAGGGGTACCATCTTCCGGTAAGGAGCTTAGAAGCATGTCCAGCTCATCTGTGAAGTGATCGAGCGGACCTGGAGGGCGGTAGAGTGTAACAATGGTGAGATTGAAAGGATTAGAGACAGATACTGCATGATATTCAAAAGAGGAGAGTGACAGTGCTGGGAGGGGTGTTACGTTTGTAGTCCATGAAGGAGATGTCATGAGGCCAGTGCCTCCACCCCAATCCTCTTTGATTTTATCAAGAAATGTTTCTGTGTTACGGGAGATCAGGGTGTAAATCCTTGATATAAGACCTTTTTGATTTGTGGGGATGTCCAGAATTGTGTCAATTACTGAGTTGGAGATATTAGGGAAGGAGGTATTATGTTGTTTAACTCAGTTTCGAACTTGAAAGTATCGGAATAAATGAGATCTCGGGAGGCAACATTTTTCACACAGATCGCTAAAACTACAGAAGACCTTATTGGTGTATAGGTCCCTCACTCTAACTAGGCCTGACCTTTGCCAGGTCAAAAAGACTGCATCAGTGTGGGGAGGAATAAAGAGGTGGTTGTTGCAAATGGGGCTGTGGCTGGAGAACCCAAGGAGTCCAGAGGCGTGCCTGAATTGAAGCCATATTTTCAAAGTCGATACAACAATTGGGTTTCTTGAAAATTTGGTCGGCCGGATTGGCAATTCAGTTGAGAGCAGAGCCAATAGTGAGGTAGGCTGACAGGATCCTGCTTCAGATTCACACCAACTCAGTGTCGGTTCTTGGTTCCATAAAATCATCTTGTGGATATTGGCTGCCCAATAATAGTTTCTTATATCAGGGAGTGCCAATCCCCCACCCTCACTAGGCCGTCTCTAAGAACTCTCTTGATTCTGGGGGGCTTGCCTCCCCATATAAAATGGGAAATCAGTGCGTTTACTTTAGTAAAATTAAGAAGACTGGAAGGGATTGAAAAATGTATAAAAAACGTGGAAGCACATAAATTTGTATGCAGTTTACCCTCCCTGCAATAGTTATATGTAAGCTATTCCATCTCTCCAGGTCTAATTTAAGCTTGGCTATTGGGGGTGAGAAATTATTCTCGATAAGGTCTGAAGATGTACGACATATGTTCACTCCCAAATACTTAAAACTGTCTTTAGCTATCTTAAAGGGGAATTGCTTTTCAGGGATCTGTAAGGCTAGATTATTCACTGGCAAGCATTCACTATTTGAAAAGTTAAGTTTGTAACCTGAAAAGCCTAAGGGGGTCTAGTGAAAAGTTTGTAATAGTATGGGGCCCTTTTATTGGTTACATAGCCAAGCTAAAGACACTAGGACAATGAGAAGGAAGGATGAGTGAGAGAATATGTGTTTGTATGTTCTATGTTTTCTGTTGTGTATTTGTAGGATTAGGTAGGACAGGGGAGGGAGAATGGGAGGGAGGGGGGGAGGGCTCGCACAAGGTCCTTGAATTGCTTAGTGCTTGCTTTTGACACATACAAAAAAGAGATCAAGGCCTGGACAAGGTGCTTGGAAAGTCGTTGAAATTCAAATCGACCAACCACATTAACACCGGCTACCTCTGCCAATTGAGATAGTATGACGACTGGCCCAAGCCGCAGGCAATGCTGACTCGGGGAGTCGAGACCGGAGTCTCTTGCATTGGTGACGAGCGCAATCTCCGCTACGCCACCCAGCCGCGCTTATACTAGAACATGTTAATCAATGTAATATTTTTGAGTGCTTGCAGATTTTAAATTGAGTGGGAGCTTGTTCCAGAGTGTCGGGTGCTGTGACTGCGAATGCCCGATTTCCCTTAATGTAACATGGTAAAACCTCTTAACAGGCGCCTCCAAAATTGGCCATTTTTGTTTTCGTTTTTGAGGACTGCATACTTTTTTTGCAAACCAAACCAAAACAACATACTTTATACTTATAGCACACATGCATGAGCCTGGTCTCTTTTGAAAGACGACATTCTGAAGTTTCTGATTCCAGAACAAAATTCACTTTTAGTGCTAACGTAATAGAGTAACATAGGTCTGAACTTGAGTTGTAAAAAAACGTGTTACTCAAGATTTTCTTTAGTAGTTAGTAGTCCAGAGGTAGTATTTCCCCAGAAGGTAGTATGGCTTACAAATCCAGACGCAGCCATAGCCTGAAGCCGTATGTAGTACATGTCCAAATTTCATAAAGATCCATTCAGAAATGAGTGATTATGAGTGATTTTGGTAAACTGTGTACAAAGAAAAACTCAGTTTCTTCAATTAATTCCTGTTAAAGAATTTAGTTGTTCACCTAGATCCCTAATTCACACATCCCCACATGGGGTAGCATTGGAAGCCACACTCATTGGCTACAATGATCCACAATCATTTTCGAGATTGGATCTAAATTGACGGAACTACTGCAGCCTGAGTCTGAGTGGTATTTTACGCAATACCGTGTACTTTGCACAAGCCTCAAATACCGGCATGTAACTCGAGAACCGCTGGACGGATTTTGACGGATTTTGTCGCTATCGACAGGCAACAAATAAGCCTTCAATTCGATATTGTATTACAAAATATGCACACCCGAGCCACTAGGGGTCGCCAAAGTGCCGGTCCAAAGTGCCGGTCCGAAAAACGTCCCATATGAGGGACATTGCAGCTTAAGAGGTCAATAGAACATGAAAATGGAACATGTCAATCAATAGAACATGATAATATAATGTGTTAATCAATAGAACATGATTTGATTTTCTCCAGATTTTAAAATAACATGAGATCTTTGAGCCATAGGGATGCTTTGGGGGCTGCTGGTGATTTCCACTCTAGCAAGATCCTTCTGCGTGCTAGTAGGGATGCAAAGGCAATTCTATCTATTGTTCTTCTCCTAACCCTTTCATGATCCGGTCTTGGTAAGACTCCAAAGATGGCTATTTCTGCACTGGAAGTTAGCTCCATGTCGAAGGCCTCGGCGAGGTGTTTAAAAATAGCTGTCCAGAAGCTGTGTAGGCGGGGACAAGACCAAAACATGTGCGTCATATTTGCTGGGACATGTGACATCTATTACAAGAGTCTGTAATATTGGGATATATTTTGGCGAGTTTAGAGTTTGTGAAGTAGATGCGATGGACCACCTTAAATTGCATCAGATTGAGCCTGGAGCAAGATGTACTATCATTTACTCTGGCCAATACTCCATTCCAAATATTCTCATTTATAGCATCACCCCATTCCTTTTCCCAATCCTCTTTGATTTTATCAAGAAATGTTTCTGTGTTACGGGAGATCAGGGTGTAAATCCTTGATATAAGACCTTTTTGATTTGTGGGGATGTCCAGAATTGTGTCAATTACTGAGTTGGAGATATTAGGGAAGGAGGTATTATGTTGTTTAACTCAGTTTCGAACTTGAAAGTATCGGAATAAATGAGATCTCGGGAGGCAACATTTTTCACACAGATCGCTAAAACTACAGAAGACCTTATTGGTGTATAGGTCCCTCACTCTAACTAGGCCTGACCTTTGCCAGGTCAAAAAGGCTGCATCAGTGTGGGGAGGAATAAAGAGGTGGTTGTTGCAAATGGGGCTGTGGCTGGAGAACCCAAGGAGTCCAGAGGCATGTCTGAATTGAAGCCATATTTTCAAAGTCGATACAACAATTGGGTTTCTTGAAAATTTGGTCGGCCGGATTGGCAATTCAGTTGAGAGCAGAGCCAATAGTGAGGTAGGCTGACAGGAGCCTGCTTCAGATTCACACCAACTCAGTGTCGGTTCTTGGGTCCATAAAATCATCTTGTGGATATTGGCTGCCCAATAATAGTTTCTTATATCAGGGAGTGCCAATCCCCCACCCTCTCTAGGCCTCTGTAAGAACTCTCTTGATTCTGGGGGGCTTGCCTCCCCATATAAAATGGGAAATCAGTGCGTTTACTTTAGTAAAAAATTATTTGGTTAAGAAGACTGGAAGGGATTGAAAAATGTATAAAAAACGTGGAAGCACATACATTTGTATGCAGTTTACCCTCCCTGCAATAGTTATATGTAAGCTATTCCATCTCTCCAGGTCTAATTTAAGCTTGGCTATTGGGGGTGAGAAATTATTCTCGATAAGGTCTGAAGATGTACGACATATGTTCACTCCCAAATACTTAAAACTGTCTTTAGCTATCTTAAAGGGGAATTGCTTTTCAGGGATCTGTAAGGCTAGATTATTCACTGGCAAGCATTCACTCTTTGAAAAGTTAAGTTTGTAACCTGAAAAGCCTAAGGGGGTCTAGTGAAACGTTTGTAATAGTATGGGGCCCTTTTATTGGTTACATAGCCAAGCTAAAGACACTAGGACAATGAGAAGGAAGGATGAGTGAGAGAATATGTGTTTGTATGTTCTATGTTTTCTGTTGTGTATTTGTAGGATTAGGTAGGACAGGGGAGGGAGAATGGGAGGGAGGGGGGGAGGGCTCGCACAAGGTCCTTGAAGCGCTTAGTGCTTGCTTTTGACACATACAAAAAAGAGATCAAGGCCTGGACAAGGTGCTTGGAAAGTCGTTGAAATTCAAATCGACCAACCACATTAACACTTTGGTTGCCACTTGTTAACATGGTAAAACGTGGTTGGATGCCAGCACCCACTTCAATGATAGCGTTGTGAACGCATAATCTCTGTCTTAAATTATGGCTATGTGTCTAATCTGCCCATAGTTTATCAATGACTTGTTTGCAGTCAACATTGTCGAAACGGATTGTTTTTTAATCGGTTCATTTCCGTTTTATAGCATTTTGAAAAGCCCTCGTTTTTCAGGAAAATATAAAGATTCTGTTATAATCGCCCTTTACTGGAATATTCTGGCATACACAAAAAACGCTGTAATTTTTCTGCCTATTTATGAATAGTTTTCAAATAAACGCTAGATTATCGATAGTATATGTGTACTTATGCACGCTATAGAAGTGATCTGAAAAATATATTCTCTCATTTCCTGATCAGCGCTCACACACACACACACACACACATATGGGGCACACGCTGATATATAGGTCAAAACAGATCCGATTACCCCAAGACTGGTAAAATAAATTGCTTACCTCAGATCAGATGTTCTCCAAAAAGATTATTCCAATTCCTGATCGCCATTCCAAATATCGATCGCGTTTATTGAATCAGCGTTGGGTACTGTAAATATGTATTCCACGTGTTTTCCGGCTCGGCGATCACTTGGGTCTCTTCAGATGCCTCGCCGGAGAAGTAACATGAGGAGGCTGGAACCCCCCCCCCCCCCCACCACCACCAGTCTAAACCAATGGGGTGCAGTTACACAGGGAGAGACGATAGGGGGCGGTATTTTCCCAATGGAGCTCAGAGAGAGTCTGCAACACTAGTGTGAGGCTCGATTGATGAGATATGAATTCAAATCGCTAATAAAAAAAATACGACAAACAAACGCTATATAGCGTTGCTGGCATTCAACTGGCGGCATGAACTAACGACAAAACGCGTCCGTGGCACTCAAAGTGTTAAGGGTTGTTGTTCATCCATGATAGAATTGTACTGAATCAAGAAATTGAATTTATTTATTTTATTTATTATTTATTTTCTGAATTAAGGTATTGTCAATTGTCGGAGATAGGCTTTGAGCCATAAATATTGGATCTGATTAAATTAAAAAAAATATCTCTTTATTTATTATTATTATAATTATAATTTTTTGCTATTATTATTATTATTATTATTATTATTATTATTATTATTATTATTATTATTATTATTATTATTATTATTATTATTATTATTATTATTTTTTTTTTTTTTTTTTTTTTTTTTTTTTTTTTTTAGAAAGTCCTTGAATTTAATTTTGCAATGTCTGTGGGAACCCTGGAGGGAGGGGGGGAAGGGCGAAAATATTAAATGTGCCATTCAATGTGTACTGTATTCCACTGTACCTTTGACGACTAATAAATAAATGTAAACAAAAAATCAATAGAACATAGTAGAATATGCTGGTCAATAGAACATGTTAATCAATAGAACATGATAACCAATAGAACATGATGATCAATAGAACACACAGTATAGATGACACTGAGAGCATCCAGTGGAATGTTCTGAGTTCATAAGTACATTTTATGTTTCAGATGCGAAACCACTCTATATTATAAGTATATATTCTGTGGGTTCACAAAATCACATAATATCAGCAGACCTTGCAGCCAGAATAGCCTAGCTAGCTATTTGGTTCAGTATGTAATATAAATGTGTAGGGGTGTGTACAGTGTGCACTCAATGAAAATGCGTTATTGTTGTTCTTTTTTTTATCTACTTTTTCTCCCCATTTTCTATTTTTCTCCCTTCCCCAATTTTGTATTGTCCAATTCTACCCTCCCCTGTCTCGAACGCTGTTAGGCCATGCCTCCCACAAGCCGGCTGCAATGTGGACGAAGCCTTGCATCACGTGTCCCCTCCGGTACTCGAGGAGGCAGCCGTCGCATCTTTTCACCTGCACAGCGCGATCTCTCAGCGGCGAGGGACACGCCACCCCCGTCGCTTCCTGATTCTAGCGCACCAACCGACCTGTAGGAGTCGCTGTATACAGCGTCCGATGCCCACCCACCAGCTTCCCACCCCCTAATACTGCCAATTGTATTAGTATGAACGACCAGCCAAGCTGGCAGCAACGCCGAGAGCTGGGCTCGAACCCAGCATCTCCTGCGTTGGTGGCGAGCGCCTTGCCCACTGCGCCACCTAGCCGCCCAGTCATTATTGTTGTTCTTCACAGAAGATGAGCCAAGGCTCATTTGTCTTTAAAAAAAAGAAAGTTGAATGGGTCCCACAGACCAGAACACTACAAGCGTTTATTCAATCATCCAAGATTGAATATTCAATTTATTCAATCATCATGTGCGTTCTTCCATCTTGGCATGAAGGGAATGTGAGAGTAGACAGATGAAACCATGGTGAACAATCGTATTATTGGCTGATGGAGGAATTATGGCTGAATTGAAGGATATGAGGACTGAAATTAATCCATATGGCATATGGGTAATAACATTTGATTCAAAGCATCAGACTTAATTAAGTATTGCTTTCCCCCCGACCAATGATTGATTCATTAGTTTATCATTTAGATTTTTGCAGGTCCAAAATTTATGTTGTTGAATTTCCCTCGGGATCAATAAAGTACTTCTATTCTATTATATTCTATTCTATCCATATGTTAGGCGCATGTATTGTATCCCCTCCCTACTTCCCATTTCCCCACGTGGAATGTATCTGATTGGATCAAATCTAGTGGCTAAATGAACACCTTAATATTGAAATGAGGATTTTATTTCCCTTTATGGTAAGATAATCAATATATATATAGCATTTAGAAATGTAGGCCTACTGCAGGCATAATAGGAGGAATAATACAGGGCTTCTCAAACTTTTTTTATACCACAACCCCATTTTATTTAGGATTTCTTTTGGCGACCCCACACTTTGGTAATTTCAACTTGGAAATAAAAAGCACATGTTGTTAAACTTGATCATGCATATTTATTAGAAAATATAATTACAGCACTCAATCAATGAAATTAATGAATATTATCAACAAAGGCAACGGAATTGTTTCTGTATACACATTTAGAAAACGAGGCATATTTAGCCCAAATATGTTGCCAGAACATAAAAAAAGAAAAGAAAATGCGTTCACATGCACAAAAAATATTAAATAAAAAAAGAAACGAGACAACCTGTTACCCAGTACCCCAACCATGTGGAGTTGTGGCTTGTGTCCTGTGACACTGTCTTACTGTTTTGTTTCCCTTCCCTTGTGGCATATTGTTATGGGTTTCATTCCCCCTTTTCAAATAAATATAATTTACTTTGGAAAATATTTTATTTATTTCCTGCCGGGACTTGTGCTAAAGGCACCTGCTGGACGGGTTGTAATTCACAGCAACCCGGTCCAGTTACCATCATAGTGAAAACACATACGTCTATAAAACATATAAGTTACCCAATTACATACAACATTTATAGACCTTTGTTTGTGACAGTTGGGCTCATCGGTTTTTCTCTTTATTTTTTTTCTATTTGTTTCGCATGTAATGCCTGGGGCAGAGATTTGTGGAAATTTGTTCCTGGATGGGGGTAGGATCAAATTTGCCTCATAATCAGACTGAATTGCATCGCAAAGTTAATTGAAAGTAGGTGGGACTAGCGATTGGCAATTCAGGGTCTGGATGCAGACGAGGAACACATCTAATCCGGTCATTAAACCTGCATTTTTTTCCAGGTTTGAGCTGAAGGAATTTCTCTGGTAAAAGGTTTGACTAAAATAGTAAACATGTAACCTTGCTTCAAGGAACTAGTGGTGGTAAATCCTAAATCACTTTATGGACTTAGGTTAGTCTGAGTCACTCACTAAAGTGATCCGGTTCACTTGGGTCACTTGAGTCACTGATCCCCCCCCTCCTCCCCCCCGATTTGGTAAAGTAGCCTATAAGCCTATTTTTGTCTGTTGTCTAACAATTATAATAATAATATAACTATAGTTTTCTTGTTGTTTTGCTTATTTACTAGTCTATACCACTACTACTGAAAATAATAATCATAACCATTGTTGTGAAGGGCCAGATTAAAGTTTCAAGTTCTCAAGTTTCTTTAATATTTGTCATACAGAAGTACAGAATACTTTTATACAAAATGCTTCTTACTGTTACGCTCCAGAGACTGTGCAAGACAAGATAAGTATGAAATAAAATAACATAGTAAAATTAGAAGTAAAAAAATGAGGTCACAGTGTTCAGTTTAGACATATGTACAATGTTCGATGCAGAATAGACGTAGTTACCATACAATATACAATACTGTGCAGTGTACTAATATACAATACTATATAGTGCAAGGCAGAAATGGGACGAGGTGCAATTTAGGTACAATTCACAGTAGGTGTACGAGTTGTAGTGCAAATCCTTTATCAATAAATATAAAGTGTAAAGTGTGTTTGTGTGATCTAAAGTGTGGAGAGTGGGTGCTGCAGTGTGTTGTTTGTTTGAGTGAGTGTGTGCGTGTGGGTGTGTGTGCTGTGTGCATTTGATGGTTGTTGCATAGTGTTTATTGTTCGTTTAGCAGCCTGATGGCCTGGGGATAGAAGCTTCTTCTGAGTCTTTCTGTGCTCGCCTTAAGACTCCGGTATCGCTTGCCTGACCGCAGCAGTTCAAAGAGGCAGTTGTTCGGGTGGCTCGAGTCCTTAATAATTCTCTTAGCCTTCCCCTTGCACCGCTTGTTGTAAATGTTCTGGAGGGTGGGAAGCCCCCCTCCAATTGTGCGTTCGGCTGAATATATATATATGTATCGTTTGATATACCTTGTATATTATTTGTATATATACACGGAATATCCCTTTACCTGCGTACAAACCAGAGTAATATTCGCTCTCCTATTGGACAGCGACCCCAGGCGCCTGTAACTGTTCCGCAACAGTAAGTTACTTCCGGGGTAGGCCTGATTGGCCCCGACAGGCACGTGACGCGGCAAACTCAGGACGCGCAACGAGGCTGCTGAGAGCTGTCGCGCGGAAATAGGCTGTCTATTGCCATTCTCTAACACAAACTCTAACCTTAACCAGCTCCTTAACAGCGCCTAAACTTAACCCTTCTAACCTTAAGCAACTCCGAAACAATGCCTAACCTTAACCAACTCCGAAACAATGCCTAAACTTAACCGGCGAAATGAATGCACGTTAAAAAAGATTGCCATTCTCTAAGTCAAACTCTAACCTTAACCAGCTCCTTAACAGCGCCTAAACTTAACCCTTCTAACCTTAAGCAACTCCGAAACAATGCCTAACCTTAACCAACTCCGAAACAATGCCTAAACTTAACCGGCGAAATGAAACGGCGAAAGAATGCGAATGCACGTTAAAAAAAATAAAAATAAAAATAAATTGAAGGGAATCGAACTCGCCAGCAACGAGCCGTAGGATCCACAGCCATGCAGTCTTGCCAATTGAGCTATTTCTGGATACTGAATTAGGGGGCGGTTACTGGCATATAATGAGCTCCGCTCTGCCGCTCCGAGCTCGGCCGCTACGCTCCGCGGCAGAGAAAGTTGCGCGTCACGTGCCTGTCGGGGGCCAATCAGGCCTACCCCGGAAGTAACTTACTGTTGCGGATAAGCTATAAGCCCCCAGGCGCCAACGACCAAGCCCCCAACGGCAAGTTCAAAGGCAACTCCGGGCATGTCGATACATGCCCAGAGTCTGCGTAGTAATACGAGACAAGAACTGAGGTTGGGACTAGATATTCACCTTACGTATAAATACGGCGCAGGTGTAAACAGCAGTAGTTCAAGTTCAATGTCCAAGCCTTCACCACGAGTCAACGTGCAGTGAAGTGAGCAACCTTCAGTGATGGGAAGTAGCTTGCTACAAGTAGCGAAGCTACATAGCTTAACTACAATTCTCAGTAGCGTGCTGGTAGCTCGCTACTTTTTAACCAGGGTAGCGGTCTCTGTAGCGGAGCTGTTTATAGAACGAAGTAGTAACGTAGCGACGAGAAACGTTACACGCTACTTTCGCAGTCTAGACAGGAAGATCTGCGAGGAGAAAAAAAAACTCCCCGTAAAAAACCCACTATGATTGGTTGGTTTGTTTAGATATGAGTGACGACTCACGATTGGGTATGGTAGGCCAAAATATTACGGGTAGGCCAATCAGAGGCAGGATAGGGCGGGACTCCAGGCCGCAAACCAGGAAGTGAAAATCTAAACGCAGACCACTGAATGAGAATGAATGGATGAATTTACAATAACAGCGCGAAATAATGGCAGAGGGATTTGATGTTTCCACTGATGGCATTGATGAAGATGATGTCAACAACAATAACAACACTGCATCTCCATGGCCCTACCTGGACACGTTTATGAGTTTGACTGAAAAAACGCCTAAAACATATGTGTTTAGGTGTTTATTGTGTCAACCAAAAACGAAGCTGCTCTCGACGTCCCACACGTCCAATACTAACTTGAGAACACATATTCAGGTGAGCTGATGAAAACCCTTACTGTCTTTACATAAACATTGTCAACTGTTCCCAAACAGCACACAAGTCAGTGCACTTTTTATCAACAGCTTTAACTAACAGTCTGTCTGAGATAGGCTAGCTGCTATGAACAATATTATTGATTGATTGATTGAAAAGTGTATTAACAGATTGCAGAATGGGTACAGTACAGTACAGCTCAATACATACAATTGTTATGGGGATGCAGACCAGAGAAAGACTTTCGTCTTGTTTACATCAGGGTCCCCCATTTTCAATTCATCATAACATATATGACACACACGACATACAGATATGATTGTGGACTTCAGGAGGTCGGGGGTCATCATAACATATATGACACGCACGACATACAGATATGATTGTGGACTTCAGGAGGTCGGGGGTCAAGGACTACAGCCCCCTCAGCATCGACGGGGCACCGGTTGAGAGAGTCAACAGCTTTAAGTACCTCGGAGCCTACATATCCGAGGACTTGACATGGACCACACACATTGACAGTGTTGTGAAGAAGGCACGACAACGCCTCTACTTCCTCAGGCGCCTAAGGAAGTTCCAAGTCAGTCAGAAGATCCTTAAGAACTTCTACTCATGTACAATAGAGAGCATCTTGACCGGCAACATCACCTCCTGGTTTGGGAATAGCACTGCACAAGACCGAAGCAGACTACAAAGAGTGACACGTTCAGCCGAACGCACAATTGGAGGGGGGCTCCCCACCCTCCAGAACATTTACAACAAGCGTTGCAAGGGCAAGGCTAAGAGAATCATTAAAGACTCCAGTCACCCGAACAACTGCCTCTTTGAACTGCTGCGGTCAGGCAAGCGATACCGGAGTCTCAAGGCGAGCACAGAAAGACTCAGAAGAAGCTTCTATCCCCAGGCCATCAGGCTGCTAAACGAACAATGAATGAACACTACACAACAACAACCACCAAACGCACATAGCACACACATCCACACGCACACACTCACTTTAAACAAACACACTGTAGCACCCACTCCACACACTTTATAGCACACACCCACTTTAAACAAACACACTGTAGCACCCACTCTCCACACTTTATATTTATTGATGAAGGATTGCACTACAACTCGTACACCTTACTGTAAATTGTACCTAAAATTGTACCTCATCCCATTTCTGCTTTGCACTAGATAGTACTGTACATTAGTACACTGCATAGTATTGTATATTATATGGTAACTCAGAACATTGTACATATGTCTATACCGAACACTGCGACCTCATTTTTCTTCTTCTAAATTACATGCTATATTATGTTATTTGATACTATCTTGTCTAGCACAGTCTCTGGAGCGTAACAGTAAGAAGCATTTTGTATGAAAGTATTCTGTACTTCTGTATGACAACTATTAAAGAACTTGATAGACAGTACTGTTCACACCTATACATTTATGACATATCAGATTTGCAAATACAGTACTGTTTGTGATACAAAAAGTGTCCAGAAAAAGAGTGTATATACATTTGACGTAGAAACTGTACATTGGAGGAGGTTGGGTTGGTGGGGTTGGTGGGTGGGGGCTGTACATTGGGGGGGGGGGGGGGGGGTAGGGGGACACTGTACACTGTACATTGGGGGGTGGAGAAAAGAAAAAAATAGGGAAAAGATCGTCCTAGACCAGTGGTTCTCAACCTGTGGCCATGGAATGTTTTGTGAGTTACATATCTAGCAGCCAAGGATAGTATTGTTTGTCTAGCAGTGTCAAGCTTGAGTGTTATACTCTGAGTACATACTGTAGTAGTATAGTTCCAATGCCGATTACCCCATGCTGCTTATTTCCGTACTTAAGAATGTATAAATGTTACATAGGATTTCGTTAATGTCTATTTTGTAGACAAATGTTTCTTGCACTTTTTCTTTGGCCAGGTTATTGTCATTTTGTTACTGTGGTTTGAGTTGAAACAGTAGTTTATCCTGTGCTGAAAAGTCTCCATTCCAATAGAGGGAGTATATATTTGTGTTTATTTTATTATTGTTTCACTGCCTTTTATTTATTACGTTTCCACAGTTCTTTCCTCATGTTAAAAGGATGACACAAAAAGCCAGACCGAGGGCTTGTTTCAGTTTTATAATAAACAATCAAACTGAGCTATTTTTTGCCTGCCTATTTGTTTGGTGTAAACTTGATCACGAAGTAAAAAAAAAAAAAAAAAAGTAGTGCCGATGTAGCTAGCTATTTTAGCCATGTTCTTGTAGTGTAGCTTGCTACATTTCTCTGGGGATAGCTTCCATTGTAGTTTAGCTATATTTAATCGAGAGTAACTTGTAGTGTAGCTTGCTACATTTTCCAAGTAGCTTGCCCATCACTGGCAACCTTGCATCTAAATAGAGCATTGAGAACCGCGTGCGAATAGAATGTTAAAGTGTCAGAGTTTAACGCAGTAACGTTGAGTTCGACTTAATCTAATGTGAAGTAATAGTCGATCATTTATTGTGTATCGTGCGGCTACCAGCATTACCATCGGTTCGTCGTGTATTTAGCTAGTGCACTTATCCAGGCTGTGCGGCCTAAATCCGTGCCCACACCCAAGGAGTCCTAGGCGAGAACCGTTGGATATGTACACAGGAGAATCTACACCGGCGATTGCAGAACCATTTCTGGTTGGATTATATTGCTTTGGGACCGTGACCACCGGAGAAGAGCACCGTTGATTCCACTATCGTTTGTGATTTAACCTCGTGAGGATCACCACTCGGGCCCGCCTCGTGGAAGGGGCTGGCTAGCTGTCGTCAATGCTGTCGAGCATATTGGATTACAACTATTGCTTTTGTCTGCTGATCAAGGGAGTACAAGCACCGGCTCCTGTATCTGGAGCCTCTTTATTCCTCGTTGACCCATACTGTGTACCCGAACATTCCTCTACCCCTCCCGGCCTTACACCCCGGAGGGAACCCAGTGTCTCCAGTTGGTACCGGTGTGGCCCATATAATTGCTATACCACAGGTGACGTCAGCTTAGACCCATCATAGTATTCCTACTATTCTCATTGACTTATGCTCTTGACTGACTTTACGTATGTTCTTCGCCATACAAGCGCGAGCCTAATTCTCAATCTGTAACCTAACGTTGCTTAATAATAATAAATAACCCTCCAATATAATTTATGTGTCAATGCCGTATTCTTGTGTGGGTGTTCACCATATATATTCATGTACTGTATGGCCAGTAATTAAAGTACATAACTAGTAGTGGTTTAATATATCACAATCTTTAATACAGTCAGGGTTTTGTAACCCCTCAGTTACAATTGGTCCTTCGAGCCGGAGGGTATCAGTGTAATATTTAATATAATATTAATATTAACCATGGCCAGCGGTGAACACTCCCCAAGCGGCTCCCCAAAGCTAGAACGCCCGCAGCGCAAACGTCAGCCACCTCCCTATCTGGAGGAATTCGCTTTTGTTCTACCCCCTAGCTTATCTAAACAGACGTTAAATACGGATAAAGCGGATAGTCAAAGCATGTCCAATCCTATCGACTTGGCGACCCTGCCAGTAGAGACCCCAGTGGGTTCAGACCAAACTGACTCAGCTCACGGGGGGGACCAGGTGGGACATGACATGACTATACCTCCAGACAGCGTCACCGGGATCGACCCCGGAGCGCTCCAGGATAAAGAAAGCGCTCCAGGGATAGAACCCGACACACAACCAAGTGAAGAGAACCGCGCCCAGGAGACCAACCTCGGAGCGCGCCAGGAGAACAGATCTCCAGCAAGCCCTGTCAGAACCCGATCACCTCCGTCAGTGTCATCCCCCAGCGAGGCGGACAAGATACTGGCGCAAGCCTTGATCGCCACACTGACAGCCTCCACCGAAAGAGACCGACTTCAGGGTGAACGCGACCGGCTTCAAGCAAAGACGTTTAGTGAGCGCGAACACTCCGCCACGGAAAGAGAGCGCCTCCACGCACAACAATTAAGCGAGCGCGAACACTCTGCAGCGGAACGAGAGCGCCTTCACGCGCAACTCCAAGCGCAAGCCCTTAGTGAGCGCGAACACTCTGCAACCGAACGAGAGCGCTTCCAGGCGCAACAAAGGAGTGAGGACGACCGCATAAGACTGGAGGAGAGACGCCTTCAGACGGAAGAGAACATTGAAAGAGACCGCGCCAATGCACAGCGCGACGCCGCCAATGCCCAGCGCGAAGCAGAGCGCGACGCCGCCAATGCCCAGCGCGAAGCAGAGCGCGACCGGCTGCAGGCGCAGATGATAGAACAATTGATTGCCAGGGCGACACCCCCTCTCTCAGCAGGGAGCTCCCGGAGATCATCACGACAAGGGTCTAGGGCACCTTCCCCTACCCGACAAAGCGACCCGGGACCCGGCCATCAGGAGGATCCTGTCTACGTCTCCGAACCCCCTCCCAGACCGGTCCATACTAGACCCAGCCACCGGGAAGAACCGGCCTACGTCGCCGAGAGACTGACTAGAAGACTCCAGGACCTAGAAGAGGAAGAGGAAGAGGAGGAATGTCAAGCCCACCAGCAGCAACGTACTCTGGACCAGGAGGCCCAGTACAGCCCCGACTACAGCCCCGAGTCACTGCACTACAAACCCCCGACTCAACTAACGGGTGAGTTTGACGTACAGTCAGCACCGAGGAACAGCACCTGGGTACCCGGCCTCTGGTACCCACCAAGTACTAACCCACGACCACACGTACCGGGAGACTCTCCCAGGAGGCCTCTTCCCCTACGCTCACCAATGTGCCAGCCATCCATGGCATCGTACCTTGGCACACCGACGTTCCCAGACTTTACGCGCGAGGACAGAGCACAGTACACGGAATTACGGATGTGCTTGGAGACTATGATGTCCGATGTCCCCGACGAGTCGTACAAATATGCCATCCTCCTCAAGCATCTCAAGGTGCCCAGAGCGCATAACATAGCGCTGGCATATTCCAACTCAAGCACCCCATACTCCGCGGCTCTAGAGGCCCTCGACCAGCGTTATGGACGCATATGGGACTACGTGATACAAGAAATAAGAGATATCGACCGCCTCCCCCCAGCCAAAGACAATAGAGCACTGGATGACCTCTCTATCAAGGTACAATCCCTCGTGGGGATGCTGGGGTCCCAAAAGGAGAAGGGGAGACATGAACTATATGCAAACTCTAATGTGGAGCGAATACTGGAGAAGCTCCCTCCAGCCCGCCAAGAGCGTTTTCGGCGGCAGAGAGACCACCGCGACCCCAACGGCCCAGAAGCATCCCTCCTAGACCTAGCTGATTTCCTCGCCAGGGAGGTCAGCAGTCTACGACTGGACACATTTGTGTGGAGTGACTCTAGCCCTAGAGATGGACCGCGGAGGTTCAATGACAACCGCCGGTCCGTGACAGTTATGCACCAAGCCGAGGTTGAGCCACGGCAGACGAGCCACAACACCCACGCCAAGGGGGAGTGGAAGATTGTATGCCAGTACTGTGAAAAGGAACATTGGCTGTCCCAATGTGACACTTTCAAGAAGCTGACCGCTGACGAGGTGAGTCAGTGGATCAAAGCCAACCGCCGCTGCTTCCGCTGCGCACGCAGCCATATGGCAGCTGAGTGCCGTTTAAAGAAGAAATGCAGCAAGTGCGACGGCGCCCACCTGGAGGTCCTGCACGACAGCAACAAGCGTCCGCCAGGACAACCAAGTAGGCCCGTCACGGTGATGTATCAGGCCGAGGCGGTGTCACCACAGACCAGTCCTGAAACCACCCCCTGGTGTCCCGACTGTCGCAGCAGACACGGGGACCGACAGTGCCACCCGTACTACCCCGAGTCGGCGCCACCACCGTCGAGTCACAACTCCCCCGCCAGAGAGGAATGGGAGATCGCCTGTACCTACTGCGACGGCGGACACTGGCTGGCACAGTGCGACGAATACAAGACACTGAACCCCGTCCAAGTTGATCAGTGGCGTGAGGCGGACCAGGCGGGCGCCGCTCACCGCGCATCACTGTGCGGGGCCCACCAGCGAAGATTAGCCAAACAAGGCAACCGACCAACAGGAGTGCTCCACATAAACCCCAAGCATAGCGGGACCCCCCGAGTGCTCATCAAAGTGGTCAGAGTGCTCCTGAGTTACGAGGACAAGGTCCTGGACGCGTGAATATTAAAGGCAACCAACTTGTGTTCGGCTTTTCTCTGATTGGCCGCGCCCCCCCGCCCCCACGCGCAGGCAAGCGCAGTCGTCCCACGTCCCAAATGAAATCCAAGGAGCGTGCGCGAGCGGCAGCGCGGGCAACCAACTTGTGGCTGCTGTTCCAACGCACTTGTGTTGGGCTGCGGTAGCAGTGGAGCGCTATGAAATGCGCTGAACTAGAAAGCGTAACGTTATTATGTTTTGCGTTTTTAACAACCAACTACCAGATTCACTCGTGTATAAACAAAGCCCATACAGTTATGAAATGCGCTGAACTAGAAAGCGTAATGTTATTATGTTTCGCGTTCCATTGATTAACGCCATTACCTGCTGTGCTGTAGGAAGCAGAGGTACAGTAAGTTACAGTAGGTGTAGGTTACATGTTTAATCAAAGCCCATACAATTTTTTAGATGAATGATTGTGGATATAATATAGAAAACACATCATTATGATATTGTCAGAGGGAGAGGCATGACTTCGCGACAGCCATATTAGACACTCACTGTACATCAGTGTGGAACTGTAACGTTATATGTTATTTCGCCCGTGGAGGCTGCTGAGCCTGAAGCGTCAGCGGGGCGACGCGGTGGTTTATACCCGGCTTTCGTGCGCCGCCGCCGGCTTGATACAGCTTCAGCAGCAGCAGCGGCGGTGCTCTGTTGTAGGAAGCCCTTCAATGGCAGCGGCGCGCTCTCATATTTTGCGAATGCATAAACTATATCTTAAATTATGGCTATGTGTCTAATATGGCTGTCTCTTATCAATGACTTCGCGACAGCCATATTAGACACTCACTGTACATCAGTGTGGAACTGTAACGTTATATGTTATTTCACCCGTGGAGGCTGCTGAGCCTGAAGCGCCAGCGGGGCGACGCGGTGGTTTATCCCCGGCTTTCGTGCGCCGCCGCCGGCTTGATACAGCTTCAGCAGCAGCAGCGGCGGTGCTCTGTTGTAGGAAGCCCTTCAATGACAGCGGCGCGCTCACATATTTTGCGAATGCATAAACTATATCTTATTATTATGTGTCTAATATGGCTGTCGCTTATCAATGACTTCGCGACAGCCATATTAGACACATCGCCATAATTTAAGATATAGTTTATGCATTCGCAAATATGAGAGCTCTGTCATTGAAGTGGGTGGTGGCAGCAGCATTACTAACAGTAGCGATTTTTATTGTTTTGTCATGACCAAACATAATCCCAACATAGATAGGAGGTGTACTGTATGTCAAATGTCGGTCATGTGGTGGAAGAGTTTAGTACAGTCACACAACAGAACACTGCTGTAGTACAGTCACACAACAGAACACCGCTGGTTCGAGCAGCGCTTCTGCCGCGCTGCAAGGGCGTGTGCTAGTGGATTGATTGATTGGCCGTGTGGCCAATCAGAGAAACGCTGAACGAAAAGCTGAACACAAGTTGGTTGCCTTTAATATTCACGCGTCCTGGACACTTACGCCGTCCTAGACGATGGGTCTGAAAAGACTCTCCTCCTCGCTTCCGCCGCAGCCCAGTTGGGCCTGCGGGGTGCCAAAGAAACAATGACAATCCGTACCATTAGAAGAGACCGGAAGACCATAAAGGGTGAAAATGTCTCCTTCACGATAGCAGCGGTCGAGCAGCCCGAGAAGCAGTATAGCATCACTAACGTCTTCACCAGCCACGACATAGGCCTGTCACAGTACACCTACCCCATCCCACAGCTGATGGCGAAGTACGTGCACCTACGTCAACTACCTATACCGCTCATCGACGGCGCCACACCGACCCTGCTCATAGGCTCCGACCACGAGGACCTCATTCTCCCAATTGAGGCGGCCCACATCGGACCCAAAGGATGCCCAGTCGTGGTTCAGACCCGACTGGGGTGGACGCTCCAGGGCCCCCTCTACGGACTTGACAGTCAACCCACGTCTACATGCTGCCTGCACACAAAGGTGAGCGACACCGGCCACTCTCTCGTACAGCCCGTTGAGAGGCTATTGACATTAGACGAGAGGCCTGTGAGAGAACCGTGGGCCCAAGAAGAGGGAGTTCCGAACTCCACCCCCCTCAGCTGCGCTCCAAGCGACGTAGCTGACCTCGAACCCAGCACCCCAAACGACTTCTTGATGGGGCGGCCGGAACCGGCCCCTCCTCAGACGGGGTACAGACCAAACAATAGGAACAGACGGAGGATGTGGAGACACAGCCAAGCACAGATCAACCAGTCTCAGGCCCGCTTCCTCCTAAGCTCCCTACCATCCCTTCCAGCCCGTCAGAAGCGGGTCAAGGACAGGGACAACTTAAAAGTGGACACAGTCGTTATGATCATAGACCAGTCACTACCCCGAGCTGCGTGGCCGGCCGGCCGCGTAAGTAAAGTGATCACTGGTGCCGACGGAAAGGTCAAAGAGGCAGAAGTTATTGTCCAGGGGCGGACCTACACCCGACCCGTGGCGAGGCTGATAGAGTTGCCGAGGCTCCCTGACTCCCCTGATGACGACCATGACCCACTGACCTTGTAGATTGACCTACTCCTCACAACAGACATTGAGCAGTTGACTAGACTATTAATCTGTCTCCCTTAACTAATTAGGTGCGGACTAATTAGGAGGCGGCTGTTGTGAAGGGCCAGATTAAACTGAATATATATATGTATCGTTTGATATACCTTGTATATTATTTGTATATATACACAGAATATCCCTTTACCTGCGTACAAACCAGAGTTATATTCGCTCTCCTATTGGACAGCGACCCCAGGCGCCAACGACCAAGCCCCCAACGGCAAGTTCAAAGGCAACTCCGGGCATGTCGGTACATGCCCAGAGTCTGCGTAGTAATACGAGACAAGAACTGAGGTTGGGACTAGATATTCACCTTACGTATAAATACGGCGCAGGTGTAAACAGCAGTAGTTCAAGTTCAATGTCCAAGCCTTCACCACGAGTCAACGTGCAGTGAAGTGAGCAACCTTGCATCTAAATAGAGCATTGAGAACCGCGTGCGAATAGAATGTTAAAGTGTCAGAGTTTAACGCAGTAACGTTGAGTTCGACTTAATCTAATGTGAAGTAATAGTCGATCATTTATTGTGTATCGTGCGGCTACAGTTCTTCAGTGACCAGCATTACCATCGGTTCGTCGTGTATTTAGCTAGTGCACTTATCCAGGCTGTGCCGCCTAAATCCGTGCCCACACCCGAGGAGTCCTAGGTGAGAACCGTTGGATATGTACACAGGAGAATCTACACCGGCGATTGCAGAACCATTTCTGGTTGGATTATATTGCTTTGGGACCGTGACCACCGGAGAAGAGCACCGTTGATTCCACTATCGTTTGGGATTTAACCTCGTGAGGATCACCACTCGGGCCCGCCTCGTGGAAGGGGCTGGCTAGCTGTCGTCAATGCTGTCGAGCATATTGGATTACAACTATTGCTTTTGTCTGCTGATCAAGGGAGTACAAACACCGGCTCCTGTATCTGGAGCCTCTTTATTCCTCGTTGACCCAGACTGTGTTCCCCTGAACATTCCTCTACCCCTCCCGGCCTTACACCCCGGAGGGAACCCAGTGTCTCCAGTTGGTACCGGTGTGGCCCATATAATTGCTATACCACAGGTGGCGTCAGCTTAGACCCATCATAGTATTCCTACTATTCTCATTGACTTATGCTCTTGATTGACTTTACGTATGTTCTTCGCCATACAAGCGCGAGCCTAATTCTCAATCTGTAACCTAACGTTGCTTAATAATAATAAATAACCCTCCAATATAATTTATGTGTCAATGCCGTATTCTTGTGTGGGTGTTCACCATATATATTCATGTACTGTATGGCCAGTAATTAAAGTACATAACTAGTAGTGGTTTAATATATCACAATCTTTAATACAGTCAGGGTTTTGTAACCCCTCAGTTACAACCATCATCATCACCATCATCATCATCATCATCATCATCATCATCATCATCATCATCATCATACTGTAGCATGTGCATAAAATATATCAGCCACATAGCCTAACGCACACCAGTGTGTTTAACCACTTGTTTATTGCAATATTTAACTTATTACTTAGATTCACTGACTGGAGTGTGTTACGATTCAAGGTAAGAATGTTGAATCCAATTGTAGAATGGAAGAAGGAGGCAATACCGTGTTCTTTTATTGTTAGAAACACTAGAGCAAAAGATAATGGTACAGTAAAGCATAAATGTAGCCAGGCTACAACTGAGAGGTAACTTAGGAAAAGAGACAAGTTCTCAAGAAAGATACAAACTAGCTAAACATAATAACAACACCGAGCCAGATGTTCCACTTCTGCCCGTGGACGACTGCTCCGAGTAACACTGTTTGAAGAACCGACAACAGACAGGAGAACAGAGGGTTACTATAAAGGGCAAAATACCCAGCATACAACACACAGTAATTAGTGACATCATGCAGGTGACAATCAATCAGAGATAATGGCAGAGACAGGGTGAAGTACTCCAGGATTGCAGTAGGGCTTCCATTCCTGTGAGAGGATAGAAAGCCCAAACGTTACAGAGTGAAGTTAATGACCGGAATTCATTCAACCTTTATTCACGAAAGGCACACTGAAGCAAGGAAAAAGTTCTGGGCCGGACGGCATTCCCCCAGAGGTCTATAAGAACTGTGACCTTGACAACATCATCCTGGAGTTCTGCAACCATGCCCTGATGAAAAACAACCAGCCTGATATGTGGTCTCTCTCTAACATCATCCCAGTGCCTAAGTCCGGAGATCTCTCGAAGCCAGACAACTACCGTGGCATAAGTCTGACATGTGTCATTGCAAAGATGTACAATCGCATGATAGTAAACCGGATACGGAATGCCATCGAGCCCCACCTCAGGGAGAACCAAAATGGTTTCCGAGAGAAGAGGACCACTGTGGCCCAGATCTTGGCCTTGAGAAGAATCATAGAGGAGGTGAAAAAGAACAACCTGACAGCGGTACTGTGCTTTATCGACTTCAAAAAAGCTTTTGACTCGATACACAGAGCCGTGATGATGAGGATACTCAAGGCCTATGGAGTCCCTCCCAATCTACTCCGAGCCATAGGGACCATGCACACGGGTACAAGGGCCAAGGTGGTAACCCCAGACGGCAACAGTGAAGAATTTGACATACTGGCTGGAGTGATGCAAGGGGACACCCTTGCCCCCTTCCTTTTCATCATAGTCCTCGACTATGCGCTCAGGAAGGCCATCAATGGACGGGAGCAGGAACTTGGTCCCACAATAACCCCAAGGAGATCGAGATGACACCCTGCCATAGTCTTAACAGACCTTGACTACGCGGACGACATCAGCCTGCTCTCTGACTATGTGGAGCAGGCACAGGAACTCCTGTGCAGAGTGGAGACGGAGTGCGCCAAGGTTGGCCTTAGGCTAACTGCCAAGAAAAAAGAGGTCATAATGTATAACATCCTCCCGGATCATCCACCTCTAAGGACAACAGGAGGCTCTGCTCTAAAGGAAGTCGGTGATTTCAAATACCTGGGCTCGTGGGTCAACTCGTCCGAGCAAGACCTTAAACGGAGGAAGGCGCTTGCGTGGAGGGCTCTGAACGGCATGACCAGTGTGTGGAAATCCAACCTCCCCCGTCAAATCAAGCTCAACTTCTTTCATGCAACAGTTGAGTCTGTCCTTTTGTATGGCAGTGAATGCTGGACCTTGAAGCCCACCCTGCAGAAGTCCTTGGATGGGTGCTACACCAGAATGATGCGTGTGGTGCTCAATATCAACAGGGATGAGCATGTCACTAATGCAAACTTGTATGGGGGGGTGCTAAAGGTGAGCGATAAAGTGGCAGTCAGAAGAATGAGGCTGGCAGGTCACTGCCAGAGACACCATGAGCTGCCAACCAGCAAACTTGTGCTGTGGGAACCAACACACGGGCATCGATCACAAGGACGTCCCACATTAACCTACGTGGACGTACTCAGGAGAGATGCGGGAACAGAATGCACCGGCGAGCTAGCCAGATGCATGGAGGATCGGGATGACTGGAAGCACCGATGGAGGGCCCGTCCGAGGACGACC
The DNA here is from genome assembly GCF_963971535.1 of Notolepis coatsorum. NCBI lineage: Eukaryota > Metazoa > Chordata > Actinopteri > Aulopiformes > Paralepididae > Notolepis > Notolepis coatsorum. The sequence continues at coordinate 80,424,350 of NC_140168.1, forward strand.
TAGATAGACAGAGGTGCTTCCGGTGAGTCCGCTAACCGGAGTCCGCTAACAGGAATCTTTGAATGAATCTGAGTCTGCAGTGCTTCCGGTGAGTCCGCAAACGGGAGATTGCTAACCCGCTAATCCGTCTTGCGTGTACTACTTAGCAGACAGCACTGCAGCAGCCAGCCAGTCAGACCTCGGACTCATAGGATCCGGGTTAATGGAGACCTCGGACTCGTGATTCCTGATTCAGTATAACGATTTGGATCTTTAACCCGGATGAGTCAGGAAACGCCCAGCTCTACAAGGAACTGAAAACAGCTGGGCTTATGTCAAACTGTCAACAATCTTAACCAGCTCTCAGTTAGCCAGCTAACTCAGTTATCCAGCTGTCAATTATCCAGACCTCAGCTATCCAGCTGTCAGTTAACCAGCTGTCAGTTATCCAGCTCTGCTAACTCAGTTAACCAGCTGTCAGTTATCCAGCTAACTCAGTTATCCATCTCTCAGTTATCCAGCTAACTCAGTTATCCATCTCTCAGTTATCCACCTAACACAGTTATCCAGCTGACTCAGTTATCCATCTCTCAGTTATCCAGCTAACTCAGTTATCCATCTCTCAGTTATCCAGCTAACTCAGTTATCCAGCTGTCAGTTATCCAGCTAACTCAGTTATCCAGCTGACTCAGCTATCCAGCTGTCACTTAGCTGTCAGTTAATCAGTTCTATATCATACTGGCTGCCGTTCAGCGTCATCTGCACTAACCTCACTTCGTGCACATGCACTGAATAAAAATCCACAATGTACCTTTACATACCAACATTCGTCTGGCCACACGCCTATCCGCTACCTCCATAAGCAGGTGTGTGGTCACCTACTCGCCTCCTTCTTCACTTTCACCACAAGGAAGTGCCTGTTGTATACATCACTTGACGAGGTTGTTTTAGCTGAAGAAAGTTGAGTTACGTGTTTACATTTTTTCTTGCTTTTTTTTTTCTCTCATAACTTTAAAAAGAAAAAAGCTAAGTCATAATGTTTACCTCGGAGGGTCGCGCTAGCAACGTTACCCTTCACCAGCGGTTCTCCATTGCCTCCTCTGTTGTGCGTCTTGGAGCGGGGTTGAGGCCTCTTTCGTGGTCAGCAGCCGTGCCCGGTAGGCGTCCGATAGGTAGTTTGCCTCTCCAAGGTGCTGGTGCACCAGCGCCGTCTCCTGTGCGATGGCCTGGTTCCGGCTCTGGTTCCTTTGCCTCCGGAGAGTTGTCCGCTGTTGGGTGGCCGGCTCCTCTGGTGGCGGAGGATTTGAGATGCAAACTTTTTGCGTCGGCTCGCTCCCGTCGTAAGATGGTGGCTTGTAGATGCGAACGGCCTGGTTTTGGTGAGTTGCTGGAGCCGGATGAGGATGCGTCTGATTCTCCATGGCCAATGGAAACAGAGGACTACATGGTAGAAGCGGACGGGTTCTTGTTTGACGCCCCGGTGGAGACATGTCCGCCGCCCATCCAGGTAACACTGGAGGGGGGTGATAGGTCTCCTTGGGGTTCCTCGTACGCGGATGTTGGGTTAGAACCTCCGACTCGGCGGCGGGATGCCCTGCTATCAGCCACATCAGAATGTGGCTCTGTAACCAGTAGTCTGCTGCATGTGAGGGACGCGAGCTCGGTGGGGGAAAGTATGCAGGGGGAACTGCGTGCTTTGTTCCCCGAGCTCATGGCGGCGGCGGCAGTCGCAAACGGCGTGCCGCTGCCGCAGCCACTGCCTGTTCCTGTTCCTGATGATCTCATAGGTCATCTATGGCAACGCCGTCCTGTGAGAGAGATGGGCATCCGGGATACTGACGGGCGGTACGGAGCTGACCGATTTGCAACATGATCAGCTCGCCCAGTCGGCAGGAGCCATCCTGCATCTGATCCAGCCGCAGGCCATTGCCGCTGGGAAAGTACACGCCCTGGCCACTCTAGTCCAGCGCCACCTTTGGCTGGAGCAGGCGTGTGTGCCGGAAAGGAAGAGGACTCCACTTCTGACGGCACCCCTCTCCGATGCTGGACTTTTCGGGTCGGCACTGCAGTTGATGACCTCGACCTGCAGGGAGATGCAGGAGGAGCGTTCCGTGCTCCAGCCTCATTTACCCCCACCCGATGTCGCCGGTGGAGTCAGACGGAAGGCTCGTCGTTGGGGTTCCGCCGCCGTAGCCGCCGCTGCTACCACCGCCACTGCTGGACCTTCGGCAAAGAAGGCCAGGAGGAAAGAGGGCGCCTCCGCCACTGCAGCCGGCCCATCTACGCTTGGAGGTGACGGTAGGGATCGTCTTGGCCAGCCTCCTATCCTTTACCGTCCCTCCGGGGCTCCCCGGGGTGGCAAGTCCCGAGCGGCTCGTGGCAGGCGTTGCTGAAAGATGACTTTTTTCCCTCTGTGGTCCCCCCTGTTCCCTTCCCGGCCCAACATATGATTTTGTTAAAAAGAAATAAAAAGTCCCTCCTGGGAGGGACTGTATTTTTTGTTACAAACTGTGTTTATTCACTAACATATGATGGGGATACGATGTGTGAACCTCTCGCTAGTGTGGGTTTGATAGAAGGGCTAGACTGTAAGTCTTGTTGGTCGCTACATTTCATGTTAGAGCTTAAGCAAGGCCTGCAGCTTACACTCGGTTGAAAAAGGTTTTTTCTGCCTCGACCTGAAGGTTAGGTCTTCACATAAAGGTAGAGGTTAGTTGTGTGCTCTGTTGCTTAAACAGTGATATTGAGCCGCAACACTGTTGTGTTGGTCTGCAGTAATGCTCGTGTGTGTAAAGGTACCGCGGTTCAGGCCGCTCTCTCTCTCTATCAGATTTTCTGTGTCTTGCAACATAAACACGGGTGTCGGGTTCACACAGACATAACTTTGGCCTTGTTATAAACCCTGTTCACAGACTTGTCTGTGGCTAGCGCGCATTGAAGGGTTGAGGGTTTCCCTGACTCCGCACCTATCACGGGCGGTTGAGTCATGGGTTTCCCCCTGTCATAGAAAACGTCACTAGGCACGTTTCTATTGGACGACGGCTTCCGTGAGTTTTTTCAGACCCGTATGTAGGGTCTGTCATTGTCAAGTTGTCGGGGCAGAGCGTAGGAACTTACTGTTCTGCTACGCTCGATATACGTGTAACTTGAGTCTGTTGGTCACATGGCTCAATGTTACCGTGACTTTTCAATCTGTGACTCACGTGGGAAGTCTCTCTGAGGATTCCCGTCTCCTCTCTGTGGTGAGGGTGGCGGGATGTAAGAATGTAAAAAAAAATTACCCTCGGCCGCGTCACGTGGGATTCATGTCAGTCGGTGTTTCTTTCTTTTTAATAAAAAGAGGGAAGAATATGAAGCACGACAACTCCTTGTCGTTCTCCCAGGCGACTTGAAGGACCAATGTCTGGTGTCTGGTTAGACTATCCATTGATGTGTTTGGGTCTCGACGCGTACATAGTGCTGGCTCGGGGTGTTTCTGATAAGAATCACGCATGAGGCTGGTACGCCTTGGTTGCTCGTTATTAAAACAGCGTTTTTATAGGGCAACTGGGATGGAGGTTTTCTCTTCCGAGCGCCTGTTACTAGGTCTCGACGGATTCTCGTTCATATCTGGGGGATGTTAACGGAATAGATCAAAACATAGGTAGAGGGGTCTCACGCCCTTGGGGTGGGCCACTCAGCGCGGTACGAATGGGACCATCTGGGTGGCGCTCTCTTTTCATGTTTTAGATCGACACGCATACCTACCCCCTCTCTTGGAGTGGGGATGTCGGCGTGGTTAGGGCACGGGACTGGTTCTGGTCACGCTGGTCCAGGTTAGTTAACCCGTTGTCCGCTGGGGACGCAGATCTGCTGTTCTGGTACCCTGAGGGACTTGTGCTTTTTTCAGGGGAAAAAATGCCGGGTCGGCCCGGGTGTCACAGGGTTGGGTGTTATGGAGACCCTTTGTTGGGTACATGTTGTACCCTGCGCTATCATGAAGGGGCTGGTTCTCCATTCTTTTCGCTCCTCTCTCATGCATGGCGAAGAGGGGGCTGTTGGGGTGGTCTTATGGACCTCCTCTGGTAGCCCTGTGTGCTTCCCGAGCCGCCGGGCCCGGTCCGAAGTTGTGTTTCGTCGACCCGTAGGCCTGGAATAACCCTTTTTTGAAAACTGAAACACTTGTACTGCGGTGTAGCCAGTGTATACCCGCAGGTGTGTTTTGGAGTTTTTTCTTGAGGGGTTATAGGAACAACCACCGCATGTGGTACCAAGAGGGTGGTTGATTCCCTGGTGTGTTGGAGCAGAGTCAACTCCCGGGTTACCCGGTTGAGTGTGCCCCTGCACGTTCATGACGCCTGCCAATCGTGTCAGCTTTCTCTGCCTCGGCCCCTCTGGGTCGGGTTTTTTTTGGTGGAGGCTTTGTCATGGTGCGCAACAATGCCATCATACGCCCCTTCCGCCGGGGTGCTGTTTTCAGTTGACCCCTTTGGCGCCTGTCTTGTCCGCAGTGCTCCAGGCTCGGGTCAAACGCCTGCTGCCTGGTTTAAGGGATCGACCCCCTCTGGGGTCGTCTCCCCGGTGCGCTGCCTGCTTCCGCTGTAGTGTAGCCTTTTGAGTGCTTCAAGTTACGGCCATACTGACTGCCTGAGTTTGCCAGGGTCAGTGTGCCAGGCGGCATACTAGTGGGGGGAAGGGCCCGCTCTTGGAGGGGCCCTGTCCGAATACGCTGGCGATGTGGGGGGCGGTGTCACTAAGTGACCGCCTGGTGAGGTCTTGATGCTGTGGCGTCATTGACCTCTCCGGGCCCCCTTTTTCCGGGGGATCCAGTCCCTTCAGTGGGTTTGGGTCTTCCTTCGCGCTCCGCTGCTACGGCCTTGCCACAGGGTTGAGTTTGTTCTCAACCACGTGATTTTGGGGGCGGTAACAAGGTTTGTTCCTTCCGTTCGTTCCCTGGTGGCATGCGGGTTGTGCGTGTGCGTAGTCGTGGGGTCAAGCCACGGTCTGCTCACCCTGTGCGTTGAGTTGCTTGAGTTTCTCTTCGCGCGGTCGGATCCGTCTCCCTCCCGTCCTCCAATAGGGGGGGTATCCTCCACTAGGGAGGGTCGGGGGGCTCGGTCCTCTCCGGTCTGATGGTTGTGGGGGGCCTCAGCGGGGTACATTTGTCGAGCTTCAGGCTCCCGCTCAGCTCCTGTAGTGCAGATGACGCTGAGCGGCAGCCAGTATGATATAGAACGTAAGGTTATGAATATAACCAAGTTCTATGAATACTGGTGACGCTCAGCGTCGGGACGCCACTGCGGCCCTTGATCTCGCCTTGTGGTGAAAGATTGGGAAGGAGGCGAGTAGGTGACCACACACCTGCTTATGAAGGTAGCGGATAGGGGTGTGGCCAGACAAATGTTGGTATGTAAAGGTACATTGTGGATTTTTATTCAGTGCATGTGCACGAAGTGAGGTTAGTGCAGATGACGCTGAGCGTCACCAGTATTCATAGAACTTGGTTATATTCATAACCTTACGTTCTCAATTATCCAGCTGTCACTTATCCTCCAGCGAAACAGCATTAAAACATGCTTCTTACATTACGTTTCATGTCTAGTTTCTGGGTAAAGCATAGAAACGCTAATTGTGTGTGTGTGCGCGTGTGCATATGTGTGTACATCTGTTGTGTGTATGTGTGTGTGGGTGTGTGTGTGGACTTTGATGTGGACATCTGGCAGAGAGCTGAATCTTAATCAACAGTCTTTAATTGCATTCCTCTTCTTTTGACAGATGTCTCTCTCCACCCCACGGTTGAGATAACAGCCTGTCTGGGGCAGTTTGAGGACACTCACCATGTTAAGGTGCACAGTGAAAAACGTATGCAGTATCACTGTAAGGAAAAATAAACAAGCTCACCCTAAAAAACTATCTATTCAGTTCACTTCGGCAAGGAAGCAAAGTCTCGCAAGCACTTAGGACAGAATTCCAAGGCGAGAGCAGCAGATGGGAACTGGTCATCTGTTCTACCTCTCTGAGCTGTTTTTCAAAGCTTTCTTTCCCTGCGTTGCTCACAGATGGCTTCTACATTTTGATTGGTCCTCTCGTTGGATTGTTGACGGACGAGCCCCAGTGGAACTTACAGGCGAGCGCTGACACCAGTACCTAAAGGTTTATTCCACCCTAATAGTATTAAGTGTGAGGAGTATATTGCCACATCAGATCCAGATGTCATAGTAATAACATGGTTAAAATAATCTGATGATGACTCCTCCATTGCACTACGCCATTATAATGTATTTAAAATACAATTTATAATGTATTTAACAAACAGTATTGGTTTTGAGGGAATTGTTTGCGGTTGGTTTCAGAGCTATTTGTCAGACAGAAACTAATGTGTGAAAGTGGGGAAAACCCAGTCAGAAGTATTACCCATTACCAAAGGTGTTCCACAAGGATCGATCCTAGGCCCTGTTTTATTTACTATTTATATCAATGATTATTATTTTGTCCATGAAGGGCTGTCAATACCATTTATATGCGGATGACACAATTATCTATTGTACCGCAGATTTTGTATAAATAGCTACTGACAATCTACAACATTCATATAATGCTCTGCAAGATGAGCTTATAGGCCTTAAGCTTGTACTAAATGCAAGCAAAACTAATGGTGTTCTCTCGGGCCAGAAATATTGATCACAACAGTTTGCTTATATCGACTAGGAATCTGACATAGAAAGGGGTAACTGAATATAAATATCTTGGAATCTGGTTAGATGATACATTTTTGTTTAAACCACTAGATTCTGCTCATCATTCTGCTCTTAGATTTATCACTGGTGACAGATATGATACACACCACTGAATCTTATATGATAAAGTGGGTTGGTCTTCTCTCGCAGATAGGCTAAATCAACATTGGTATTTACTTATCCTTGAGGCCATTAAAACCTTTTAAGACTGAGACATGCCACTGGTGGAGTGCAGTTACTAGTGTCATTCAAATTAGCGCCACGCCTTTTGTCCGATTGACACCATTTCATCGGCTCCCGAAAGCTGAGAACTGCACCTTTAAACTGGTATACGCCCTTTTACAGAAGTACCAGGGACGGCTGCCTAGGATTGGTCGCAAGGTCACTATTGTCATTTGACGAGAGACCAGAGGGAGAGCGGCTAGGAGACCAGAATTCTCCGGGCAGACAGAGCATGCAGCATGTATTTTGAGACCAGCTGTAAGTACTGATTTTAATCAATTATAGTTAGTTGTTTTATATACGATAGTGTTAGTTTAGTTTCTGAGAGGTTTTGTACCGTTTGTGACATGTTTCTGCCGTGATTTACCTATTAATTTACCTATTCATTCGCCACAACGGAGGTTTCCAGAGTGTGACCGTGCACACACGCCGAGAGCTGGCATGAGAGACTCCAGGATGCAGCTGAGAGACCCCAGACAGTGGTACCTCGAGGAAGAGAACGGTTCAAGATAAAGAGTATGTTTGAATACAAATTAGTATTTTTATTTACATATGTAATTTTTTTTAAATAATAATAATAATTGATGCATTTTTTTCTCTTTGTTCATTCATAACTTTTGAACAATAGATGATATTTCTAATCTGTCAGCTGTTCTATATTTCCCACAAAATTGTCTAAATCCCATATATTCAAATTTGTCTAACCTCAGTTGAAAATGCATTGTTTGTTGAATGGAAATATTACTCAGAAAATTTGCTGTGACATATGAAGAATAATAACAATAATAATCATGATAACCATACACATATTTTACATCATTTGAAAGCCCTAGTTGTTATCTTCAAAATGGTACTATATATGAGGTACTTTGAAATACCCACTAATAAATAATCCATCACAAACCGATGAAGTTCAAGTTCAAGAATTCTCGGAGAACCCAAGAATTCTGGGTTGCTTGGGTCTAAGAGGGTTACGGGAAATGACCTCTCGTCAAGCTTTTCATTATAATGCATGCTAGCTACAACAAAGGTTCTGGCTAGGCCTAGTTAGCCAGTACTAGTACTAACGTTATTGCTAATTTTACTGTGTTTTGGGTTGTAATTATACCATATTAACTGGAGACTATCTATAGCTGTGTAACTTTATATGATTGATATCTTTATTAACCATGTGTGTAATAAAGCTGTTGTCCTCTCAATGCGGCGACATAGCTGGTTGGCTAGCTACACACTGTGATTTAGCGCCATTTTGAGGTCAACATTTTCCATCATCGCTCTAATGTCCCGCGATTCCGGCATCAATTTACAACATCCTATACTAAATTAAGCAGTAGACTGCGGAAGCCAGACATGTGGTGAGGCTTTTTACACCTGAATTCAGTGCTAAATATTCTAGGCTGCTATGTCAGCTAGTACTTGGCCTATCGTTCACACGTGGCTGAGTACTTGGGCATGAGGCATTAATTAATTGCAGATGTGTTCATTTCCACATTGCTTTCTGTTTTGTTTCAGGCCAGTCTTGATGGACAGCTTTGTCACAGAAAGATTTATTGAGTGGAAATTGCGAGAGCTCACAGACAGTTTTAAAGGTGAGCATTTTTACTTTCTTGACCATGAACATTTTTCCATGACTAAGCAGTATAAGGTTTCAACACACATGCATGCACACACCCATTATTCTGTTCTTCATCTTGGTTCTCATCCGGTTCTTGTCTTAGTCTCTGGTCCTGCCAGCCTGGTCCTGTGTTGGAGTTTGCTGCCTGGACTGTAAAAGTCTTTCTTTGTTTTCTGTCTTTTGTCTTTCAGATAACGATATCGATGAGGAGGCGTTTCAACTTTTAGATGACGAAACAATCCGGAACCTCATCCCCAAAATAGGCCCCCGGCTCAAGTTCTCAAAACTTTACAGAGAATTTGTAAGTGATCACTAAGTTAAGAGTTCTAACATATCAAGGCAGATGGCGTATACATGCTTTAAATGCAAAAGGCTAATTCCTGGTGATGCCAAGTCTCTCTTTTCACATTTACGAGTAGCACACAATATAAACGCTTCATCCACTTATATCCAATGTTGTGAGGGAGTTTGTATCAGAACATTTTCTTTCATTCTGTCTTACAGAAAGCACTTGCAAGGAGAACATAACGACAACCAGGCCCTGGCCCAGCCACATAACGTACCAAATCAGGCTGCTAATATTTTCAATGCTAAAGAGCTAGTACTTTCTTGACCATGAAAATGTTTCCATGACGACTAAGCAGTATTGTTCAGTAGGGTTTCAACACACATGCATGCACACACATATTATTCTGTTCTTCATCTTGGTTCTCATCCTGTTCTTGTCCTGGTCTCTGGTCCTGCCAGCCTGGTTGCGTCTATTCGAAAGGCAACCGGTTTATGCGGTTTGCGAATCTGATTGGCCACTGACGTTTCTGGTCATGTGACATGTGCGCCCAATCGCGTGACGCGCCCATTTCCGCCTCGACCAGCAGCAAACGACCTAACGCCTAGTTTATCACTGGTTAAGCTTAGGCGACTCTTTCGAAGTTGGTTAAGGTTAGAGTTTGGAATCAGGGCTGGCGTTCTATCGCCATGCTCTAAGACAAACTCTAACCTTAACCAACTTCGAAAGAGTGCCTAAGTTTAACCGGCGAAAGAACTTGCCGTCACACAATTGGTGCGACCAGAAACAGCAGTGGCCAATCAGAGCGCAAAACGCGAACGCGGAAGCATAAACCGGTTGCCTTTCGAATAGATGCAGCCTGGTCCTGTGTTGGAGTTTGCTGCCACTGACATTACTGTAAAAGTCTTTCTTTGTTTTCTGTCTTTGTCTTTCAGATCAAGATATCGATGAGGGGGCACCACCAGTACCTCCCCTCACCAGAACCAGCAGTACCTCCCCTCACCAGAACCAGTACCTCCCCTCACCAGAACCAGTACCTCCCCTCACCAGAACCACCAGTACCTCCCCTCACCAGAACCAGCAGTACCGCTTTTGGAGTCCTCAAAAGAGGGGTGGAGTTCTAGAGGAAGCAAGGTAAGCAAAAAAAGCCATATAATGCACAGCTCCTCCCCCTCAGGGAATGCTACACCCATTTGCAAGGGGGCAGAACAGGAAGCACAGCCCCCCTCGTCCTTCGCATTGGCTTAGCGGGGCAGGCAAAGCAGCAAACGTAAGTTGCACCCACAGAGTTTGGTTGCACCATCACCAAACCAAGGTCTGACAACCAGCCCCCATAACCTCTATTTAAACTCGAAAGACATTGAGGTTTCCCTCATTTACAAAGACGAGTTAAAACCACTGTTTTTAGCACTCCAAAATGTCATCGCACGTTCCATTGGCATGGAAAAAAAATACTTGATTTAATTTGGCTCCCTTGTATAGTTGGTATCAACCTGTTATCTTGCTTATGATTTGCTTTCAACCCAAGATTCACCTGTATTTAACATTCTTTCTTTGCTTATATTTGCTTGTCTTAGGTTGGGACAAATATGGTGGAGTACTAATTGAGTGGCAGCTGCCAGAGCTCACAGACAGTTTAAAGGTGAGCATTTTTACTTTCTTGACCATGAAAATGTTTCCATGACTAAGCAGTATTGTTCAGTAGGTTCAACACACATGCATGCACACACACATTATTCTGTTCTTCATCTTAGTTCTCATCCTGTTCTTGTCCTGGTCTCTGGTCCTGCCAGCCTGGTCCTGTGTTGGAGTTTGCTGCCACTGGATGGCACTGAAATTACTGTAAAAGTCTTTCTTTGTTTTCTGTCTTTGTCTTTCAGATCAAGATATCGATGAGGAGGCACAACCAGTACCTCCCCTCACCAGAACCAGCAGTACCTCCCCTCACCATAACCATTACCTCCCCTCACCATAACCAGCAGTACCTCCCCTCACCAGAACCAGCAGTACCTCCCCTCACCAGAACCAGCAGTACCTCCCCTCACCAGAACCACCAGTACCTCCCCTCACCAGAACCAGCACCTCCCCTCACCAGAACCACCAGTACCTCCCCTCACCAGAACCACCAGTACCTCCCCTCACCAGAACCAGTACCTCACCAGAACCACCAGTACCTCCCCTCACCAGAACCAGCAGTACCTCCCCTCACCAGAACCAGCAGTACCTCCCCTCACCAAAACCAGTACCTCCCCTCACCAGAACCACCAGTACCTCCCCTCACCAGAACCAGCAGTACCGCTTTTGGAGTCCGCAAAAGAGGGGTGGAGTTCTAGAGGAAGCAAGGTAAGCAAAAAAAGCCACATAATGCACAGCTCCTCCCCCTCAGGGAATGCTACACCCATTTGCAAGGGGGCAGAACAGGAAGCACAGCCCCCCTCGTCCTTCGCATTGGCTTAGCGGGGCAGGCAAAGCAGCAAACGTAGGTTGCACCCACAGAGTTTGGTTGCACCACCACCAAGCCAAGGTCTGACAACCAAAGTCCCCCAGGCCCCCATAACCTCTATTTAAACTCGAAAGGCATTGAGGTTTCCCTCATTTACAAAGATGAGTTAAAACCACTGTTTTGAGCACTCCAAAATGTCATTGCACATTCCATTGGCATGAGAAAGAAAATTGATTTAATTTGGCTCCCTTGTATAGTTGGTATCAACCTGTTATCTTGATTATGATTTGCTTTCAACCCAAGATTCACCTGTATTTAACATTCTTTCTTTGCTTATGTGCTTGTCTTAGGTTGGGACAAATATGGTGGAGTACCTCCTGCAGGCAAGACCCTCTCCCTCGGTTTTGGTGCTGGGAGAACCACAAACATGTTGTGCTCAGGCATTCGTGATCTATGCAGGTCAGGCACACCCTGAAAGCACACTGCTCGGGGGCAGTTGATACGTGTTTTAAAGCATTTTATGTATTTGACATCAAGTAGTAATAAATCTTTGAAGTGAAATGTATTCTACGCCTCGGTGTGAATCTGTTCTTTTCATTGATTTCAGCACATTTAGACTGTTATACCTTTCAATCAAGCATCTGTGCCAACCTAATTTAGTGTACTAACTAGCAGTTGTGTTAATAGGCCCTTTTCACAGCAGCCATCTTGACACAGCAGGGTAAACCTACATCCTGTGAACCAGACTGACACATGTGTAATTAATCATGTTGCTGTGTCCATCTGTTGGTCAATCGTTGTCAATCTGGCTCACGGCTGTGGGGTTACCCTGCTGTGTCAAGATGGCTGCTGTGAATAGGGTCTATTTGACCCTTTTGATGTAATATGTGGTCATATCAACTCGGAGGTTGGGTTAATTTGACCCTTCAAATAGGTAGTTTATTTGACCCATGTTATGGGCCAAATGAAATAACCCATAATGATGGGTCAAAATAACCAACGCATTGGTCTGGCCCTTTTTGACCAATGAATTGGGTCATTGAAATAACCCAAGATGAGGTCAAATCAAATTGGACTTTGGGTTATTTTGACCCTTAAAATGGGTCGTTAATATAACCCAAGACAGGGTCAAATCAACTTGGAGGTTGGGTTATTTTGACCCTTAAAATAGGTCATTGGTATAACCAAATATGGGGTCAAATCAACTTGGAGGGTGGGTTATTTTCACCCTTAAAATGGGTCATTGGTATAACCCAATATGGGGTCAAATCAACTTGGAGGGTGGGTTATTTTGACCCTTAAAATGAGTCATTGGTATAACCCAATATGGGGTCAAAACAACTTGGAGGTTGGGTTATTTTGACCCTTCAAATGGGTAGTTTATTTGACCCAAGTTATGGGTCAAATTAAATAACCAATAATAATGGGTCAAAATAACCAACGCATTGGTCAGGCCCTTTTTGACCAATGAATTGGGTCGTTGAAATAACCCAAGATGAGGTCAAATCAACTTGGACTTTGGGTTATTTTGACCCTTAAAATGGGTCATTGGTATAACCCAAGACAGGGTCAAATCAACTTGGAGGGTGGGTTATTTTGACCCTTAAAATGGGTCATTGGTATAACCCAATATGGGGTCAAATCAACTTGGAGGGTGGGTTATTTTGACCCTTAAAATGAGTCATTGGTATAACCCAATATGTGGTCAAAACAACTTGGAGGTTGGGTTATTTTGACCCTTCAAATGGGTAGTTTATTTGACCCAAGTTATGGGTCAAATTAAATAACCAATAATAATGGGTCAAAATAACCAACGCATTGGTCGGGCCCTTTTTGACCAATGAATTGGGTCGTTGAAATAACCCATGATGAGGTCAAATCAACTTGGACTTTGGGTTATTTTGACCCTTAAAATGGGTCATTGGTATAACCCAAGACAGGGTCAAATCAACTTGGAGGTTGGGTTATTTTGACCCTTAAAATGGGTCATTGGTATAACCCAATGTGGGGTCAAATCAACTTGGAGGGTGGGATATCTTGACCCTTAAAATGGGTCATTGGTATAACCCAATATGGGGTCAAAACAACTTGGAGGTTGGGTTATTTTGACCCTTCAAATGGGTAGTTTATTTGACCCAAGTTATGGGTCAAATTAAATAACCAATAATAATGGGTCAAATTAACCCATGCACTGGTCGGGCCCTTTTTGACCAATAAATTGGGTCAAGAATAACCCAAATTGGGTCAAATTTGACCCATCCGTTTTTAGTGACTCTCTTCAGCTCTCGCTGAAGATAAAACTACCTATAGGGGACTTTTAGAGGCTTACTTCCAGGCTTACCTGCAACAGTCTGTAACTGTTTTTAACTTATATATTAGTGCATTTTATAAGTGATTTGGTGTTCTTCCTTTAAATGCATTGAAATGTCTGTAAGTCTTGACGACATTGAAAATGAGGGTGACCTCAATTGTCCTAGCCACTGTCGCCCCCGCCCCCCCAATGTAGTACTAATGCAGGATGGATGACTTCTACTATGGCTACCAATGTAGTAAATCAAAATCAAATCAAATGTATTTGTATAGTATTTTGCAACACCCCCAGACTTTCCCCAATGAAGATAAGGAACAACTCCCTAAAACCTAGCAATAGGGGGAAAAAACGGGGGAAGGGACATTCAAAAGGGATCCCCCATCAGGGTGTTGTGATCTATGGTGTTGCTATGGATGATAGATGGATGGAGAACAGAACAAGCGAATAATTGGTATATAATTGGTGTATATACATATATAGGCTTCATGTATTAGGAACCGGTAACTGGTAGGCTCAAATGCACAACACGGGAGACAGAGGAATGTTCAACCCCGAAAGGCATTTAATAATACGGTGCAAAAATGAACGCACACCAATGCGGTGTGTGTGTGCGTCTTGAGCCTGGCGGGTTGATAACCGTGACCAGGGGGAAGCACGGGAGTGAAGCTGTGAAGACAATGGAGAGAGAGACGGGGTAAGTCTTCACAGCAAAAACGAGGGGAAGCACACGGGAAAAACATGAGAAAAAAACACGAAGAAAACACAAGACGTCAAAAAATCATGGAACGGGTGGATACATGAAAACACAACGGGAGTAAGGTTAACATGTAAACGACGACAAACATATTCAGTGGGAGGAATATCAAGATACTTGCCAGGCCACCAATAAACGAAGATCTGACGCTGATGCATGGAGATCCTGGTCTTCTTGTAGGGTGGTGTGGTGATTAGACGGCAGGTGCGGAGTCTCCATCCATCAGCGTGATGATTCTCAGCTGTGCCTTTTGCACACCCGTGGAGCCGCGTGCGCCAAAGTGCAGGGAGTGAATGGGACAGACACAGGGTTAGAGACAGACACGGAGGTGTGTGAGGGAGACAGAGAGGATTGTGCAGGTGGAACCGTAATAAATATGAACACATATACATTAGTGATGTTAAGATTCACCGATTCGCATCAGTATTATTCTATATGAATAAAAAAGAACCTTTTCACAAAAGGGTCTTTCATAACTGCTTACAATTGTAAGGAAAATGTAAACTAGTATTGACAGTCAGGCTGCTGTAAACACCTCTCTCACTGAGTGATTTAAACTCATGTCTTACTTAAAGTATGTCTTAACCTAGTCCTAGTGCAATGCCCAATGTTAAGAAATACTTTAAGTAAGACAGAGTTTAAATCACTCCGCGAGAGAGGTGTTTACAGCAGCCTGTGCCAATACTAGTTTACATTTTCCTTACAATTGTAAGAAGTTATGAAAGACCTGTTTATGAAAGGTTATTTTTTATTCATATAGAATAATACTAATTTGTTCATATAGAAACCACACCACTGCTTTCTGCTCACTGCTTAAATTGTTCAACTGTGAGGTGTTATAAAAGTGTACTGTAAACTGGAGACAAACACTACTACAAAGGACTTGTGAAAAGGCCTGTTTGTGAAAGGTAAAAAAGAAACAGCATAATGGGTGGCGCAGTACTAGTAGAGAGAACCAAATATGTAAAGCACGTTTTTGTTAATTCATGATTAGCTGCATATAAGGAATAAAACCAAATCCTATGTCATACCATATAATTGTATCATTATTTTGCATCGTGTTGAATCGCATCGTATCGCCCCGAATCGCATTATGTTGAATCAAATCGTATCGAACAGTTAACTGTATCTCAACAGCAGTGAATCGTATCGCATCGCCCGCTGCTTCAAATGTATAGTTAATGTATCGTATCGTTGGCAACGTATATCGAGATGCGCATCGCATCGGCCTCAGTGATGGAGATGCACGTCCCTAATATACATACATACATAGTAGCAATAGTACATAATAAAAATAGAACTAAGAACAAAAAAGCATAGGAATACATCCGCTGGTATGAAAAACAAGATGATGGCTCAAGGTCACTCTCCCCAGGGGGCAGGAGAACCAGTTGAAGTAGAGCTGGCACGGTTAGACAGTTGGCCACAGTGCAGGGAAGATCACACCAATACAACCTTGCCAGGCACAACAGGGGCAGGACCAGGGCTGGCTGTATATAGGCTGTGTACCTGTATATCTGTATATCATCACACTATCACTCGAGACATCCACTCACAGAGAGACAGGGACAGGGGTTAGAAGAGCTCCCATGTCCTCAATAGGCAGACATGGGAGCAATAAACAGACATCCTGACTGAACTAACCATACTAAGCTAAGGGTCTGTCCCCGACCAGGTGAGATCAGGGTAGTACAAATACAGGATGGAGGACTTCTACCATGGCTACCAATGTAGTACGAATGCGGGATGGAGGACTTCTACCATGGCTACTACTGTAGTACTAATGCAGGATAGATGCAGGATGGAGGACTTCTACCATGGCTACTACTGTAGTACTAATGTAGTCTATATGCAGGCTGGAGGACTTCTACCATGGCTACCACTATAGCACTAATGCAGGGTTAGTGAAGATTTTTACAATTGTATTCACTGACTCTCATTTAACTCGGTCCTTTTGCACTGTGTCCACTTAAATGTCCCCTTGAGGGATAATAAAGTTAAAATACATTGACTTTCAGCCCATTAGAACCTACCATGTGTATAGCTCCAGTACTCCATCCAAAATGAGGCCCTAGACCCAAGTCATACGGGACTGGACAGCAATAAAAACGTATGGTTGTCCCTGAATAGTCATTAATGATGCACAAAATCACCCCCCACATATGCACGCACACACACACACACACACACACACACACACACACACACACACACACACACACACGCGCGCGCACGCATGCACGCGCACACACACACACACACACACACACACACACACACACACACACACACACACACACACACACACACACACACACACACACACACACACACACACACACACACACACACACACACACACACAAGAAAAACTCATGCATCAGCCTTTTAGTAGCCCCTAGCTGTATGTAGTAGATTGGAAACATTACTTAACCTTGTCAGCAGAAAATAAAGCCAGACTGTGATTCTCCCATTAGGAGCCACATAATACCCATGGTTCTCATTGATTGGCTAAGATATCCACTGTTCTTTCTGGTTGGTTATTCGAGAGGTGGTCATTTACATATAGCTGCTGTTGGGTAAACAAACTAAAGGTTTGTGGTAGTGTCTAGATACTATAGCCCAGAAGGACGTTTCCATGGGAATCATCACTTTGTGATCAAGCTGCAAAGCTGTAACTCACCGTAACCTATCCCCTACCTTAACTCTAACCATAACCCTAACATATCCCTTACCTTAACCCTAACCATAACCTATCCCTAACCATAACTATAAACATAATATAATCGGCACAGTTTCGCAATTATGCCACATCAATGTGGAACGCCCTACCCAAAGCTGTAAAGGAATGTGGATCACTACCCACTTTCAAAACCTCTCTCAAGAGACACCTACGGGAGACTGCAATTCAACACTGGCCCCTGTAAATATCCTAACCCAACCCCCTCCAATGTACAGTCATTTACCTAGTATGGTTTTGTCAATAGTCCAATGTACAATTTTGTTTGTTTGTACAGAGTCTCCCCCCCCCCTCAATGTACAGTTTTGCTTGTTTATACAGTGTGCCCCCCCCCCCCCCCCCCAACCACCTCCAATGTAAATTACCCAGTACGGTTGTCAATATCCCAGTGTACCCAACCCCCCCCACCCAACCTCCTCCAATGTACAGTTTCTACGTCAAATGTATATACTCCCTTTTCTTGACTCCTTCTGTATCACAAACAGTACTGTATTTGCAAATCTGGTATGTCATAAATGTATAGATGTAGCAGTACTGACTATCTGTATGTCATGTATGTCATATATGTCCTGATGAATTGAAAATGGGGGACCCTGGTGGAAACAAGACGAAAGTCTTTCTCTGGTCTGCATCCCCTTAACAATTGTGTGTATTGAGCTGTACTGTATTGTACCCATTCTGCAATCTGTTAATAAAGTTTTCAATCAATCAATCAAAACAGAAGGTCCAGGGTTCGATTCCCGCTTGGGGACCAGGTTTCCACGATGCCAGGTACCCAGGTGGGGTATCTCCCAGGACGGGAAGGAGCACATGGATTGGTCCCCGGGCGCGGTACCTCGCCGACGCCCTGTCTGCTCCCAGCTGCCCTTGGGGGGAAGGACAAGCGCAGAGCTCAATCGCATCGCATCGGCGACCCTAAAAAAACAGTGCATGTGTGTGTGTGTGTTCCTGTGTGTGTGTGCCGCCCATCACTGCATGCCGAATAAAGACTTCTGAGTTAAGTCCTGCATTATTATTATTATTATTATTATTATTATTATTATTATTATTATTATTATTATTATTATTATTATTATTATTATTATTATTATTATTATTATTATTATTATTATTATTATTATTATTATTATTATTATTATTATTAGTATTATTATTATTATTATTATTATTATTATTATTATTATTTATTATTATTATTATTATTATTATTATTATTATTATTATTATTATTATTATTATTATTATTATTATTATTATTATTATTATTATTATTATTATTATTATTATTATTATTATTATTATTATTATTATTATTATTATTATTATTATTATTATTATTATTATTATTATTATTATTATTATTATTATTATTATTATTATTATTATTATTATTATTATTATTATTATTATTATTATTATTATTATTATTATTATTATTATTATCCCCTAACCTATCCCCTAACCATTACCCTTACCATAACGTATCCCTTACCTTAACCATAACCTGAACCACTCCCCTACCTAGGGTCCCCCGATTTGGGGACCCTGCTGTTTTATCAACAGACTGTATTAATTAATGTTGTGTTTCTTTTTCAAATGTAGCCAAGAGGAAAGACCCTAACCCTATCCAAACAGCAGTCAAAGTGTATATTTTCAGCACTACGTTTGTTTACCGATGATTTAAATATTTTTCGGAAATACGAATTTCTCTGAATAATTTTAATTCTATCGCTCTTTTATCAGAAATTTGTTAGGAAATGACTAAATCCAGATTTAACACTGCCATTGGAAAGAGGAGATTTGGCCCTATCCATAGATGTATGACTTGGCCATAATAAAGTAATTTATAGTTCATAATAAAAAAAATTATGTATAATTAAAATGGATTACAATTCAGTACTGTATCTACAAATCCTTCTGTTTAATCATCTTCCCTTCATTCATTTGCTTCGATTTTGTGTACACTTGATCTCAACAAAGTGCTGAATGAGCTCAGTGAGCGAAATCTTTACACCCGCAATTTTAACATGGTGTTATTCACTGTCAAAGATGCAAAGACAATTTTGAATTTATATTCTCCTTTGTTTCATTACGATTTACTCAAGCATACTGTAGTAACAGACACAATATTTCTGAAACTGGGAATGCATTCCCTGAGGTCCATAGATGTCCCTAGATACCAAGAACATGCAAATTGACGAAGTGAAGTGGAGCAATCTTCCATTTACTTGGGCATGTACTTTTAGGCGGATTTTCTGAAAATAGGGCTACAGCTTAACAGGTTAAGAACGTGAAATAAATGTACAAATGTCCTTCTTGGGATCTATACATTATTATCTCCCAAATGGTCGCCTTTTCAAGAAATAAGAAAAACAAGCTTTTATGGTTGCTCCCTGTTTTTGAAAAGGACATGTAGTGTAGTGTATACTGTTTTGTTAAGGACATATGTAATATGGATTTTGTAGCACTTGCCCCATTTGATTGGATATGGAGCCTGGTGAGAGGATGCAGTGCTAGGTTTCTTTAAATATACATTTATAGTAAATATAGTATCTATAGACAGGTTTCTTGTTTATAAACACACCATGTTCGATCCAATCAGCAATACCCACTGAATCATGTGACTATGGAGAAACGGAGAAACTCTTACTATACTATAATACTTCAATACTAAAGCAAGTGGTCAAAGTATAGCCTGTAGGAGTCAACGTTGTGCCAGAAAGCCTTCAAATAGGTTCTGGATAAAGAGAAAAAGTAAACCTTTCCGATCCTAATGTCTTCAACCGAGCCTCTCAAAGGCCAGCTACACTGTCTTTTCGTGTCTTAACTGCAGGAGTGTGAAGCAGGGTGATGCTGGAAAGAAAGAGCTTATGTGTTCAACAAATCTTCCCTGAATAGATAAAGGTTAAAGAAAATCAATATGTGAACTCAGCTTCCAAGTAACTCCTCCACACTTTCCCCTCCGTTCACGGATCACTAGAAAGCCAAGTTTCCCACCTGAGCAGATAGAGAAGGAAACACACTCCTCGGGCAGAATATCCTCATTACTCCTATGATTTTAAACAGTTCAATCGATTGCCTGAACCCGAACTCACGTCCATCCCTTCCGTCTGGGACACTTCAATCAATGCTTAAATATGTTTTATGAAATCTATTTTTCCCTTCAACGTTGAACTTGTGGTTTCTTTGTCCCGGTGGCGATCTTAGCAGGAAGGAAATGAAAGGCGTGACCTTGTCACGCTACTCCAGAAAGGAAGGAGAATCAACGATGTGACCATGTCATGCTACTCCAGGCAGTTTTGAATATTAAAGGTGATATGGATGCAGGGGTGTAAAAAGTACCCAGAAATTATACTTAAGTGAAAGTATGGGTACCGTCTCAAAATCTGACTCAAGTAAAAGTCAAAGTATCTGGCTAAAAACCCACTTGAGTAAAAGTAAAAAAGTCCTACTTTTAAATGTACTTAAGTACTAAAAAGTAAAAGTAATATTTTTTTAAAGGGATAGACCAGGGGTCTCAAACTCATTCCATCGTGGGCCAAGTTTTCATTTTAACTATACATTGCACCAGGTGAGTTAGTTGAAGAGGTGAGCCAATTAGTGAAATCATCAGCTGGTGTTTAGGCAAGGCTGGAATGAAACCAAGCATACACTCGGCCCACAATGGAATGTGTTCTGCGATAGACAATGCTGAAATGAAAGAACAGAGGACACTTTTTTTGCATTAAAATTATTTAATGCACTTCTCCATTGAAGGTAAACTAACATGGACGGCATTCACAAAACAGCATGAATAATATCACAATATTAAAAACAGAATGGTGTACCCTGAATAATATCACAATATTCACCACAGCATAATGCGGTTCTGACTGTCTATTCTTCTGATAGCAGGTGTTTAATCAAAGATCCCTGCTTTCTAGTGTTGCACAAGGACCAATCATGGGTATGGGCGGGTTCATTTTCCATTGATGGGGATTTGATTGGCTGTTTACCTGCGGTCGCAGGATTAATAACGTTAACGTTAGTTCAGCCAGATAAACAATTAAAATACACTAATTAAAATGGTTGGACCTGTGAGATTTGTACTTTGTACTTTGTAGGTCTGCATTTTAAATGTAAGGAGTAAAAATGTTATGTTATGTTTTTTTTCTCTGAATTGTAATGGAGTAAAAGTACAAAGTATACAAACCTAATAATACTCGAGCAAAGTACAAATCCCCCAAAACAGTACTTAAGTATTGTAACAAAGTACAATTACTCAAGTACTTTACACCCCTGTGACATTGTATGTCGAGTAATCATTTCAAAAAAGGAATACCTTTAGAAAGGTGCTGAATTAAGGGGAGACACTGCAGGTGAATAGGGTAAAAAAATTAACTAATAGATCACAATGAAACTTCCCCAGTTGATTACTTATATTAAGACAAGACTTTTTTGTATTACAAGTCTTCTGAAATTGTATGTTTAAATATGCAAATGAGGCATGATCTACTTAAATATGCACTAATTTGCATATAATTCCAGGACAGAAATCTGAACATTGGATAAAGCCATTTTCAAAATTATAGTTCCATTTTGTTGACATATTAGAGCCAAAGGTTATTACAGAGGGGATTTTGGATATCTCTTTTTATCACTCCATAAATCAGAAAATACTCCATTCAGTCAATTTGTATTGTAAAATTCCATATTTCGCCATGTTTTTAGGAATAAAATGTGATATAAATCAGGGTATGAATTCGATATCAACAAACCCTTCTGTAAATACCTTCAGAACATAGATATGAATAGAACTGGAAGGTTTGGTGTATGTGAGTGCTACTGAAGTGGAGATTTCTGGCTCAGAGTATGAGGAAAAACTCTTAAAACTAATTTTTGGGAAAACGCCTTAAAGTTCTGTATTGTAAAATGCCATACTTTTTTTTTTTAAACAGATATTTACAAACACAATACCTAATCAAACCATTAGTAATAGACAACCTAAACACATGCCTGATAACTGAATAATAATAATAATAATGATGTTATTGAACTGAACAGAACTACACACAGGCTACAAACAGTGTAGTACAGTGTAGTACCCCCTAATAGGCAAAAAATATTTGAATAGATATCACTATGAAACTTTCCCAATTTGTTATGTACATATAAACTAAGAAAAAATATATTGCAAGTTTTCTGAAATGTATGTTTATATATGCAAATGAGGCACTTCCCCATTAAATATGTGCACATTTATGGATGCAATAAGGCAAAATGATGTAAAATAAACAACTAAATGTGTGTTATTGACGTTTTATTGTCACTAGTTTCATAGAAGACATGTTTAGGAAGCAAAATATAACAAAATCTCAAAATCAACAAAAAAAGTATATTTGACTATTCACCTGCAGTGTCTCGCCTTAAAGTATTGTTTCCCCCCAAAAAAGCGATTGATTAATGCATTTATGTTGTTGTTTACATCTAGTGCGACATCAAGTGGCTGAATGTTATATATAGCACCTTATTAAAAGTTGTGTGACCAGCTGCGACACAAAATCTCACAGCCATCCTGGGAGAATCTTCAACCCTTCTTTCATCGATCCCTTCCTCCGTTTTCATACGTCTCGTAGTTTATGTGATTTCACAATACAAGTGGAAATAAGCAACCCACCAAAGACAGGCGATCGGCATCCCATAGCCACCAGGTAACTTCCCATCAACTTCCTGAGCCGGACGGCTCTGGAGTTATGTACCCAGATGGCACAGCATGTTTATTATCTTGAGGTCACTTTTGGTTCTGTCAATTTAAACATGACAATGAGTATCCTTCTTTGTTGCTGCTTTACCTACTGCCTCAGTTGGCAGCTGCTGCTTACTCAGCATCCAGCCTGGCATCTGTTCTTAGTGGTTCCAGTCCAGCTACTGCATATGATTGATCACTTCCTGCTCTCGTATTTGGCTGGCTTTAAATTATGCTTAGCAGGGAGCGATTCCCTTAAGAATAATTATCATGGCGTTTCCAAAAAACTTGGTAACTGGAAGAGGAAGATTACTTTATTTACACAAGGCAATTGAAATTTGTCTTTTCACAAATGCACACAGTCCTCATATCCCTCCTAGTTACACAAGCACCCAGTGGCCTGTCAGCCACTATATCAGTGGCGGGGAACGAACCAGCGGACCTTTCATTTACTGACCGGCCTCTTTACCTCTTGGCCATCCTGCCTCCACAGTATTACCATCGGTATCATGGTTTAAATTGGAAATACCTTGGTATTATTTAAGTACAAAAGTAGTACCATGGTGATAAATAATTTGGTAGTATTTATACAATGATATGGTGCCATGGTAAAACAGAAATTACCGTCATACTACCGTGAACACAGACAATGCAGACAGGTCTTGGTATAACCCAAATAACGGGTGAGTTTATTAACAGAATGGTCAAGAATACAGGCAGGTGTAGGTCATCGACGAAGGGGGTGCTCATACAGTCCAGGGATTACGTGGCGCAGGGTAGTCAGACAAGTGAGGAGTCGTAGACATGGGATCAGGTTATCAGACAGTCCAGGGAGTAAGCGAGGAGAAGAGTAGTCAGGCAGGCGGAGGTCATACACGGAATCCAGGGCACGAGGACAGGAAGAGGAGCCAGGTAGAGTACTGACGGAAGGGAGGACAAGGCAGGGTTAAACACAGTTACACGGTTACAGTAATAATATACGGACGAGCGCTATAAACTAAGACTGATTGGTAAACACGGAGTTACGATCTGGCAGCATGATGAAATCTGTGCCAGGTCTATGTAGGAGGCTTATCAGCAAGCAGATGTCAATCAGCTACTCCTCTGGCTCTCCCACACCTGACTATGTGCCTGTAATTAGTGGGGGGGAAAGGGATAGTAGACAGGCAGTGACAGAGTGTGACAGATAAACTGTATTTATTCTCAATACAAATGTATTGCCTTAACCTGTTAATCTGTAGACCATTTTCGCCTAAAGGTACATGCCTAAGTAAATGGAAGATTGCTCAACTTCTGCAAGGTCAATTTGCATGTTCTTGGTATCTAGGAACATCTAGGGACCTGCGGGTATGTATTTCCAGTGTCAGAAATATTGTGTCTGTTACTAGGCTGAGTAAATTGTAATGAAGAAAAGGAGAATATGAATGATGATTTATGATTTTTGCATCTTTGATCATGTTAAATCTGCGGGGCACGAGGAAATCCACACTGAGCTCATTCACCACCTTAGTGAGATCATGTGTAAAAAAAAATCTAAGCAAATGAACCGCGGGAAGATGATTAAACAGAAGGATTTGTAGATACAGTAATTAAAGATAATCGATTTTAATTATAAATTCATATTTGACCTTGAACTTGACCTTGACCTTATTATGGCCAAATCATACATCTATGGATAGGGAAAATGCTCCTCTTTCCAATGGCAGGGTTGAATCTGGATTTAGTCATTTCCTTGCGTTTTTTACGATAATGAGCATTTTCCGATAAATTCGTATTTCCGATAAATCGTATAAAACATCGGTAAAAATGAAAATATACACTTTGACTACTGTTTTTGATAGGGTTATGGTCTTTACTCTTGGCTACAATTTTTTTTAATTTTTTTTAACATTAACCTCTTAACATCCAAGGGCCCACATTCATGGACGATTCTTTGCCGATCTCTAGTGGCTCGGGTGTGCATTTCCTTTAATACAATATATAGATGGAAATAAAGCCCTATTTGTTGCCTGTCGATTGCCCTTTCAGGTGACAAAATCCGTTCAGCGGTTCTCAGGTTACATGCCGATATGTGAGGCGTGCCCCAAAGTACGCAAAAGTACGCAAAAGTACACATTACCACCCCTGACTCCCGGGGCTCTAGCTCCGTCAATCATTTGGCGATCTCGAAGATCTTTGCACAGGGTTGTAGCCAATGAGTGTGGCCTTCCAATGATACCCCATGATATGATAATTGGGGATCTAATACGGTCTCTATTGATCGATGTATGATAACGATTTATGGTTGCACGGCAAAAAATGCAGCCCGGAGCCGCGCATGGGCGTGACATACCATATACGGTACGCCGGACATTAAGAGGTTAACCACACAGTCCAGACTCTATCCTCAACAGTTCAACCTCAATGGTTGTTATTAACCCCAACATTTCAACCTCAATGGTTGTTATTAACCCCAACATGTCAACCTCAATGGTTGTTATTAACCCCAACATGTCAACCTCAATGGTTGTTATTAACCCCAACATTTCAACCGCAATGGTTGTTATTAACCCCAACATTTCAACCTCAATGTATGTTATTAACTCCAACAGTTCAACCTCAATGGTTGTTATTAACCCAAATGGTTTCATCCTCAATTGTTATTATTAACCCCAACAGTTCATCCTCAATGGTTGTTATTAACCCAAATGGTTTCATCCTCAGTGGTTGTTATTGACCCCAATGGTTTCATCCTCAATGGTTGTTATTAACCCCAGTGGTTTCATCCTCAATGGTTGTTATTAACTCCAATGGTTCTACCTCAATGGTTGTTGTTAAGCCCAATGGTTCAACCTCAATGGTTATTAACCTCAACAGTTCAACCTCAATGAAACTGCCCAAAATGAATGATGTTGTTTACATGTTGCATGTATGTCTCCCCTCCATACTTCCCATTTCCCCACATGTGACATCTATGTTGTCTATAGCACCTTTTACTTTAGAAAAGAAAGATACTCAAAGTTCCCTCTAAATGGTTACCGACCCAGCCTGAATCCCAGTTTCTCTCTCTATCCACAGTCCACTTTTATTAATGTAATGCCACTGTAATCTAATAGAGAATAAGAGGTAGGAACTGAGGCTGTGGTAGGGGGTGAGAGGAGGTTGGTGGATTAATGGCGTATTGGTTTGATGGTGTTGCTGTGGCAACAAAGCACACAAGTGCAAATCTGGAGGGAAAGAGAACATTTGCCATCAAAGGAAATGGTTGAGAGGATTTAGGTGCTCTCAAGAAAGGAATTATGTACTCAAGAAAATAGAGTTTAGAGTCTACATTCATGGTTCTGAAGGGGCGTGCACGGTACGGTATATGCTTTATCCTGCAAAACTCTCCTGAATCTCCTGAAGTAACAAAAGTAGCATATCCATAACATGCAGACGATTCCGATTTAACAAGAACATTATATGTGCTATGCAAGCTACAGTAACAAGAACATTACGTGCTATGCTAGCTAACAAGGAGATGTGAATAATAGGTGGTTTATGACATCCTACATTTTGTCCCTCTACTGTACTGTCATCACAGACCTGCTACACAGATTAATTCATAAACCATAATGTTATTACCTGCCTACGTATGTCTATTTCGAGGCTGCAGGTTACCAATAAGGGCTTTACAGATAAACAAATACCAGTGTTTGCTGTGCCTTTCTGCAAGAGATGACCAACCCACCATATCATACAAAACACAATGGTGAGTATCATATCTGTCACCAGTAATAAATCTAAGAGCTGAGTGATATGCAGATTCCAAAGGTTGAAGAGTTCATGCCGCAGCATGACTATAAATTACATCACCATAGTCCAAAACTGTTAAGACATTTTTAATAAGTTGAGTAAATAAAATTATTGAATTCCCTTTCAAAGTATTTCCATTAGAATTGCACAATATGTGATGCAGGTCATAGGAAAGGAGATGAGTTCAACTTCAACCTCGTCATGTCTTGCCTCGACTACTGCAATGCACTGCTCACTGGTCTTATGCTCACTGCAACCAAGCCCCTTCAATTAATTCTGAACACAGCCGCCCGTCTGATCTCCAACCTACCAAAGTCAGCCCATGTTACCCCACTTCTTAGAGACCTGCACTGGCTCCCCATTGCCGCACAAATTCGCTTCAAGGTCCTCAACCTGGCATATTGCGCGGCGAAGGGAACGGCTCCCACCTACCTCCGGTCAATGGTCTCTAACTACACACCCTCAAGACCCCTCCGCTCTACATCTTCTGACCACCTCAGACCTACTCCTATCCGGGGGTCATCAAAGAGAAGCCGCCTATTCTCGGTCCTCGCTCCACAATGGTGGAACAAACTTCCCACCACAGTCAGGACAGCTGAAACCCGACCAATATTTTGCTGTTGATTAAATACACACTTTTTCAATCAATATCTGAAATGAGAGTCTTATACTATCATGCACTCTTCCTACTATACTAATATGTCTTTACTACTATGCACTCAACACTGAAGCACCCAAGTTTCAGCACTGTTTGATGAACATTGTTACTCAGTTGTAAGAGTCGTACCCTTTCTGCTCACTTGTCGTACAGAACCTGTAAGTCGCTTTGGATAAAAGCGTCAGCTAAATGACAAAATGTTAATGTAAATGTAAGAACTGTCCCCCTATAATCAATAAAGCCATTATGTTCCCAATCCATGCATCATATCTTTTCAATGTATTCAGACTGCCAGCAGTCACTGTCTACTGCTGAGCCATTATGCATAGCTGCATAGAGAAAAACCATGAGGGCAATATTGCAAAACGAACTCACTCTGTGTGCGTGTGCGTGTCTGTGTGTGTGTGTGCGTGTCTGTCTGTGTGTGTGTCTGTGTGTGTGAGAACAGCAGAAAGCTTTGAGGGGGAGTGTAATTAAATTGTGTGTCTGTGTGTGTGTGCACGTAACTATGTGTGGGTGTGTGCATCTAAAGATCTGTCTGTCATTTCTGTGTGTGTGTGTTTGTGTGTGTTTGAGAGTACGCAGTGTGAACGCGTGCGTCTCCTCGTTTGTGCGCGCGTGTCCACGTGTTTTGTCTACATGTTGCTTTACGACAACAACTAGCAGCGCAACAGAACGCTGCCTCGGGCAGCTCCCCGGCAGAATATTGGACTCACTGTAATTATGTCGACACCTCCAGCCAAGAGCTGTCAGATGCCTCTTTGATTTCCACCAACAGTCTGCGTTTCAGTCCGACTTCAGTAAACAATGGAATATTATGTATGCATATTGTGTGCTGTTCTTCTTGGCGGTTGTCAGGCGATGTGTTTTCTTCTGTGATGCAGTGAAAATCGGTCAGCGATGATGAATGCATAACAAAGACAACATGCCTGCTGTCGAATAACAAGACGGCTAACTCTGATCTCTCTTTGTTTCTGTTTTAGTTGGACTGAAAGTTGACTGTTGTTTAACAACTTGAGAAAGAAAGATTCATTATTATTTCTACCTGAGACTCGTTGGCCTTGGCTAATTTTCTGTGAAGAACTTATAAAAGAACACCTTAGTGTGCACTGTGCACCAGACCTACACATTTATTTTACAGGGTGTTTGGACCGAAAAGTGTGGGAATTGGTGGTGAAAACAAGTAAATAATGAAAATATTAAACAAAAGGATTCATCTACCCCCACCTTGTTTCATTCTTTATTGAAGATAAACATGATTTATTTATGTCCTGATTATAATGGATTATTTATTTCACATTGTATCACACAAAACAAATAGCACTGTTATTGATAGATGGTAGATGTTGAATGGAAAGTATTATAATGATAAGATACTATTTAAAACAAATAGTATTAATAATTTAGATGCATATAGCGCCTATTAAGAACCCCAAGGATTTTACAAGGCAACACAAAAAAATAAATAAGACACATGAGGAATACATTAAATAAATAATAATAACAATGAAGGACAGGGTCGACTAGAGGCTAAAGGCCTTCATGAACAGGTGGGTTTTCAGGGCTGTCTTGTCGTCTTGGGTGGTGGATGTGGTAGAGCGGATCTCAGCCGGGAGAGAGTTCCAGATGGTATTCAACAAGTATTTTTACATCAATTGTTATGGCTTCATTGTTTGTTTTACAATCACAATAATGTTGTGGGTCCACCAGACACCATTACAGACAACACAAGGGTTCACGTTTCCACATAATGAGTTTTAAACCACCATTTAACTGGGGTTCATTTGTGGTGCTTCAACTCAATATATCACTCTGGAATGGTCTGTATGAAGGTAGATATAAAAAAGCACTTATAGACACATAATCCATATACCCGTCCCCACATACATATCAAATATATTTTTTTATAAATGAATAAATAAAAGTAAAAGTATAGGCTATATATAATAATAATAGGGAAAAAAAGGATTTGAATTTTCATTATTATTCAAACCTACTTTGGATGCAGCGTGGAGTCAGACTGAAGCACCAAATTACACCAGATTAGCTCTGTGGCTAAC
>NC_140168.1:80453832-80476332 GCF_963971535.1 Notolepis coatsorum
CTAGAGCGCCGCCCCCCCTGGTTAAAAGAAGAAGAAGAAAGAATTGCGTGTCCTATTCATCCCCCGGCCACGTGAATACTTTCCCCAAGGCAGTTGTCCTTCCGCGTTCGGTTTACGCGGCCTGATACAACCCAGGTGGCCAGCATACTCTGCCCGATTCCGGCTACCGGTCGGCACACTCGGCACATGTCCGGCACGGCACGCCAACGATGAGCCGGATCTGGCCCGGTAATGGTTGCCGTGCCAGAGCCGACTCAGGCTCGCCAAAGATAAACCGGCTCTGGCCCGGCTCTGGTTGCCGGGGCAGAGCCGACTCGGGCTCGCCAAAGATAAACCGGCTCTGGCCCGGCTCTGGTTGCCGGGGCAGAGCCGACTCGGGCTCGCCAAAGATAAACCGGCTCTGCCCGGCAATGGTTGCCGTGCCAGAGCCGACTCAGGCTCGCCAAAGATAAACCGGCTCTGGCCCGGCAATGGTTGCCGGGGCAGAGCCGACTCGGGCTCGCCAAAGATAAACCGTCTCTGGCCCGGCTCTGGTTGCCGGGGCAGAGCCTACTCGGGCTCGCCAAAGATAAACCGGCTCTGGCCCGGCTCTGGTTACCGGGGCAGAGCCGACTAGGGCTCGCCAAAGATAAACCGGCTCTGGCCTGGCAATGGTTGCCGTGCCAGAGCCGACTCAGGCTCGCCAAAGATAAACCGGCTCTGGCCCGGCAATGGTTGCCGGGGCAGAGCCGACTCGGGCTCGCCAAAGATAAACCGGATCTGGCCCGGTAATGGTTGCCGTGCCAGAGCCGACTCGGGCTCGCCAAAGATAAACCGGCTCTGGCCCGGCTCTGGTTGCCGGGGCAGAGCCGACTCGGGCTCGCCAAAGATAAACCGGCTCTGGCCCGGCTCTGGTTGCCGGGGCAGAGCCGACTCGGGCTCGCCAAAGATAAACCAGCTCTGGCCCGGCTCTGGTTGCCGGGGCAGAGCCGACTCGGGCTCGCCAAAGATAAACCGGCTCTGGCCCGGCAATGGTTGCCGGGGCAGAGCCGACTCGGGCTCGCCAAAGATAAACCGGCTCTGGCCCAGCAATGGTTGCCGTGCCAGAGCCGACTCGGGCTCGCCAAAGATAAACCGGCTCTGGCCCGGCAATGGTTGCCGTGCCAGAGCCGACTCGGGCTCGCCAAAGATAAACCGGCTCTGGCCCGGCAATGGTTGCCGTGCCAGAGCCGACTCGGGCTCGCCAAAGATAAACCGGCTCTGGCCCGGCAATGGTTGCCGGGGCAGAGCCGAAGTTTCAGTCAAGCGACGCCGCCCCCACACACAACAGCGGTGTGATTGGCAGAAAAATTCATAATTGTTCCGTTGAGACCACCGCAACAAGTGAATACAGCTGTACTGTACCCACTCTGCAGTCTGTCAATAAAGCTTTCAATCAATCAATCAATCAATCAATCAGACAAATGCATAGAAAAGCCCTTATTATAACCAAATAACAAAAAATTATATTATTGTTTATGAAAATGTTTTAGCCCTATGCTTGCCTATTATTTTACTGGCAACAAATAAAATAATAATAATAAAATTAATAAATAAAATGTTAGAGGAGTGGAGGGGGGGGGGGAGAGCGAGGTGGGTGTTAGAGGAGTGGATGGGGGGAGGGGGCAGAGCCTCATAATGCTAACATTAGCTGCACTCATAGGAGCCTGCATGTTGATGTAGCCTCATAAAGCTAACATTATAGCTGCACTCATAGGATGTTGATGTAGCCTCATAAAGCTAACATGCTGCACTCATAGGAGCGTGTTGATGTAGCCTCATAAAGCTAACAAGAGTATATGTAATACTGTGGTTATGGCCTCTATAGTTAGCAGCTCATAGCTAACATAATACTGTGGTTAAGGCCTGCAGCAGCTCAGTAGCTAACATAACAACACTGTAGTTAAGGCCTTTAACCAGCAGCTCAGTAGCTAACATAACAACTGTGGTTAAGGCCTTTAACCGCAGCTCAGTACGCTAACATAACAATACCGAGGGGGGGGGGGGGGGACCTGAGGCATTGATCAGCCTGGCGGCTGAGGGGAAGAAGCTCAGTCTGTGTCGAGCTTTCACAGCCTTTGGGATCCTCAGCCTTCTCCCAGAGGGGAGCAGGGTGAAGAGGCTGTGACCCTCTGCTAAAGCTCCACTCCTGCACTAAAGTCGGAGATTCAGTTGGACTCAGATCTGCTGCGTTCCCCCCTACTGCTGGTGACAGTGTGTACATCGATCTACTCTCATAAAGTAGGGAATCCACCCTGCTACACAAACATAACAAAACACACTGGTCAGACTACTGCTTGACCTTACTCCTAGAACCCACCTCACCCCTGCCCACTTTGACAACCTAGGATGGCTAGTAGACGACAGAGTACAGCAA
Source organism: Notolepis coatsorum (assembly GCF_963971535.1). Taxonomy (NCBI): domain Eukaryota; kingdom Metazoa; phylum Chordata; class Actinopteri; order Aulopiformes; family Paralepididae; genus Notolepis; species Notolepis coatsorum. Next base: position 80,456,228 of record NC_140168.1, read on the forward strand.
CTTGCAATGGGCCTGGTCTACAAGATACACTACACGACCAAGGTACCCGGTGTACATGTCAAAATACTTCCCAAAGGTCAGTGAATACCACGACCACAACACAGGGAGCTCCACAAATCATGTTAAACCCAGATTCGGCTAACAGGGGAGCTAACAGGGGAGCTAACAGCCGCAGCTAAAGAGGCTAACAGGGGAGCTAACAGGGGAGCTAAAGAGGCTAACAGGAGAGCTAACAGGGGAGCTAAAGAGGCTAACAGGGGAGCTAACAGGGGAGCTAACAGCCGCAGCTAAAGAGGCTAACAGGGGAGCTAACAGGGGAGCTAAAGAGGCTAACAGGAGAGCTAACAGGGGAGCTAAAGAGGCTAACAGGGGAGCTAACAGGGGAGCTAACAGCCGCAGCTAAAGAGGCTAATAGGGGAGCTAACAGGGGAGCTAAAGAGGCTAACAGGAGAGCTAACAGGGGAGCTAACAGCCGCAGCTAAAGAGGCTAACAGGGGAGCTAACAGGGGAGCTAAAGAGGCTAACAGGAGAGCTAACAGGGGAGCTAAAGAGGCTAACAGGGGAGCTAACAGGGGAGCTAACATAGGAGCTAAAGAGGCTAACAGGGGAGCTACTAACTAAGTATCTGCTTCAGAAAGGTTTAGCCCAATATACAGAATTGCTAATTGTACATTACCTTTTACAGTAAAACTGAACATGAAAGTCATGCATCCCATACATGAGTACATCTGAAACACATTAAATTAGAGGCACAACATTTCTGCAGAAAATTATCTGCTTATATAAGTACACATATCATCTAATGAAATATTAAGTGTTTTATAGACAATACAGCTAACTTTATACAGTTTAAAGGAACACGCCAACATTTTGGAAAATTCGCTCAGTCTTAGCACAATGATAGCCTAGCTTAGCACAATGAATGGAAGCGGGCATGACTGGTTAGCCTAGGCATTGTCCAACTAACACCTCTCCCGACGGCTACCCAGTCATGTCCGCTTCCATTCATTGTGCTAGGCTAACATGCAGCTTAGCTAGCCTACAGTCACACGAGTCTCCAAGTCACAAGAGTCTCCAAGTCACACAAGTCTCCAAGTCACACAAGTCTCCAAGTCACACAAGTTACACAAGTCTCCAAGTCACACGAGTCTCCAAGTCCCACAAATATCCAAGTCTCCAAGTCACACGAGTCTCCAGGTCACACAAGTCTCCAAGTCACACAAGTCTCCAAGTCACACAAGTCTCCAAGTCACACAATAAGTCACACAAGTCTCCAAGTCACACAAGTCTCCAAGTCACACAAGTCTCCAAGTTACACGAGTCTCCAAGTCACACAAGTCTCCAAGTCACACAAGTCACACGAGTCTCCATGTCACACAAGTCTCCAAGTCACACGAGTCTCCAAGTCACACGAGTCTCCAAGTCACACAAGTCTCCAAGTCACACGAGTCTCCAAGTCACACGAGTCTCCAGGTCACACAAGTCTCCAAGTCACACGAGTCTCCAAGTCACACAAGTCTCCAAGTCACACGAGTCTCCAAGTCACACGAGTCTCCAAGTCACACAAGTCACACGAGTCTCCATGTCACACAAGTCTCCAAGTCACACGAGTCTCCAAGTCACACAAGTCTCCAAGTCACACAAGTCTCCAAGTCACACAAGTCTCCAAGTCACACAAGTCACACGAGTCACCAAGTCACACAAGTCTCCAAGTCACACAAGTCTCCAAGTCACACAAGTCTCCAAGTCACACAAGTCTCCAAGTCATACGAGTCTCCAAGTCACACAAGTCACACAAGTCTCCAAGTCACAAGAGTCTCCAAGTCACACGAGTCTCCAGGTCACACAAGTCTCCAAGTCACACGAGTCTCCAAGTCACACAAGTCTCCAAGTCACACAAGTCTCCAAGTCACACGAGTCTCCAAGTCACACAAGTCTCCAAGTCACATGAGTCTCCAAGTCACACAAGTCTCCAAGTCACACGAGTCTCCAAGTCACAAGAGTCACACGAGTCTCCAAGTCACACGAGTCTCCAAGTCACACAAGTCTCCAAGTCACATGAGTCTCCAAGTCACACAAGTCTCCAAGTCACACAAGTCACACAAGTCTCCAAGTCACATGAGTCTCCAAGTCACACAAGTCTCCAAGTCACATGAGTCTCCAAGTCACAAGAGTCACATGAGTCTCCAAGTCACACGAGTCTCCAAGTCACACAAGTCACACGAGTCTCCAAGTCACACAAGTCACACGAGTCTCCAAGTCACACAAGTCTCCAAGTCACACGAGTCTCCAAGTCACACAAGTCTCCAACAATACGTGGTTAATGCCTTTAACCAGCAGCTCACTGCACTTTAAAGATAATTAGATTAGTATCTTTGTGAGGTTACTTTATTATTTACATTGAAAAGATACAGAGATAATTTGTTAAAGCTGGACCAGCGCACTACACCTAGGTTAGTAAATCATAGGCCCCATCCACTCCCTCTGCTAAAGCTCCACTCCTGCACTAAAGTCTGGGATTCAGTTGGACTCAGATCTGCTGCGTTCCCCCCTACCTAGTGACAGTGTACATCTCATAAAGTAGGGATAATCCACCCTGCTACACAAATATCTCCAAACAAACTGGTCAGACTACTGCTTGACCTTACTTCTAGAACCCACCTCGCCCCTGCCCACATGACAACCTAGGATGGCTTAGAGTAGACGACAGAGTACAGCAACTTGCAATGGGCCTGTCTACACATACACGACCAAGGTATATGTGTACATGTCAAAATACTTCCCAAAGGTCAGTGAATATGGAGCTCCACAAATCATGTTAAACCCAGATTCGGCTCAAACAGGGACTAAACACGTTTCGCAATTATGCCACATCAATGTGGAACGCCCTACCCAAAGATGTAAAGGAATGTGAATCACTACCCACTTTCAAAACCATGCACTCTCAAAGAACACCTACGGGAGACGGCGATTCGAAACTGGCCCCTGTAAATGTCCTAACCCAACCCCCTCCAATGTACAGTAAAGTACCAAACATGGTTTTGTCAATATTCCAATGTACAGTTGTGCTTGTGCAGTTGTACAGTGTCCCCCACCCACCCCTCCTACCCCCCCCCCACCCCACCTATAATGTACGGTTCTACGTCAAATATATACTCTCTTTTCTAGACTCTTTTTGTATCACAAACAGTAGGCCCTACTGTATTTGCAAATCTGGTATGTCATAAATGTATAGAAGTGTCTATCTGTATGTCACATGTCATGTTATGATGAATTGAAAATGGGGGACCCTGATGTAAACAAGATGAAAGTCTTTCTCTGGTCTGCATGCCCTTAACAATTGTATGTATTGAGCTGTACTGTATTGTACCCATTCTGCAATCTGTTAACAAAGTTTTCAATCAATCAATCAAAACCGTGGTCAGTCTGTGCGGAGAAACAAGGAAGAGCATGGTTGCCAGATCGGATTAACAATATCCGAACCGCCCATTATTATCAAAGGTTTGTCAGATGATGGCAGACTCTCAAATCTGGCAACACTGATGCGTTGCATTGTGGGGGATAACGGTTTGAAATTTGAATTGAAGCGCGTTACAGACAGAGCCTGCACCATGTCGTGAGCAACTGTTGCATCTTCTCCTCAGGTAATTGTGCAACACATATATTTTATTATTTATAAGTAATGCGTGCCGCTGATATAAATGAGTGCTGTTTAGTCTGTGTTTCAGTGAGTGTAGTGCAAGCTCACGTTAGCTACTAGGCTACATACACTGTAGCGCGAGCTCACGTTACTACTAGGCTACATACACTGCGTGCGAGCTCACGTTAGCTACTAGGCTACATACACTGTAGCGCGAGCTCACGTTACTACTAGGCTACATACACTGTAGCACGAGCTCACGTTACTACTAGGCTACATACACTGCGCGCAAGCTCACATTACTACTAGGCTACATACACTGTAGCGCGAGCTCACGTTACTACTAGGCTACATACACTGTAGCACGAGCTCACGTTACTACTAGGCTACATACACTGTAGCGCGAGCTCACGTTACTACTAGGCTACATACACTGTAGCGCGAGCTCACGTGCTACTAGGCTACATACACTGTAGCGCGAGCTCACGTGCTACTAGGTTACATACACTGTAGCGCGAGCTCACATGCTACTAGGCTACATACACTGCTACAGGCAGAGCCTCACGCCGTCACCAACTGTTCTCATCTCAGGTAATTGTGCAACACATATATTTTATTATTTATAAGTAATGCATGCTGCTGATATAAATGCTGTTTAGTCTGTGTTTCAGTGACTAGTCTACTGTAATGTTATTTGCTCGATATTATGAAACTGGTGGGATCTGTAAACTACAGTAGCACTACTGCTAGCAGGCCTAGACTGCAGAATACTGACGTTAGCTAACCAATGCATATCACGTAGATCTTTCATGGTTTAATTTAATTGTAAAATATATAATTTCACAGCAAATACTGTTACAGTGCTGGATCTCAACAACGACATGAAAGCAGAAGACAGCTCAATAACAACTACCGGTATACTTCAAGTGGTCGTAAGTGATGTATAATTTTTTTTTATTGTGTGTGTGACTGTATATATAATATATACTTTTTAATCTGGGACATCATTTTCAAAGAGTCATCCTGTAATGCCTTCACTCTCTCTCTCTCCCAAGACGGTCAAGATCTACCAAGTCTTCAAGATCTTCAAGTGGTCATGCTTGTAAGTGATGTATAAAATGTTTTATTGTGTGTGACTGTGTATATATATACTTTTCAATCTGGGACTTTCATTTCAACAGCTGGAAAGAGTCATCCTGTAAATGCCTATACTGACTGTTGAATGTCCTTACTTTTAGCTCTTCTGCAAAGAATTCTTACAAATCAAGAAGTGTTGATGGATGCTACAGTATATTGTATGTAGATGTGCATGACGTGGACTAAATTAGAGGTCCTAGATATGGAAGTTTGAAGATGGCGGTGTTTCAAGAGACTGGCTAGGCTACTGCAGGCTGTAGAGTGGTGAGTTAACTTGTTCCGTGTGCCGCAAGTATGTCAAAAAGAAAAACAGAAACCACGTTTGTCATTGTCATGTTAACAGTTACTTCACAGTACAAATACGTGAGTCCCCTGTTGTGGTTGTGAGTCACCTTTATTAGCTTAACTCCGTAGCACCGTATATTCTCTCCCCACCGTATGTATCTTTTTTTCTACCACCCCCTCCTAATGTACAGTTTCCTCCCCATCATAATGTATATATTCTCTGTTAGGATCTATGGGTAACATTGATTACTGTATATTTGCATATCATATATGTCACAAATGTAACATTACTATATACCTGTAGTATGTCCCTACTATGCCATAAATGTCATGATGTCAATGTTGTGTAATGTCATAAATGTCACTATGAATTGAAAATGGGGGACACTGATGATGTAAACAAGACGAAAGTCTTTCTCTGCTCTGCATCCCCTTAACAATTGTGTGTATTGAGCCGTACTGTATTGTACCCATTCTGCAATCTGTTAAATATTGATTGATTGAACATTTTATTGTTGAACATCAACAGATTGCAGAATGGGTACAGTACAGCTCAATACACACAATTGTTAAGGGGATGCAGACCAGAGAAATACTTTCATCTTGTTTACATCAGGGTCCCCCATTTTCAATTCATCATAACATACACGACATACAGATAGACAGTACTGTCTGCTACATCTATACATTTATGACATACCAGATTTACAAATACAGTATTGTTTGTGATACAAAAATAGTCTAAAAAAGAGAGTATATATACATTTGACAAGGAAACTGTACATTAGAGGAGGTGGGGTGGGGGGACTGTACATTGGAGGTGGTTGGGTAGGCGGGGTGGGGGGGGGGGGGACTGTACATTGGATTATCGACGAAACCTTATTTGGTCCCAAGAAGAGGGTCTTGTGTATTAAATAAAGTTTTTATTCATTCATTCACTCTGGATCTGGTAAATCCAGTAGCAATACACACAATTGTTAAGGGGATACAGACCAGAGAAAGATGTGTGTCTTGTTTACATCATCAGCGTCCCCCATTTTCAATTCATAGTGACATTTATGACATACACAACATACATGACATCATGACATTTATGACATAGGGACATACATGACTTACAGGTATATAGTACTGTTACATTTGTCACATATACGATATGCAAATATACAGTACTGTTACCCAGAGATCCTAACAGTAAAGATATACATATGATGAGGAGGCGACTGTACATTAGGGGGGGGGGGGGGGGTAGGCTCCCTTAAAAGGAGAATTTCTTTTGCTTTAATCCCTGGAATCACTGGCCTTAGACTATCTACTAACGTATTCTCTATCTCTCTCTCTCTAGGTTCATGCGGCCACTAATGACTTCAGAGCTTCAGAAGGACAGTATGCTGGATGAGGAAGGTATTGGCCATGCTGTGATGACTCCTAGAGGACAAGAACGGAGGTGCAGGACCTGGCTGTCAAATGGTTTGTAATGCTACAGTATATTGTATGTAGATGTGCATGACGTGGACTAAATTAGAGGTCCTAGATATGCTAAATAATATTGAGAATCACTGGCCTTAGACTATCTACTAACGTATTCTCGATCTCTCTCTAGGTTCATGACCACTAATGACTTCAGAGCTTCAGAAGGACAGTATGCTGGATGAGGAAGGTCTTGGCCATGCTGTGATGGCTCCTAGAGGACAAGAACGGAGGTGCAGGACCTGGCTGTCAAATGGTTTGTAATGCTACAGTATAAATTATTGTATTACCCATCACACTCACCATCAATGACTCCACCATCACCCCCTCCCCCCTAGTCCGCAACCTCTGTGTCATCCTCGACCCCACCCTCTCATTTGACCCCCATGTCCGCTCCATTGTCAAAACTTCATATTTTTACCTCCGCAACATTACCAAAATCCGTCACTGCCTCTACCCCCTGCTGCTGAATCCCTCATACACGCCTTCATCTCCTCCCTCCTGGACTACTGTAACTCCCTTCTCACTGGCATCACCTCCCGCTCCCTCCATAAACTGCAGATGGTCCAAAACTCAGCCGCCCACCTCCTCACGAACACCCGGTCCCGCGAACACATCACTCCTGTCCTCCACTCCCTCCACTGGCTCCCGATCAAGGAACGCATTAACTTCAAAACACTACTCCTCACCTTCAAAGCCCTCCATAGCCTGGCCTCACCCTGGTCTCAAACTTTTTACACCAAGTACCACCTGAGAACGTAGCTGGCTCTCCAAGTACCACCATATGACCGACGTTAAAATACAGTATTCAGCTATGCACAGTTCACGCAGGAGGCAAATGTATTCCTAATACCATTATTTTAAGACTTAATTTCCTGCATTCTGGTGCAGGAATGTTTGAATTTTTACCATTTAAATTCCAGTGTTTGTGATGGGCATCACAAAGTATTGTATAGAAAAAAAAAGAAAAACACATATTCAATACATTTTGAATTGTAACCCTTTAAATGCCAGTTTGTGTGATGGCATCACAAATTATTGTTAAAAATTATTATTATTGTTGTTGTGGTATGGAAGCAAATAAGTGACAGAAGTATTTGAATTTTATCAGACACCGAATTTATAGCATTGAAAATAATTACTTTGAAAACGCGTATCTGAATTGAATTTATAGCATTGAAAATAATTACTTTGAAAACATGTATCTGAATTTTTTCAGACACCGAATTTATAGCATTGAAAATAATTACTTTGAAAACATGTATCTGTTTTTTTTCAGACACCGAATTTATAGCATTGAAAATAATTACTTTGAAAATGTATCTGAATTTCTTTGCTCCGAATTTACCTTATGTGAAATAAAAATTCAATGTTTAAAATTCAATGTAAAAAATTCGAATGCATAATAAAATTCAATCTAAAAAAATTCGATGCATAATTGCGGTGTATAAAATTCAATGTAAAAAATTCGATGCATAATTGCGGTGTATAAAATTCTATATAAAAAATTCGATGCATAATTGCGGTGTATAAAATTCGATGTAAAAAACCATCATCCGGGCTGCGTGAATCCTTTCAGCAACTGGCTTGTCCTTCCGTGTTCCCGTTTGGCGCTCTGATTGGCCAGGTCATGTGACATGAGCGCCAATCGTGGGACGGCAAGTTTTTGCAGGGTTAAGCTTAGGCACTCTTTCGAAGTTGGTTAAGGTTAGAGTTTGTCTTAGAGCGTGACGGCAATTTCTTTCGACGGTTAAGCTTAGGCACTCTTTTGAAGTTGGTTAAGGTTAGAGTTTGTCTTAGAGCATGGCGATAGAACGCCAGGTAGTTTGCAGGCTGTTCGACGCGGAAATGGGCAAACACGCTATTGGGCGCACATGTCACATGACCTGGCCAATCAGAGCGCCAAATGGGAACGCGGAAGGACAAGCCAGTTGCCGAAAGGATACACGCATCCGGGCTGCGTGTATACCAAACCAAGCCGCATTTCTCGGAGACGCTCTCTGATTAGCACTGACTGACGCTCTCTGATTGGCCACTGACGCGTTTGCCCAATCCGTGACGAGCTGTGTCTTTGCCCATTTCCACGTCAAACAGCCTGCAAACTACCTGCCGTTCTATCGCCATGCTCTAAGACAAACTCTAACCTTAACCAACTTCGAAAGAGTGCCTAAGCTTAACCGTCGAAAGAACTTGCCGTCACGCACTAAGACAAAATCTAACCTTAACCAACTTCGAAGAGTGCCTAAGCTTAACCCGTGTAAAAACAGGCGTCGGCCAATCAGAGAGCGTCTCAGAGAAATGCGGCTTGGTTTGGTATTCACGCATCCGGGCTACCCAGACAGGATAGGCAATCGAGCATGGATGCAATCGAACTAACTTCTGGCCTATCACTGCACGGCTTTGTCAGTCATGTGATCACACCAACCCGGGAGAAAGATGGCGGTATATACATACGGTGGGGAGAGAAATATACATACGGTGGGGAGAGAATATATACATACGGTGGGGAGGAGACTCTACATTAGGAGGGGGTGGGTGGGAGAGAAATATACATATGGTGGGGAGAGAATATATACATACGGTATATATGTATGTATGTATGTATGTATATTTCTCTCCCACCCACCCCCATCTAATGTACAGTCTCCTTTCCACCGTATGTATATATTCTCTCCCCACCATATGTATATTTCTCTCCCACCCCCTCCTAATGTACAGTCTTCTCCCCACCGTATGCATATATTCTCTCCCACCCCCTCCCAATGTACAGTCTCCTCCCCACCGTATGTATATATTCTCTCCCCACCATATGTATATTTCTCTCCCACCCGCTCCTAATATACAGTCTCCTCCCCACCGTATGTATATATTCTCTCCCCACCGTATGTATATTTCTCTCGCACCCACCCCCTCCTAATGTACAGTCTCCTCCCCACCGTATGTACTGTATATATTCTCTCCCCACCGTATGTATATTTCTCTCCCACCCACGCCCTCCTAATGTACAGTCTCCTCCCCACCGTATGTATATTCTCTCCCCAACGTATGTATATATACCGCCAGCATTTTCAATGCTATAAATTCGGTGTCTGAAAAAATTCAGATACATGTTTTCAAAGTAATTATTTTTAATGCTATAAATTCGGTGTCTGATCAAATTCAAATACTTCTGTCACTCATTTGCTTCCATACTGTGGCTCTTGTTGTATTTTGTTATCTTGCTTTCCTTCTCTCTCTTCTCTCTCTCTTCTCTCTCTCTCTTCTCTCTCTCTCCATCTCTCATCCTCTTCTCTTCTGTCTTCGTTCTGTCGTTGAATTTGTGGTTCGTTCTTTTTATTAGCCTTTTTCACTTTTCGTGTAGGGCAGTAGTTCGGTGAGTGGAAGTCCCGTCCCCTCCACGTCGGGGACCAGCACGCCTCACCGGGGCCGGCGACAGCTCCCCCAGACCCACGCCACGCCCCCACGTCACCTATTCCCCCGTGGTCCGTAAGGCTATGCCCACGCCTCCCGGCCCGGCCCCCTGGCGCTTTTCTCCGGAGCCCCCCCCCAGGGCCAGGGGCCTCCCCCTGCCGGCCCCCTGCCACCCCACCATGGCTCACCCCGTCAGGGTCGCCACCCGCCACCTCGCTGGGGTGACGCGGGAGGAGGGGGGGCTCCATTGAGGGCGACGGTTTCTTCTACAACCAGGACTACCAGGACTACGAGCCACGCCACGAGCCGCCCGCCTATGAGCAGAGCCCCGCATAACATTGGGGTCTTGTGCTTGGCACTCCGAGCATGGCACTAACACTGTCACGGTTAGGGGTTTGATTCCTGCTGGGGCCACCCGTTGTGAAAGATGTATGCAGTCATTCCAAAGCACTTTATGTCCTAGTAATAGAGCTGTGCTATAGAGATGCTGTCATTCATTCATAACCAAACCAAAAGACATTTATAAACAACGTCTTACTAAATGCAGACTTTTGAACGGCCATATCACTTGGTTTTTGTATTAATTCTCCTAAAAATGTTGCTAAGCTAGATTAACATGGAAGTTTAAGTGAAAGTACACACTTGAGTAAAAGTCAAAGTTTCTACTTTTAAATGTACTTAAGTAGTAAACAGTGAACTTTTTTTCTGACTGTCTATATTCTTCTGCTAGCAGGTGTTTAATCAAAGATCCCCTGTGGGAGAAGCTGTTGCAGGGGAACAATGGGTTCATTTCATTGGAGGCTTTATCGTTGGGTTCAGAGAGGAGGATGTGATATTTTTTGTTAATACATGTTTAAATATCTATTCAAGTTGTCATTTTTAACTGGAAAAAGTAGCATGTATGAGGGTAATTGTTACTTTACTTGATATTTGAGCTTCACTGCAGAATGATGTATATTGTGTACATACACTGAGAATATATTTCAGTGAGGTAGGAGACAGCATGTAAACTTCTGAATTTTTCAATGAGGGACATGCCAATACTGAATTGGTAAAGGGAAGGGTCCTTAAATATGTGGCATTGTATTACTAATCAACCATTTCCTACTGTATTTCCGGTAATGTACGGTCATAGGCAGATAGTGGAGTAGCTCTGGCAGAATACTGGGTACACAGTAAATTCCGCTGACTCAAACTGAGTACATTTCACTCAAACTGAGTCAAATTTCTTTTACTCTGCGGAATTTACTGTGTAGTACCAGTATTGCATTGGCAGTGTCGGCTAGGCTTCGGGCAACCAAACCTGGCCCAGTGTGTGTGGGTCGCATCTGGGCTGCTTTAGGCAACCGGACGTTCACCGCTTCCGGCAACCCCGGACATGGCCCAGTGTACTCGGGCCGGAATCGGCCAGTCAGTCATTGCCGCCTACTGGGCCGATTCCGCCAATTCCGGACGTTCACCGCTTCCAGCAACCCCGGACCTGGCCCAGTGTACTCTGGCCGGAATCGGCCAGTCAGTCATTGCCGCCTACTTGGCCGACTCTGGCAACCGGACTTGGGCCGATAAATTTCTTCCGGCCTGCCGGATACAGGCAATTAATGGGCCGGAACTTTTTGGCCACCTGGGAACTGCCTTGGGGAAAGTATTCACACCCCCTAGCCCCCTCCACTCCCTTTTCATGGGCGCTCCATCTCAGCTCTGCTGTCAGTGCGCAACTCACAGGGCAAAATGCAAATACATACGTACGTAAATAAATACGTACGTACAACAGCGCTGTCAAATACGATACTCGAGGGCGCTTGCTCTAGTGCCCAAAGTAGTCACTCTATTGGCTGAGAGTGGCACGTGACATCGCGTCCCTAATCACCTCTAGGGGCTACTAGGAAATACGCTCTGCTACAACAACAACAACAAGCTATATGGCCAGCTGGATGCAGTCTGGACAGTGGACATGGACATGGACATCAACAGTCTGGACAGTGGACATATACACTTTATCAAGCCCTGCTGGACCGAGGCGCGTTTCAACTAAACAAGTGAGTCGCGATCTCTCTCTCTCTCTCTCTCTCTCTCTCTCTCTCTCTCTCTCTCTCTCTCTCTCTCTCTCTCTCTCTCTCTCTCTCTCTCTCTCTCTCTCTCTCTCTCTCTCTCTCTCTCTCTCTCTCTCTCTCTCTCTCTCTCTCTCTCTCTCTCTCTGTTAGAGCGATGCTCTGTTGTTGTGAGGGGGTACTAACTAATTAATTTCGCCGCGGGGGGGCATAATCATCCGGACAATATAATGGTAACTTGTTTAAAATGATGGATGGATCTGAGAGAGAGAGAGAGAGAGAGAGAGAGAGAGAGAGAGAGAGAGAGAGAGAGAGAGAGAGAGAGAGATAGAGAGAGCTGTGCGTGTTTGTGTAGGGCTATTGGAAACGTGGCTGCATTTGACTGACTGTGATCATATATTGATTGATGGCAATGGTGATAATATTTGCCAATGCGTGCCTTGGTACATGTTTGCTAAATGTTTGGTATAGCGCTCCCCCTGGAGAAGAATTCACCAGCCGCCACTGTCTGCAACCTTCATTGTATTTGTATGATAAAAGCAGCTCACCCGTTACAGGCACAGAAACAGCCCATTGAGAAAAGGACTGAAACAGAGAGGTAGAGGCTGCTAGAATTAATCAACTGAGTGGGCTTTAAAGCGGAACTATTTTGCGAATTCTTTCACTATTTGGGCAATTTTACACAATTCCTGTGAGTCTATGGAACACATCGGTAAGGTTTTTTTTCAATAAAATTCATTGTTATGTATTTTTAATCAAGTACTTTGGTGCGGACCACTTTCTGCCCTTCCAGATTCCAAGCTGTTTTTGGCTGTGCTCCGCCCATACTCGCAATGCGCTTTGAGTGAGGGTCACCCACCTGCACTGCCAGATACCTTTGGGGGAGAGGGATAGAGAGGGACTAATTAATTTTTGCCGTGGGGGGGGGGGGGCATAATCCCACGGGACAATGCATTGGTAACTTGTTTCAAATTACAATATATACGGGCGGCTGGGTGGCGCAGCGGAGATTGCGCTCGTCACCAATGCAAGAGACTCCGGTCTCGAGTCCGAGTGTCGGCGTTGCCTCCGGCCTGGGCCCGCCGTCGTACTAGCTCAATTGGCAGAGTTAGAGGGATTTGGACGTTGTGGACAGCGACTCCTACAGGTCGGTGTGGGGACGCCTGCACAGCAGAGACAGGAAGTAGCGGGGGTAGTGTGAGCCTCCCATGCGTTACACCTCGCCACTGAGAGTCCGCGCTGGCAGGTGAAAAGATGTGACAGGCTGCCTCCTTGTGTACCGGAGGGGACACATGATGCAAGGCTTCTATCCTCCCTACAACCGACCAGTGGGGGCCATAGTCGAGCGGCGTTCAAGACAGGGGAGGGGAGAATTGGAAACACTAAATTGGGATGGGAGAAAAATGGAAAATAGGGAGATAAAGTGGATCAAAAAGATTATTACAATATATACCCCCGTGCATATTATTGCACAGATCGGAATACGGGCACGCGGGTGGGAGCGTGCGCTATGATATTTTGAGAGAGCGAGCAAGAGAGAGCGGGCGAGAGAGCGAGTGAGAGAGAGAGAGAGAGAGCTCCCGTTGTATCTAGTTCTCTGTGTGATTCAAGAAAGGAAGAGCAGCTTGGGGTGTGACTCAAGGGGTTGAGGGGGGGGGGGGGGGGGGCAGGGGAAGAGGAGTGGTGGGGAGACTTCTGAGAAGGTAATGGTACCAGTTAGAAGTGATAAGGAGATGGAAGGAGTAGGTACGGCTGGAGATGCAGTACGAAGAAAGGATGGTGGGGATGGAAATGTGTGGGGGGGGGGGGGGTGGTAGAAGGAGCTTGTGTCAGCCGGGACACGTTAAATAGCCGGGTGAAGAGTGGGACTGTTGAAATACAAGGGACAGTTGGTGGGGATGAAAATGTGTGGGGGGGGGGGGGGTCATGGTGGGAAGGATTACAGAGGTGGCAAGTGGACCTGTTGAAATACAAGGGACAGCGTTGGGGATGAAAATGAGGGGGGGGGGGGGTCGTGGTGGGAAGGGTTACAGAGGTGGCAAGTGGACCTGTTGAAAGAAAAGGGACAGATGTTGGGGATGAAAATGAGGGGGGGGGGTCGTGGTGGGAAGGATCACAGAGGTGGCAAGTGGACCTGTTGAAATACAAGGGTTAGTTGTTGGGGATGAAAATGAGGGGGGGGGTCGTGGTGGGAAGGATTACAGAAGAGGGGAGTGATACTGGGGTGGCGGTAGCTGTTGAGGGTACAGGGTCAAAGGACTTAGTTGAGGGGGTCAGGGTGGAGGAAGTAGAGGATATTGGCATGGAAGAGGGGGACGACGGGATGAAGGTTGTTAGGCAGAAGAGGAAGATTGAAGTAGTTGGGTTGTCAAGCTCTCAAGCTAAGAAGACAGGTGTGACGGAAGAACTCAGCAGTACACAGAGTACACAAGAAAGTTCATGGTCGGAGATGTGTGTTGATGATGATGAGGAATATGAGAGCGATGCTTCTGCAACTTCAGAAAATGAGGGCTATTCATTGAGGGCAATGAAAATGTTTTTACAGATGACAAAAAACAGGAAAGTGGAGATAACTCATTTCTTTCCAGATAAGGAGTTGTTTATTTTGGCAGCAAGGAAACATATGAGGTTTCAAGGAGATGGTCGTTTTGTTGACACAGAGATATACAGGATGAGAAAGATTGTGCAGAAGGTACTGCGGGACCTCAGTAAGGTGGAGGACGGAGTGGAATCTGTGTAGTTTTTTTTTTTTTTTTTTTTTTCTTTTTATTTGTAAATGAGACTTTTTTTATTGACGGGACTGGTGTGTTGTCACCAGTGATGCCACAGATTACTTGTAAAAGTAATCCGATTACTGATTATTGATTACTCCTCTAAAAAGTTATCCAAGTTACTTTACTGATTACTTGATTATCAGAGTAACTTAGTTACTTTGAAAGTAACTAGGTTACGAAGTCGTCGTCGTTCCCCCAACCGTTTTTTTTAAAACGCTTTATTGAAAGTGCATAAATTGTTTTTAACTTGTTTCTCTGCACATAACGTAAATTGTTAAACTAGTGCTTCAGCTTCTGTACCATCAAGTATGGTAAAGCAACAGTCTATGATGCTCACAGCATTAGAGCAGCCAGCCAGTGGTTTTACAAAACCAGTGTATCCATTCACATCTAACAAATGCAGGCTGAACTATTCAATTATATCAACTGTAACTATTAAATTGTTTTTATAAATGTCTCTCTATAAACATACAATCAGTCTCTCTTTAACATGTAAATTAACTGTAAATCTGGCAAATAAGAGCTTTTGCTCTGCCACCATCAAATATACATTAATCAAAAGGGAAAGAAACAATCTCTCTCTTTTGCTGTTTGGCTGGCCTCCGAGTCCTAGACAGTCTCCTCCCCACCGCATGTATATATTCCCTCCCCGCCGTATGTATATTTCCCTCCCACCCACCCACCCCCTCCTAATGTACAGTCCCCTCCCCATCATATGTATATACATATATATATATAGGATCTAGGGGTAACAGTACTGTATATTTGAATACCGTTATGTCACAAATGTATCAGTACTAAATACCTATATGTCCCTATGCCATAAATGTCATGTATGTTGTGTATGTCATAAATGTCTATATGAATTGAAAATGGGGGACCCTGATGGAAACAAGACAAACGTCTTTCTCAGGTCTGCATCCCCTTAACAATTGTATGTATTGAGCCGTACTGTATTGTACCCATTCTGCAATCTGTTAAATAAAGTTTTCATTCATTCATTCACACCTAGTCGAAGCGTCGGCTAGTGTTGTGATTCCAGATGCTTTCAATGCAATTGGATGTGCTGTTTTTAGCGGTAGACAGTATTTTGTTTCCTCCGCATATGAACGTGAAGTAGTGACTGAGCCAGACGAGCGTTTTGGGATGGAAGTCTGAACAGAAACTCACTTTTAATTTTGCCAAGCGTTTTGGGGTGGAATTCTCCGACGACGGAGCTCTGCTGTCACACGATTGGCGCATATGTCACATGACGTGCTGTGAAGACCCGCCCTACTCTGCCTCTGATTCGCAGACTGTGGATGGGGAATGTGATTGTACCAAAGCAGAGTTACTCACAGACAGAGTGTCCAGTCACGCCGCGGGACACATTCTTGTGTAACCCTTTCACTGCCACACTACGTCACTCCCAAAAGAAAAACAGCTCAAAATGTATTTTTGACTGTCGAAAACGAAATAAAATACTGCATTCCGCCTGCATTATGAATTTATGATGAGATAGTAACGAAATAGTAACGCACAGCCACTTCGACAAGTAACTGCAATCAGATTACTGGCTTTTAAAGATTAACGTGTTAGATTACTATTTTCGGGGGAAAGTAATCAGATTACAATAACGCGTTACTTAGTAGCGCGTTACCGGCATCACTGGTTGTCACTTAGGGCTGGACATTTCAAGGTGTCCTGCTACCGGGGCCAGGAGGCTGAGACGTTTTTTGATCATCTCATGTACTCTTATACATTTGTGGAACTTTGTAAAGACTGGGATTATGGAGGATTCAGAGACAGGAGCGGAGCGTATCGTTTTAATGCCCGATGGGAAGGCCACGCCATACTCCTTCAGCAAACATTTCATCAGAGTCGTCATGGGGGATGTTGTCTCTGCCGTCTTTTTATGTTACCGGCACCGTTACCTTGATAAAGGGTTGGAAGGTATGACTGTGGGGCTCGACACGTTCTACGCCGGAATAAACGGTTTCCTGATTCAGCCTCGGAGGATGATGGTAAAGCGGACTTTGCTGGTTAATTTCTACCCTATGTTCGGAATGGGTTTCATCAGGGCTTGGAGCTCTCGAATCAGTCTGCTCGATGGGAAGTCACTGGGGGCTGCCAGTCTCCGCACGGGGGAGTGGGAGGTGATGTTGGAGCGGCATTTGAACCAGGAAGGTAAAGGCGGCCTCGGACGGGGTGGCGAGGGTAACAAACTGTCTAATGAGGATGTCGGTCCAGAGTGCATCTCGGTCCCCCTGCTCTGTTTTCGGCCCCGGACATCATCGATGCCATGTGATATACAACTGGTGGACGGTAGGAGCATACATGATAAGGCTGAAGGAGGAAGGTCAGCTGACGAGGCGGCTCTGTTTATCCACGGGATAGGCTTTGATTGGAGTCTGTCGGACACGCACAAAGGCCTGTTGTGTTGTACCACACGGGGAAAGGTGAAGCTAGAGACACTCTTCTCAGGACTACGGTTTCTACAGTGCCTCTCCGGTGTCTCTCTCTCTGATGCACCCAGAACTTTAGATCATTTAGAGTATTTTTTTTTCCCATGGGGGAAATTTTCAAATGACAATTTGGTTCGTTTTCAGCATCGTTGTCCCTAATTTGTTTTTTTTGGTTTGTTTTGTTTTTTGTGTTTTGTTTGTTTTGTTTTGTGTTTTTTGTTGTTTGTTTTTGTTTTGTTTTTTGTTGAGTTGTAGAGTATTTAAATTTTTGAACGGTTTGTTGCATCAATTGTGTTTTTAGTAAAAAATTAAGTTTTTTATAAAATCTAAAATCTCTCTCTCTCTCTCTCTCAGTGCCACCCCACCCCCCTGGTCCCTCAGGGGACATACATAACTAGGATGATCTGCTCAGGGCCCTGTTTCATGTACGTGGTTCAACTAAGTCGATCAACATGTCCATTATCCAGCTTCAGTTAACCCGATGTTCAAAGCCGGGATTTTCCTGTTTCACAAAGGAGGATTCAGTCTCGTTAACTCAAGCCAGACTTGAGAGTCAGGCTCAAGTCAGGCTAGATGCGCGCTCCCGTTTTAGGTGGAAAGCCAGCACGTATCGATGGCAGAGACCCTGATTCTCAACGGCATTGATTGATTAATTGATTTAAGACTTTATTGACAGATTGCAATAGGCTCAATCGCCTCGCCGACAAGTTAAATGCGTTATCTATAGGCTAATTCTAAGTCCCTCATTACCTCAATCAATCAGATTATATTTCTTTAAACTTGCCTGCTGGATTGAATAATCAAATGAGATCTTGCTAGCGAAAATTATTAGTTAACTGTTATACAGAATTACGATACGGCTCTCTTACCCATTGATTGATGTATAGTCAATCTTTTACTTATCTTCTCTGTGGTGTAACGGGTTCTTCTTTTGACTTTCACACGGACGACCGGGGTTCAAGGCCCTAGTCTTTTCCTTCTTTTTGCAATATAGGAATAATTCAATTTGGTGCACGTTGAGAGCTATATAAAGAATGACATCCTCAATGCATGTAGATTTATAATATTTTAACTTAAAACCAGGCTACTTTGGCGTATAATCATTAATATTATATTCAAAAAAATCATATTGGAAACACGGGGATTTGAACCCCGGTCGCTGAATTGGCAGGCATGAGCACTACCGCTGGGCCACTGGGCCAGATGGGATAAATTCATTGTTTATACATTAATGAACGAGAGACCCGTGTTTAGAATATCCGTTGTTTTGAATGAAGTTTATCTCTTTATCCTCATTCATTAATGTGACGTCAACGGCTCATTCAATTTCTCAAATCCGTCAAACAGCGCATCTCATCAGACATCTTAATCCCAGTTACAATTAAAATAACCACATCATGTGTACATCGCACGAGCGAGCGCCACCGTCGCCACGGTATATATAACGTGCATTATTTAGGACAAAGTGAATTTAATATCAGCATTTTGGGTCTATTTTACATTTCAAAAGCCCCCTCTGGAAGAATGGAGCACAAAAACGTAATTCAGAATGGTATAATGCAGATCGTAGACTGTGGGAATAGTTTCAGGAAACGGGCTGTCACTTCTTTGCGGGGGCGTGGCGATAGTTCAGGCTAACTTGAACTTGAACTCTGCTTTCGAGCAGGCTCAAACTTTTGGATATGTTGTCATGGTGATTTGGGAAATCCAGGTACATGAAATCGGAAAGTCAGGCTAACCCAGTTATCCAGCTAAAGTTATCCGGCTAACTCGGTTATCCCGGTACATGGAACGGGGCCCAGGAATCCTCTTTTTTTCTAGGGCCTTTTGGCAAGGGCGTAGGTTGCTTAGCACAAATTAATGGAAGTGGATGCGTAGTGACTAGCCTAGGTGTTGGCCAAAAACACCTCTCCTGGAGTTTTAAGCTAGGCTAGCTGGTGCATTTCCGCTTACATTTGAGGTAAGCTTTCTACTGAACGCACAGAGAGGAAATTATTATCAATTTTCTCATCTGACTCTAGAGAAGACGGTAAGCACATTTCCCATAATGTTGCTGTGTTCCTTTAAGCATTCCTCACCATGTGCAATTAGGATGTCTTGGGAGGCAGCAGGAGTCTACCTTCACATTCACTTCGATCTCCATTAGTCATCACCCAGGTCCTGAAATGTAATGTTTGCCATGGCAAGTTCCCTTGCACATCGGTCTAAAAAATGGCCCCTATAAGACGTGCTGTAGCTTTACCTCTTCCGTTTCTCCTACATTGGTAGACAGTCAATCACGTTGCTTCGTGTGTCAAAGTACAACCCAAATGAACGCAATGTGAGCCGAGTGCAATGATGCAAAAGGCGCTGTAACAGTGTTAATTTTGTCAACGAAAATTATGACTAAATATGGTCGTCAACAAAGCTTTTTCTCCTGACTAAATCTAGACTAAAACAAAAAAGACAAAATCGAGACTAAAACTGACTAAGACTAAAATGCTCAGACCTGTAGTTGACTAAAACTGACTAAGACTCAAATGAAAAATAAATTAAGGTGACTAAATATGATGAAAATGAACAAGGAGCATTTGACACATGACTAAGACTAAAACTATTGGTTTGATTATGTCTTATGGTGTATATATGTGGAGCACTTATAGAGTCTATATGTATATATATATTATTTTTGTACAACCAGGGGTCATGTCTGCTTCACATGGGCTTTGGAAACGTTCGTTTCACTTTACTGTTTTTGTTATTTTAAGACTGGTGAGGGTCTTTAACTGTTTACATCTTTAACTCATTACATTATGGGGGGAGTGGGGAGAGGGGCGTCTAGATGAATCTATGATCCCAAAAGAAATTAATGTGAATTTGAGTGACTGTAGCGGTACATAGAATTGCATTACAAGAG
>NC_140168.1:80478832-80526332 GCF_963971535.1 Notolepis coatsorum
TGTGAAGAGGCACTCAAGCAACTCAACGCACAGGGTGAGCAGACCGTGGCTTGACCCCACGACTACACACACGCACAACCCGCATGCCACCCGGGAACGAACGGAAGGAACAACCTCGTTACTGCCCCCAAAAATCACGGGGTCAAGAGCAAACCCAACCCTGTGGCAAGGCCGTAGAAGCGGAGCGTGAAGGAAGACCCAGACCCACTGAAGGGACTGGATCCCCTGGAAAAAGGGGGCCCGGAGAGGTCAATGACGCCAGGCATCAAGACCCCACCAGGTGGTCACTTAGTGACACCGCCCCCCACATCGCCAGCGTATTCGGATAAGGCCCCTCCAAGAGCGGGCCCTTTCCCCCCAATAGCACACCGCCTGGCACACTGACCCTGCAGAACAGGCAGTCAGCATGGCCGTAAGCACTCAAAAGTTTAACCAACGGAAGCAGGCAGCGCACCGGGGAAACCAGGCAACAGGCTGTAACCTGAGCCTGGAGTACTGCGGACGAGACAGGCGCCAAAGGAGTCCGCTGAAAACAGCCCCCCCGGCGGAAGGGGCGTATGCTGGCGTTGTTGATCACCATGACAAAGCCTCCACTAAAAAAAAACCACCCAGAGGGGTCGAGGCAGAGAAGGCTGACATGATTGGCAGACGTCATGAACGTGCAGGGGCACACTCAACCGGGTAACCCGGGAGTTGCCTCTGCTCCAACACACCAGGGAATCAACCACCCTCTTGGTGGTTGTTCCTATAACCCCTCAAGAAAAAACTCCAAAACACACCGGCTATACCGCAGTACAAGTGTTTCAGTTTTCAAAAAAAGGTTATCCCAGGCCTACGGTATCAACGAAACTTTGCTTCGGACCGGGCCCGGCGGCACGGGAAGCACAGGGTTACCAGAGGAGGTCCAAGACCACCCCAACAGCCCCCTCTTCGCCACACGTGAGAGAAGAGCAAAAAGAATGGAGAACCAGCCCTAAGCACACCACACTTGGTATTCCCAGGCGGTCTCACAACCAAGTACTAACCAGGACCGAACCTGCTTAGCGTCCGAGATCGGACGAGATCGGGCATGTACAGGTTGGTATGGCCGTAAGCCATTACGATAGTGCAGAGTACAACATGTACCCAACAAAGGGTCTCCATAACGCCTAACCCTGTGACACCCGGACCGACCTGGCATTTTTCCCCCCGAAAAAAGCACAAGTCCCTCAGGGTACCAGAACAGCAGATCTGCATCCCCGGCGGACAACGGGTTAACTGACCTGGACCAGCGTGACCAGACCAGTCCCGTGTCCTAACCACGCCGACATGCCCACTCCAGGAGAGGGGGTAGGTATGCGTGTCGATCTAAAACATGAAAAGAGGGCGCCACCCAGACGGTCCCATTTGGACCGTGCTCAGTGGCCCACCCCAAGGGCGTGAGACCCCTCTAACTATGTTCTGATCTTATTCCGTTAACATCCCCCAGATATGAACGAGAATTCATCGAGACAACCTAGTAAACTGGCGCTCGGAAGAGACAAAACTCCATCCCAGTTGCCCTATAAAAACGCTGTTTATATTTTTACATCCCACCACCCTCGCCATAGGGAGGAGACGGAAATCCCCAGAGAGACTTCCCATGCAAGCTGTATAGATTGAAAATAATATATATTGCAACATTGAGCTATGTAATATTTGGGTTTAGGGCTCTCCGAGGATACACTCCATAATCGAATTGAATCGAATACACACACAATAGAGCAGAACTCCTTTTTGAAGTTCTACTCACCTTGACAATCTGAGGAGGAGGCTCTGAACTCTGAGGAGGCTCCCTCACAGGGAAGGAGAGTCCTAACTCACAGAAGGCCCGAGGAGGAGCTTCGTGAGGAGGAGCTCTGACAACTCCCTGAAACAGATCCATAACATGGACCTGAACAACTCACGGAAGTCTTACCAACAGAGACGCACACAGTGACGTACTCTATGGCGGGGGAATTTCTGCGGTGCACACGCCCAATCTTCCAGGGCGTGGGACCAGGAAACTCCCTCCCCCCCCCCTCTTACCCTGTAACGTGCCGAACAGCAACGTGACAGGAACCTTGAAGGACAGGAGGTTTTAACCCCTGACCAATCAAAAAGGGGAGGAAAGGATTACCAGTTCACCCCTTTACGACCCCACACCCATGATACGATGTAATGACAAAAAAGAGCATGACACAGTCATAGTCAGCTACATGAAGTGTCTAACAGCTTCACACAGCTCATGTGCTAACCTGCTATCTGATTTTTACAAAGGAAAAAAACACAGAATAGAGAGGGCCCCCTTAAGAGCCCCGGTACAAGACTTACACATGTGCTTCTGTGGCCAAACCTAACCCAGTTGTAGATCACAAGACACACACAACCCTTTATCACAACAAAAAATGGCAAAGTACACTCTTGCTACAGAGGAACGCCGTTTTTCATAACGAGAGAATACAGAATCATCGATTATGTATTGGCCACAGGCCTTGCTAAGCACACACGATAAGCGACCAAACAATCTTTTCTTTAGGAAAATATAGTTTCTCAAGCGGTTAGCACAACCCCAGCAATTAAGCTAAGGTAAACAACATGTCTGAGAGGAGGGTGGGGAAGCCCCAGGGAAACCGGGGGGATCACCCCTCCTACCTTACCCTTGATACGGCCAAGTTGAACAGGTAACCCTGTTAATATGTGAACACACTGTTCATTGTCATTACAGGCTGAGAAAATAATTCATTCTTCACTCATATGTCACTAAGCATAGCTTTATAGGTTAATTAACCCCCTTAGTTGTGAGTGCACGGTACATGAACACACATGTTCTCAACACAACTAACCAGATCATTTTTACACATGTAAAACAACAACCCGATTTCTATGGAGAGAGAAGCCATACCAGTGACAAGACAATTCACACACAACACGCGTCGTATCCTCAATGTATTGCAGCAATACCCGTTTTGGAAAACATCGTTATTACAAAACATTTAGAAGGGAAGGAAAGAAGAAGTGTTTAAGGTCCGGTCGGGACCTTCCTACCCTGAGCGCAGGCCAAGCGAACTGCAATCTGGCTAACGGGGCACCGAAGTCGAACACAGCATCCCTGTGTTGACGACGAGGGCAGCGTCGCTGCGCCACCCAGCCGCTACGGTTCTCCATGTTGATGCAGTCCTCGCTGGCAGGGCTCCCGGTAGGTTCGACTAACATCCTCTGTCAAAGATGACGTCGTAGTCAGAGTGTTTAAGGCATGTTATAGTCACAGAAAACGTTCAACAGTGTAGCATAAAGCTAACAGCCGTTCGGCTGATAGCAACAAGCTAACGTTTACTAGCCTGGTAAACACAGCGAGCTAACGCCACAGCTAACAGCTGCGCAGCTAACAGCTGACTGGATAACACAGTAGTCCACAACTAGCACACAAGCTAAGCAGCTATCACCTGAACTGTACACAATGACATAACAAGCCACACTTCAGACAGGCCGCTGTCCCAGTCCCTCCCCTAAGAGGGAAAGAAAAAGAACGTCAGAACACAGTTTTCAACGGTGATCCAGACATCAGCGGGGCCAGCACAGTTCCCATTTCGGGCTGCAGCCGGCTTTGAGCATGGAACTCCCGATAAAGAAGATCCTATGCCCACATTTCCTCGTTAGGGTATACTTTCATTTGTATATGAAAGATGGGGCCTGCACGGGACAGAGAAGCATCCGCTCGAGAATCCTGGGATCACCAGGACCTAGTCGCGGCCCACTAGATTAACCATCATGGGCGTCAGACCAAGATCCTCCGACCGCCGTTTAAGCCGAGCAGAGGACCCTAGCCTGGAGTCTGCGTTTCGTAAATTGTCAGCTAACCCCCACAGCATCAACAACAACCAGAGCTTGCAAGCAAAACAGTACGTACTCAACCTGGAAACAACCGCTTCTCACAACAGTCGGTGCGTCCTACATTCCAGCTGTGTTGCCGGAGGGCAACCCCATCCATCTGCAGCAAGGAGGACTGTAGCTGGGAAGCATGTCAGCGGCGTGAGCTCCTAATACGAAAGCCGTTGAAGGTCGGAATGATCCAGACACTCCAGTAACGAAGACAATATCGCCGTATTTTCTCGAAAATAGTGAGAGAGAAAATATAGATATGATATGTCAACGTATCTCCTTGTTCTTCTGTTTTCCTTTCTCCAGCTTTCTTCCTCGCCAAGTGATTGGTATACAGGCACTATCATGTGGATGAAATTTGAGAAGGAGATGAGTGTGTGGCCCCACCCCTGCTTATATAGGTAAGCGGATGGGGGTGTGGTCAGATGAATGCTGGCATGTAAAGGGTACATGGTGGAATTTTTTATTCAGTGTATATACGCTGAAGCGAGATATATGCAACTAGGTGCTGAGCGAAGCCATAACGCTACAGAACTGGATCAGACACACACAGTAACACACTTGTCTCTGTCAAAAAGGAAGGCACTGGAACACACAGATAGATCATCTTTAGAAAAATATTGAAAAGGGTGCAAAAAAATCACTGACGTTTCAATATAACTGTGTCTTCTTCAGAGTGATTATTATAGGAATGTGTGAAAAGGGCAGTGATTCGCAGGGGCTGGAAACTCAAATCCTCCTCCTCACATCTCCAGTCTCTGTTCTGTTTCTATGATTCAAGCTGCCTCTGTTAGTGGAATGATCTCCTCTGCGGTCGAGTCCTTCTTCTCGATCCATCTACTTTCACGTTACGTTGCATCTGCCTCTTTAAACGTTTTCATGGTTGGGTTTATTGGGTTAATACACGCTCATGAGAATTGCATATGCTTTATAGTGTATATGAATAGAGATGCTGATATTGTTTTAGCTCCATCCTTTCTGTCTCTCTCTTTTTCGCTGTGGAAACTGATATATCCAACTGTATTTTTGTGATTTGGGTAAGGCGCTGAAATGTAATGTCTACATATTATAGAGAGCTTATACAAAATTAAGCAGTTTTTTTCACCTGAAATCACAGTTTGTTGAAATTACAAGTGAAGTGCCATGGAGGATGCTATAGGAAGATTAAGTAACATTTATACGAATGAGTTTCTCTAAAGGATTCACATTCACGGTGGTGTAGTGGTTAACACTGACGCCTCACAGCTAGAAGGTCCTGGGTTCGATTCCCGCTTGGGGACCAGGATCCTGTGTTGCTAGTTACAACAACAATACTTATAACATTTTCCCATTTAAAAAATTTAAGTAATTTTCCTCGTTTGAAATAAAGTCCAGCAAAGGCCCTGCCAAATGGGTCAAGTATATTTCAAGACCCAACTCAGGGAAAGGAGTCCTATGATCAGGCATCTCAGTCCCCATAACATAGTTCTGCAACATGTCCAGTCCCTTGTGCGTGAGTCTACTTAGACAAGCATTCAGAATGTCCCTGGTGTGCTGGCTTGACCTCAAGCCCAGTAACGAAGACACTGCCTCCGTGTCATGAAGTCTAACCGGACCTGCCACATCCACTATGTGCTTCAGTTTAAAGGGTTTGACAACAAGTACACTCATGTCGCTATTTTACAATTAACTATAATTAATTATGAGTCATACAGAACATGTGGGTGTTGAAACTCTAATGCATGAAAGTTTATTCCGTTTGTTGGAGTTTTCCTATTCTACTGCTTGGTGTCATGTAGGCACGGTCAGAGCTGTGCGTAGATGTACGCACAATCTCAGGCACACGTTCATATTGATAAATCCCACACTTTGCTTAGAAATGATTGCACGCTCGGTTTACGGACATTTCTGTGCATACGCAGCATTGATAAATGAGGGCCCAGGCAGTAACTTCAACCTACGGTCTAACTTCAACCAATCAGATCAATTCGGGGCGGCTGGGTGGCGTAGCGGAGATTGCGCTCGTCACCAATGCAAGAGACTCCGGTCTCGAATCCCGGTGTCAGCATTGCCTGCGGCTTGGGCCGGCCGTGATACTCAATTGACAGAGTTAGATGGTGGAAGTTGATGGGTGGGGATTGGACGTTGTGGACAGCGACTCCTACAGGTCGGTTGGGTGACGCCTGCACAACAGAGACAGGAAGTATCGGGGGCAGCGTGAGCCTCCCACGCGTTACTCCTCGCCACTGAGAGTCCGCGCTGTCTGGTGAAAAGATGCGACAGGCTGCCTCCTCGTGTACCGGAGGGGACACGTGATGCAAGGCTTCTATCCTCACTGCAGCCGACCAGTGGGAGGCATAGTCTAGCAACGTTCGGGACAGGGGAGGGGAGAATTGGCTATATGAAATTGGGATGGGAGAAAAATAGAAAAATACGGAGAAAAAGTGGATACATTTTTTTTCTTTTTTTTAAACAATCAGATCAATTCAATTCAATTCAATTCAAACCTTTATTTATTCTCAAAAAGTACAATTGAGGTAACCCTCATTTTCAATGTCAATGACTTACAGACATTTCAATGCATACTTTTTCTTTTTCTTTTTTTACAATATAATAATAATAAATAATAACTATCTATATAGCACCTTTCACACATGGCCCGCAGCCCAAAGTGCCCCACAACGAATAGCATAATATTAACATACAGATGTGGGACTGGAAAACGAGGCGTCTACCGCCGGTAGCAAGCTAGATGACGCTAGATGACGTCTTTTTACGCTGCTCTGCCTGGTTCAACCAGTAGGGGGAGTCGAGTTACACGGTGGAGAGAGGGAGCTATTCTACAATCTGTGTGTGTGTGTGCATGCGACACTAGTCTTGGACATATTATTTTGCAATGTAATGCTTTTCTGTAGATTATTTGACTGTCATTGGTACAGTAATGGTGTGGTATTTTCGATTAACGTGCGTTTTTTATGGATAATCATCTAGATACTCAGATACAGTGCAGTATTATTCTTTACGAGACAACCCAACGTGCTGGCACCGAAGACCCGCCCTACTCTGCCTCTGATTCGCAGAATGTGGCTCTAGTTAGGCTCTGGTTGGGGGAAATGTAACTGGCCCGTCGATTATTGTGATCAGGCTGTCCTGTGGATTTCAGCTGTCGCTGTACTGAATTTACTGGTAAATTAAATTAGGTTTAACGTTAGTTTGTTTACTACAGTTATGTAGTCAACTAAGGTAACGTTACAGTAGCAACTGCTCAAATAAAGCTGTATCCACATTGCTGTCAAGTTAACGTTATGGTCTCTCGAAAATTGAATGCGACCTCAAGGCTTTTCAACACTGGCCGCGTAATATTAGTTAACGTTCATTTAGCAGCTGGGAAACACATTATATGATGTATTCAGGATGTAATGTGTAACGTTTAATCAACGTGAAATGGCCCTGAATACATCATATAATGTGTTTCCCAGCTGCTTATATTGTAAGTGTATGCCCAAAAATATATATCACTGAATTGAAAATGGGGGACCCTGATGTAAACAAGACTAAAGTCTTTCTCTGGTCTGTGCATCCCCCTAACAATTGTGTGTATTGAGCTGTACTGTATTGTACTCATTCTGCAATCTGTTAATGACATTTACATATCTGTAGATACTATATCTATATCTGTACATCCCTTACCTACTCTTACTAGTTACGCTGCTGGCCAGTATGACTTACTACCATATAGTGTCTTTATACCTGTATCACTGTACATCCTTGGGTGGCCTTAGATGGCACGGGAAAGGTGGTTGCAGGTCACTGTGACTGTATGGCAGGGTGAGTTATACAAAATAATATTTTTTAAATAAAAAATAAATAATAAAAAGAATGTTGCCACAAATTTACCAGTGTTACCCACCCAACAGGAGCAACAGGCGGCCAGCAGCACAAGCACTCCAGTCTACTGCTTGTGTAAAACAACAACAGAATCAGAGAGCATGGTTGGCTGTGACACCTGTGATGACTGGTTCCATCCCAGGTGTCTAAACCTCAAAAGGCTACCGAAAAGCAAGACATGGTATTGCCCGGAGTGCAGAAAAAAGAAAAAGAAGTCTAACCCTAACTAAGTTGCTGTACTCTGTCGTCTACTCTAAGCCATCCTATATTGTCAAAGTGGGCAGGGGTGAGGTGCGTTCTAGGAGTAAGGTCAAGCAGTAGTCTGACCAGTTTGTTTTGTGATGTTTGTAATTTAGTTTTTAGCCCTTTTGAAGTTTTATGTTATGGCTTCCTTCTTGGAGAAAATGTAGGTCTGCCAATGCTGCTGTTATGCATATGTTATGCATTGTTGTGCATGTTGAAACTTGAAATAGCACTTTTGTATTTTTGTATATAAAAAAAATAAGCATTTTTTACATGCATTGTTGTGCATGTTGAAATTGTAGGCCTGCCAATGCTGCTGTTATGCATATGTTATGCATGTTTAAACTTGAAATAGCACTTTTGTATTTTTGTATATAAAAAAATAAGCATTTTTTACATGCATTGTTGTGCATGTTGAAATTGTAGGCCTGCCAATGCTGCTGTTATGCATATGTTATGCATGTTTAAACTTGAAATAGCACTTTTGTATTTTTGTATCTAAAAAAAATAACCATTTTTTACATGCATTGTTGTGAAATAGCACTCAGTCACAGAAAGTTAATGTGACAATACATTTTTTGTATTTTTGTATCTAAAAAAAAGCAATAGCAGAAGTTAGTTTTGCATTTTCTTTACTTGCATTGTTGTGCATGCTGAAATAGCACTCACAGATAAAACTGCAATAGAAGAACAGAACATTTCATTCTTATTTGTATATTTGAACAATAAAGCAAGGTTATTCTTTCAAAATGATGTTTGCTATAGTTGTTGTGCCCCTGGTATGTGGTTGACAAACATTGACATTGACAAACATATTTACAATTAGCATTTTATAAAGTAGAACTGTAATGTGTACTTTCTCAGTCAGTGCTAAGTGCAGTCATCTTATGCAGCATCACTTTTCACATCAAAACAAAAGTAGAACTGTAATGTGAGACGGGGAAACTTTGTTTTGAATACTGGGGGGATGGTTGAGAATATTTGGTCCCTGCACTGCCATTTAATCAAGAAGTCAAGCTTGACGTACATCAGGTCTATCCAGGTCCAGAACACTTTGATGACTGTTGCCTTTGACACACCTCTGATGTGGGAAATGAGGTCAAAGGACATGTCGTGACGCAGTTTGACAAGGGTGATAAATAGCTGATCTATGGGTGAGATTATGGTGCTCCTTGTCTTCTCTGTGTGACAGTAAGAAAACAAGTTCTGAAGCACTGGCCAGGTAACACCTGTCATCATTTTGCATTTGGTGTTGTTGCTGTCCGACTCGACCTTGGTTCTCTGTTGGTCACCATCCTCCTTGGCTGCATCCCTCTCCTCTCTGAGAGACTGCATCTCGTCAAACAGAGACTGCTCAGTGATGGGAGGTGTGGCTGCTTCCTCAACTTGGGCTGCTGCCTCAACTTGGATGTCTTGGCTGCAACGTTTAGTCCTCTTGTGGGGAGTCACTTTAAATGAAATAAAAACCATACTAATAAGAAACTGCAATTTAGGAACCCATTGATTTTGGCACATAACTGAAAACTAGATGATATCACTTACGATGGTATGAAGAGGAGTTCCTTTTTGCACGCCGCTCATGGCGACTGATGTTCATTGACGTAGATGGTGTAGACTGTGATGTTGAAGGGAATACAGATGGAATGTAGTCTGGGTGTGTTTGGTCATTGACCTTTGCACCTGAATGAATGAATGAATGAATGAATGAATGAATGAATGAATGAATGAATGAATGAATGAATGAATGAATGAATGAATGAATGAATGAATTAATTAATGAATTAATGAATTAATTAATTAATGAAAACGTTATTAACAGATTGCAGAATGGATACAATACAGTACGGCTCAATACACACAATTGTTAAGGGGATGCAGACCAGAGAGACTTTCGTCTTGTTTACATCAGGGTCCCCCATTTTCAATTCATAGTGACATTTGTGACATACTCAACATACATGACATCATGACATTTATGGCATAGGGACATACATGACATACAGGTATATAGTACTGTTACATTTGTGACATAATATGATATGCAAATATACAGTACTGTTACCCCATAGATCCTGACAGAGAGTATATACATATGACATGTATATTACAAGCAATACGACTATTCAATAACAAGTCCTTAGAGCAAGGACAACAACACTGAATGTGATTGATAAATAGTATACTAGTAACATAAAAATGAAAAAGGCATGTAGGCTACACTGAGAATGGACTATTATGGGGAAGTAGCTAGCAGAGACTGCTAGCTAATCAATCAATCAGCTAGCAGCTAACATCTGCTGTTTACAGCCTCACAGCCAATACAACTTAATTTACTATATAAATATGTGTTCCTTATTCTCACCTGTTATGAAATGGGTAGAGCAGACATACGTAGAATTTGACTTGGGGGACCAGGGTCTGCTTTGGTCGACTCTCCCGTCTGCTCTACCCAGTCAAAGGAAGTTGACTTCGAGAATATACAGTACTGTTTACAGTATGTGTACAAGGGAAGACTACTCGAAATGTGTTGTTTTCTTTGTGCATTAAGCCAGTCAATTTGCTCTTTGTATGGGATTATAACGGAGTTGTTCTTGTTTGTGTGCTCCCCTCGCATTTGACGATCAATTGGACTTGAAAACAGCAGTGACCACCACTCGTTAGATCATATGAAACAGTAGCCCCTGTCACGTCACGTAAGCGGCAGATAAAACAGTGAAGGTCAGATCATTTGACTTACCACTTAATCCAACGTTCATTCCCCACAAGCGTCTCCGGTGACCCGAACACCAGCCAGTATTTACCCTGGTCGATTTGGTCGTCCACTCCTGCACTGTTCCCGGCACACGCTGCCGATTAAGGGCACGTACTTGGTCCTCAATAATGGACATTAGTGGACAAACCACTAAAACAATGGGGTTTACGTGCCATTTGGAATAGCCATAGGTCTTTGCTGTAGCCGGTATTTTTGTATTTCCGATTCACATTTAGGAGGCATAGCAAGTTCGGTTGTCTCGAAGGAAGGATATAATTCCAACTTGACTTTGACTTTGCGCCTCCTGGCGGCACAAAACAGAAACCGCACCCACCCTAATAAAACCATTTGACGAGAGCCGTTAACGGGCGGCAGAGGGCGTTGAAACGGCGGTAGGAGGGACCTCAATTTGCAATGCTGTAACTGTAGGCATAACATTTGTATACAGTTGACAGAATAAAAACAATGAATAAAGTGCATACATAAGAATAGGCATACAATAAGTACAATACGTACAGTGTTGCTCAAAAGCATGTGAACCCCCAGTCCACCAAACACCAACACATCAATCCCCACCAACTCCCCATCCAAGACACTCCCCCTGATAAAGCACGTCATGACAGAAGGAAAACACAAACAGCCTGCGTGCCACTCACACCACCATGCACGGCGACGGGAATGTCACCCCCGCAGGCCGCGGGCGTCAAGTCACAATTACTGTAGATTATCTATCTGTCTATATATCTATCTATATATTACAGATTCGAATAAAATGTATTGTCATTATACAGCACAAGTACAATACAACAGTAATATAATAATAACAACAACAACAACAACAACAACAACAACAACAACAACAACAACAACAACAACAACAACAACAACAACAATAATAATAATAATAATAATAATAATAATAATAATAATAATAATAATAATAATAATAATAATAATAATAATAATAATAATAATAATAATAATAATAATAATAATAATAATAATAATACACTTTATTTGTATAGCACCTTTCATATAGAAGCTCAAAGTGCTTCACAGCAGAAAAAAGACAGGCATAAAATGAGCACATAAAGTGCAGACATAATAAAAAAAATCACATTTTTTCACAATAGGATCTAACATCCCAACAGGCCACATTGTTTATGGTTTGATTCAGTTTTAAATAGACAATAATAAAAAGAGTAAGATAAAATATACATAGTTAAATAGTGCAATAGTGCAGTGCAATAAAATTGTAGAATAGAATAGATAAAATAATGTTTTTATAAAGTGTTGCCAGATAATTGTTTTTACAGTGCAATACAAATTTTCTGGATTAGTGTTCAACAGTTCAAAGTCGTCTTTACATTATCTGTTTAGTATCCACAGTTTAAAACTTGACAGTCTTCCCTCCTGTTTTATACCCACTTTGACCCTTCGAACCTCCCACTGAGGGCACACCTCCCACTCAGGGCAAACCTCCCTCTCAGGGTGCAGTTCTAGGCCTGGGTCCTACACAGTTTTAAAGCCTGACAGTCTCTTGTTTGATACCCACACAGTTTAATACCTGACCATTTTGAACCTGTAATAAAAAGTAATAGACAGAGTAAAATAATACAGTGCAATAAAATAGTAGAATAGAATAGATAGTAAATGCAACAGTGCAGTGCAATACAATAGAATGCAGGGACGTGCACAGGACTTTAGAGGGGCAGGTGCTCAAAGGCTGAAAAGGGCACTACACTTGTGTATATATATTAAGCGAGCGCGCTTAGCGCGATTTGTAAGGGCCCTTTTCGGGCGGGGGGCCCCCTTTTTATGCTTTTTGGGGGGTTTTGGTGATCAAATATTGAATATTGAACTATAATAATCAGTGCAGGAGCTCACTTATCCTTGAAAGACACTTTTATCACTGACTTAAAAGGCCCATACATCTCCATAAATGTTCAGGGGGGAGGGAATAAGTGCTTACCCTACAGACCCCAAGAAGTGCTGTATATTCTGTATTGTTTAATATAAATGCATTTTTTATTCCAATCCCGATTTGTATTTGAGATTCCCAAATCCCATCGGACTTGACTTCTTTGTGTCCCTCAATGAGTGTAATACCAGCATTCAACAGCGGTTTCTATCATGATCATCATCACCACCCACGCTATGCATAAAATATATAGGTCCGCGGAGAGGCATGCTGAGGAGGCCGTGCAAACTGCAATGGAATATGGGGCATCTCTCTCTCTTTACCTAATATTTTGATTCTATCCTGACATTTTTCAGTTGGAAGGGCAGTCTATATGCGTAACAGTAAAAAAAAAAAAAAAAATAAAATTATTTAAATTTTTTTTCAAAAAGGGCACTTTTTTGATGAGGCTCAAAAAGGCAGGTGCTCAGGCACCCCTTGGCCTCTATGTGTGCACGTGCCTGATAGAATGGACAGAGTAAAATAGTGCTACAGTACAATCAACAGTGGAGTGTATTAGAAGGCTAGATACATCACCTTTAGCCAGACTGTCTTGTCTGTTAGAGGTGGTGATCTGTGGAACAGTCTACTCCCAACAATAAAGAGAATGCCCAACCTTTAGTTCTCTCAAAAGTCAGCTAAAAGTATGGCTAGTCTCAAATCAGACCTGTAGGGGAGAACGGGGGACGTTGTCACACTTTTTACTCTAGTGTGAATTGTTCATAATCAAAACATCTTTCAATAGTCATTCCTACATTAAATTGAAGCTTAAGATGTTGGCTTGAAATGTGTATCCCTCTCATTTTCCAACGTATTGTAACAAAGAGTTAATCCCCTATCAAAGACACTCTGACACATTGTGACAACCAACCCCATCATGGGGATGTTTGTCACACATATGGGGTTGGTTGTCACCATGTGTTTTAATGGGAACATCTTAAAAAGAAGACAAGAAGGCAGAACTAAATTTGAAAGTGTTATTGCATTGACAAGTTGACAAATACATAACTTAATGCATCTTAACATGAACATAAACAGGAAACACATCTTTAGGCCATCCTATATAACAAAATAAGAATACAATTCGAACTAACAATAATAGCCTACACAACATGAATGAATGAATGAATTAATGAATTTATTTAACAGATTGCAGAATGGGTACAATACAGTACGGCTCAATACACACAATTGTTAAGGGAACACAGACCAGAGAAAGACGTTTGTCTTGTTTACATCAGGGTCCCCCATTTTCAATTCATAGTTGTAACATGTGACAACCAACCCCAAATAAAATGTGATGACCAACCCCAACTGGAATGTTTTGATAGCATCAAGGCTAACAGCCATCTAACAACTAGTTAGCTAGCTAACAACAATCTAAATAGCTATCCCTTCACACTTTTTAAGGATAATAATTGTTTCATTATAAACCAATTGTGTAAAAGCCTAGAAGAAAAATACTGAGGAGCG
Source organism: Notolepis coatsorum (assembly GCF_963971535.1). Lineage (NCBI taxonomy): Eukaryota > Metazoa > Chordata > Actinopteri > Aulopiformes > Paralepididae > Notolepis > Notolepis coatsorum. The sequence continues at coordinate 80,493,007 of NC_140168.1, forward strand.
GAATATTTACAAAAGTCCTCTCACCTCAAATTCAGCAGTTTCACTCCAAACAATGTAGGTGAACTCTGACCCCAATTCTGGGCATTTAAATATCAAAGTATGGGAGACAGGATCCTCTGGTGGTGAAATATAATGAATGTGACAACCTACCCGTGTGACAACGTCCCCCGTTCTCCCCTACACATTGATGTAAACTATGTGAGGCTGTCTTAAAGATGTTCCATGTTTATATTTTCCCAGATGTATATTTTCTATGTATATTTTCCCAGATGTTGTTTTTAAATTTGCCATGTTTAACCTTTTTATCCACTAGGAGCAGCCTTTAACTCCTGGCAGGGGACTGCCTCTGGAAACTAGCCTCTGGCTATAATTGGTTTGGTGCATTTATGTTCTAATGTGCTTGTCCCTCTTAACAAATCAAATAAATGAAATTAAATGAAAATACAGTGAAAGCAGTAGGTAAATTGAGTATAGGCAACAGAGTTCAAAGTCTTACAGTATAGGTAGCAGAGCCTAGGGCAGGGGTTCCCAATAAATGTTCTGCCCGGTCCACTTTCTAGGATTCAAATGACATGGGGGTCCAACCCGACCCCCCCCACCCCTCCAATTCAAAATGCAGACATAGGCTACGTGAGAAGAACAGAGTTTATTTTGAACAGCTTGTCATTTCAGTTGCATGAAATGCAAGTCCAAATGTAACATTCAATAACCATTTGAGTTTTTTGTTATATGAAGATAAGAAGAGCATCAAATTTGCACAATTAAAGCCTACTGCTGGAAACACTTTAACACAGGCCTAGACTTTCATGAAATAGAAAATGTAATTGTCCATGGCAGAGAAGCGCAACACTCGTTTATTTAACACAAATAAACTAGATACGCAGGACCGCTTCGAACAATTAGCATACATTTCAAACACCTTTGAAAACTTCAAAACAAGTCTAACAACTAAAGAAAGCTCTTACAAAAAAAAAAAAATTATAATATTTGGATCAAGCCGAAACCATGGGATGGAAATCGGAGCATGTCAATGCGAAAAGTGGCATCTCCGCTCAAATGCGAGTTTTCTAAAGTTCGGCTGATATGATGTTGTGGCGATGCAGAGGCACTGGTGGGGGTGTAAATTCGTAATTCTGTTTCTTTTGATTAAGTTCACTGTGGAGAAGCCGGACTTGTCCAAACATGGCCAGGAAGAACATTGCCAGCCTTTTGATGTTCTTGAAGGTGGACTCGGACACGATGTTGGACCAGAATTCACAAACTGTCGCATTTGATTAATAGAACTTTGCCGGGCCAAATTCAAATGCCTTGCGGGCCTAGGGTATAGGCAATGGAGTCAGAGTTCAGTAAAAGTTCTCCAGAATCTGAGGAAACAGGTGGACTTTCCTCAGTCTCCTCAAGACGAAGAGGCACTGGTGAGCCTTCTTGACCAGTGCTGAGGTGCTGAGGTTCCAAGAGAGGTCCTCAGAGATGTGGACTCCTAGGAATTTGAAGCTGGAGACAGGCTCAACCTCCATCCCATTGATGTGGACGGGGGCATGCGCGCCGGCTCTAGTCTTCCTGAAGTCCGCAATGAGCTCCTTGGTTTTGAGGGCCAGGTTGTTGTCTGTGCACCACACAGCCAGGTGCTGGACACCCTCCCCATAGGCTGACTCATTGTTGTATTTGATGAGACCCACCCCCGTTGTGTCGTCTGCAAACTTGATAATGGTGCTGGTGTCATGTATAGCAGTGCATTCGTTGGTGAAGAGAGAGTAGAGAAGGGGGCTAAGCATGCAGTCTTGTTAGTTAGGAAGTCGAGTAGCAGTTGCAGACAGTTTGGAGATGATTTTGGAGGTGATGGTGTTGAATGCTGAAATCAATTAACAGCATTCTCACATGGGTATTGCTCTCATCTAGGTGGGAGAGGGCAGCATGTAGCACTGAGGAGATTAGCATCCTCCGTGCTCCTGTTCTCAAATTGGTGTCTGTCCAGTGAGGGTGAAAGGCCAGATTTGAGGTGAGCCAGGACCAGCCTCTCGAAGCACTTCATGATAATGGGGGTGAGTGCAACGAGGCGGAAGACGTTGAGGCTCGTGGCAGATGAGTGTTTCGGCACTGGCAAGGTGGAGGTGGATTAAAAGCACGCTGGGACAACTGCCTGGGCTGGTGACAGGTTGAAGATGTCAGTTAAGACCTCAGTCATCTGCTCAGCGCAGTTCCTGAGCACATGGCCAGGGATGCCATCAGCGCCAGCCGCCTCGTTCTGTTCAGTCCTGCTTCGTGTGGTACACACGAGAGTGAGTGGTAGGATGTTGGAAGCCTTGATGGGCGCCTCCTGGTTGTCCCTGTTAAGTGGGCACAAAAGTTATTGAGCTCATCAGGGAGGGAGGGGTCAGTGGTTGGGGGAGAGTTGTTGGTGGATTCATAGACTGTGATGGCCTGGATGCCCTGCCACATGCGTTGGGGGTCGGAATTGTTGACGTGCTCTTCGACCCTTAGGTTGTGGCTGTGGTTGGCCCACTTGATCCCCCTAATATCTATCTATCTAATCTTTATTTTGTTCTCTCTTTGTCATTAGCTCTCTCTTTATCTTTCTCTCGCTACATTTTTCTCTCATATTCTACATATATCACTAGCAATGAGAGTCTCTCTTTCTCTCTTGCCCTCTCTCTCTCTCCCTCTCTCTCTCTCTCTCTCTCTATCTCTCTCTCTCTCTCTCTCTCTCTCTCTCTCTCTCTCTCTCTCTCTCTCTCTCTCTCTCTCTCTCTCTCTATTTCTCTCTCTCCTCCTCCCTGTCCATCTCTCCATCCCCCACTCTGCTTGTCTTTCTTTATATCTTTCTCTCCCTCCCCCACTGTCTCCATACTGTGCCCCATCACTGTTCACAGCAGTGAGCCAGGGAGTTTATCTTCAAAGTCAAGGTCAACAGCCAAATGGCTGCCAGGGATTAATAGAAGGATAGCTTGATGGGTTCGTCTCTCACTGAGTGTGAGGAGATGAGAGGAGAGGAGAGGAGAACAGAAGAGAGGAGCGGGATGAAGGGAGGGAGAGGAGAGAAGAGGAGAGGAGAATGAAGGGAGGGAGGGAGGCAGAGGAGATGAGAGGAGAGGAGAGAACAGAAGAGGGAGCGGGGATGAAGGGAGGGAGAGGAGAGAAGAGGAGAGAAGAGGAGAGGAGGATGAAGGGAGGGAAGCAGATGAGATGAGAGGAGCGGGGATAAAGGGAGGGGGAGGAGAGGAGAGAAGAAGAGAAGGGAAGAGGAGAGGAGAGAATAGGAGAGGAGAGAGTGAGTGTGTGTGCGTGCGTGTGCGTGTGTGCGTGTGTGTGTGCGTGTGTGTGTGTGTGCGTGTGTGTGCGTGTGTGTGTGTGTCTGTGTGTGTGTGTGTGTGTGTGTGTGTGTGTGTGTGTGTGTGTGTGTGTGTGTGTGTGTGTGTGTGTGTGTGTGTGTGTGTGTGTGTGTGTGTGTGTGTGTGTGTGTGTGTGTGTGTGTGTGTGTGTGTGTGTGTGTGTGTGTGTGTGTGTGTGTGTGTGTGTGTGTGTGTGTGCTGGGCATACCTCCAGCCCAGTAGTAGTCTCATGGTGTAGGAGGTCTTCCTTGGTTTAACCTAAAAGACTGGGGCTGCTGCCAAGAGCCAAGTCCTTCATGAACTCCCTGAAACACTGGAAGTGGATGAACAACCCACAGACACGGAACACACGAGTACAACCCAGTAGGAATGTAGTAGTTTCCTGTGTCGAGATTTACCACAGAGATACTGTAGTCATTTATAGTATTCCTGTTTTTCTTTCATACACACTATAGATTTACCACCAATATACTGTATTGATTCACCATAGTATTTCTGTAATGGAGTAGAAATGTATGTTGATTCACTATATCCCTGTGGTTTTACTTTTATCATAGAAAGGGTACTTTTCTAGAGTGGTTCACTATAGTATTTCTATAGTAGGCTAATTGGTGGATGCAAGGAAAGAAAAAACAGAATAAGATATGTTTTAATATAGTACTTTACACTATAGAATACTATAGTTCGTTTTTTATGTTTTAGAATTCTTAACATCATATGCATCATCACATGTCTGTTTTTTTGTCTTTCTCTCTGTTCTCTTTCTCTCTGTTCCTCCCTCTCTCACTCTCTCTCTCCATCTCCTCTCATCCCTGCCCTTCTAGCTCTCCCTTCTCCTTTTCTTTCCTCTCTCTCTCTCGCTCCATTTCCTCTCTTTCTCTCTATCTGTCTCTTTCTTCTCTCTCTATCTCCCTCTCTCTTCTCTCCCCTTCTCTCTCTCTCTCTCTCTCTCTCTCTCTCTCTCTCTCTCTCTCTCTCTCTCTCTCTCTCTCTCTCTCTCTCTCTCTCTCTCTCTCTCTCTCTCTCTCTCTCTTTTCTCTCTTGTGGTGTTGTGTAACACCAGAGCTTTAGTGATTTAGGTCTGGTAAGAATGTGATTTCCAAACTTTGCTTTGTGGTTTTCACAACTTTTCCAACAGAATAAGACCAGATGCCAAATGTGATTAGATTAACTGTTATTATTCTGCTGGGACCGGGACGAAAAGCCTGCAGAACCATTTTTTTTGTTGTAAAGAACCCATCTTTACAAATCCAACCTACAAGAATGTCACTCAGACCTCAAATGGAACCTATTTCTTTTCACTGGGATTTGACGTGAGGGGTGCGTTTAGCACTCAACGATTGCATGCTATTCAGTACAGCAGGCTACGATTCAAAGCATTACAGTGTCCATTGTAAACCCTGTACGCCTGGCTCCTTCCTACATGACTGTTTCTGAATAACATAAAGCACTTCAATAGAGAGGGGAAAAGTGGTAGTGAGAAGAGAGAGAGAGAGAGAGAGAGAGAGAGAGAGAGAGAGAGAGAGAGAGAGAGAGAGAGAGAGAGAGAGAGAGAGAGAGAGAGAGAGAGAGAGAGAGAGAAAAGGGAGAGAGAAAAGGGAGAGAGACAGGAAGAGAAAGTAGAGAGGACATTTGAGCTGCTGCTAGATAGATAGATAGATAGATAGATAGATAGATAGATAGATAGATAGATAGATAGATAGATAGATAGATAGATAGATAGATAGATAGATAGATAGATAGATAGATAGATAGATAGATAGATAGATAGATAGATAGATAGATAGATAGATAGATAGATAGATAGATAGATAGATAGATAGATAGATAGATAGATAGATAGATAGATAGATAGATAGATAGATAGATAGATAGATAGATAGATAGATAGATAGATAGATAGATAGATAGATAGATAGATAGATAGATAGATAGATAGATAGATAGATAGATAGATAGATAGATAGATAGATAGATAGATAGATAGATAGATAGATAGATAGATAGATAGATAGATAGATAGATAGATAGATAGATAGATAGATAGATAGATAGATAGATAGATAGATAGATAGATAGATAGATAGATAGATAGATAGATAGATAGATAGATAGATAGATAGATAGATAGATAGATAGATAGATAGATAGATAGATAGATAGATAGATAGATAGATAGATAGATAGATAGATAGATAGATAGATAGATAGATAGATAGATAGATAGATAGATAGATAGATAGATAGATAGATAGATAGATAGATAGATAGATAGATAGATAGATAGATAGATAGATAGATAGATAGATAGATAGATAGATAGATAGATAGATAGATAGATAGATAGATAGATAGATAGATAGATAGATAGATAGATAGATAGATAGATAGATAGATAGATAGATAGATAGATAGATAGATAGATAGATAGATAGATAGATAGATAGATAGATAGATAGATAGATAGATAGATAGATAGATAGATACACACTATAGATGAAAGCTGTTTGAGATAAACACATGTGAAAATGTTACATTTGGCCCGATGGTGGCACTAAAGGAAAGGTGATGGAGTCAATCAATAGGCTTCTTCCTCATAAATGTGCACTGAAAATTTAAAAGATTTGAACGAAAAGGAGTCACTAATTCTTGAATTGAAAGTTTGGTGGTTAGGGGTCCAAAAAATCAATACAGTTCATCGTACAGCAGTCATGAATGTGCAGAACAAATATTAGACCAATCAGCCCTGTAGTTTGTCAGTCCTTTATCCGTTTGCCTTGTCTAACCCTGTCTTGTCCTTCTTGCTCACAATCCTCTACCTGGGTCCTCAGCCTCTTTCCGTGTTCTGGATTCCATGTATGACCTTCGCCTGCCTGACTACTCTTCTCCTCGTGTACCTCCTGGACTCTGTGAACCCGGCCTCGGCTACGACCTCCTGCTTGTCTGACTACCCGCCTATGCGCCTACTTGTCGATTCGTCATCGTCTCTGCCTGTTTGTGTCTGCATTTGGGTTCTGGCTATAGTAGCAACCATTATAATGAAAGGTCCTTATAATGATAATAGGAGAGATAATAAGATCAACAAGAGAGAAAGAGAAACAGAGAGACATGGAGAGAGAAACAGGGAGGAAGAGACAAGCTCACAGGATGTTGATAGGAGATATTCATTCATTCTATTCTTATTGATTCCGTGTGGGGGTGAGAACTTGTCATTGGCTGGAAGTTTGACGAGTCATTACTGGCATTGTTTTATTGTTTGGTTGTTTGTTTGTTTCATTCTTTAAGTATAGGTTTGGCAACTGGCATCATCTTCAGTGGGGCAGAAACAGTGCCAAATCTTCTGTCATCAGCAGGACACAGAGCTGTCTCAGAGCTGCATACTGTATGTCTTAAGCCACATTCCTGCATGCTGTCTTGTTGTTGTACAAAACTTGTAAGTCGCTTTGGATAAAAGCGTCAGCTAAATGAAAACATTTAATGTAAATGTAATACCAGACTCAAACTCAGGTCCACACCAAAAAACTGCACTATGGTCCAACTGTTTGAGGTGGTCTCACCCTGGTCCACCTGTTTGAGGTGGTCTCACCCTGGTCCACCTGTTTGAGGTGGTCTCACCCTGGTCCTCCTGTTTGAGGTGGTCTCACCCTGGTCCTCCTGTTTAAGGTGGTCTCACCCTGGTCCTCCTGTTTGAGGTGGTCTCACCCTGGTCCTCTTGTTTGAGGTGGTCTCACCCTGGTCTGTTTGAGGTGCTCTCACCCTGGTCCACCTGTTTTAGGTGGTCTCACCCTGGTCCACCTGTTTGAGGTGGTCTCACCCTGGTCCACCTGTTTGAGGTGGTCTCACCCTGGTCCAACTGTTTTAGGTGGTCTCACCCTGGTCCATCTGTTTGAGGTGGTCTCACCCTGGACCACCTGTTTGAGGTGCTCTCACCCTGGTCCACCTGTTTGAGGTGGTCTCACCCTGGTCCACCTGTTTGAGGTAGTCTCGGTCCACTTCCTAATGAACCCTGGAGCAGTTCATTTTACATGAGAAAGCAATCAGACCAAAAGCAGTAAAAGTCCCAAAATATTGCGGACCACTTAGCTAGCTTAAAACTCAAGAGAGAGGTGTTTCTGGCCACCAGCGAGGCTAGCTGGTCCGCATCCGCTTCCATTCATTTGTGCTAATCTAGGCTAGTTTGCTGCCAGATAGCTTTCTACTGAACGCACAAAGAGGAAATTGGTATCTATCTTCTTGTCAGACTCTGGAGAAGAATGTAAGCGTATTTCCCAAAATGTTGGCATATTCCTTTAAACCCAACTCCATCTGCTGTCTGCCTCACTGTCCAATTCTTGACTGACATCTCTGAATCGTTAGACTTTTCAACTGAGGCAGTTTAACCTCTTAAGTCCTAGCCATATTTTCAGAAAATGCACCTAAAAGTACATACCCAAGTAAATGGAAGATCCATTTGCATGCTCTTGGTATATGGACATATATGGACCTCGGGGAATGTATTCCCAGTATCAGAAATATTGTGTCTGTTACTATGCTTGACTAAATTGTAATGAACCAAAGGAGAATATAAATTATTATTATTATTTGTTTTTCCCCCCATCTTTGACGGTGAATAACACCATGCTAACATTGACCAAAAGTGAAAAATTGCCACTGAGCTCATTCGGCACCTTTGTGAGATCAAGTGTACTAAAATCTAAGTGAATTAACAAAATGCAGATGATTTATAGGTTTTTTTGTAGATACAGTACTGAATTTTGCCATCCGGACACATACAATTTGAAATATGAATATAGAATATCAGGCCTATAAATTACCTTGTTATGGCCAAGTCATACATATTATGGATCGGCCCAAATCCCCTCTTTCAAATGGCAGAGTTAAATCTGGATTTAGTACCACCAGGCGCCCGGTACAGGGTAGCAAAGACCGTGAATGAAATCTACTGTAAGTACAGTTACTTTTGTATAATGTCCATAGCTCTGCCGGATTGAGCTCATATTTCACTAATAACACTTAAAATAATTGGTAAACAAACATAGTGCTGGAAATATACACTTTGAGTGCTGTTTTGATAGGGTTAGGGTCTTTACTATTGGCTACATTTGAAAAAGAAATGCAACATAATTTAATATGGACTGTATTGATATATTTGTGATGTGAAATAAATATATGGAAATAAATAAATGGAGGTTAAAAACCTGACTTCCCAACATTCCCAAACCCCTGGATAAAATGCACAGATCTATATTCAGGACAAGTCTTTCTTTCTCCTTTTGTCCTTCGGTCTGTTTTTCTCTGTGAAGTCATTGTGTTAGTATTCTGTGCAGCGCTGAGGAATTTTGATGTGAAGTGTAGCGATGATTGTACTGCTTTCACTGACCTCTGTCTAAGAGCACAGCACCTGCTGGGCCTCCAGCCGGCAGGAAGAGTTGCTTCTCTTTCCATTCAAGTCAGCCTGTTCTTCAAATGTAATAATTTGTTTAAGTATTCACCATAACGTTGATTTAACACAATGTGCCATAGATGTGAAGTATTCACCATGACGTTGATTTAACACAACATGTTATAGATGTGAAGTATTCACCATGACGTTGATTTAACACAACGTGTTATAGATGTGAAGTATTCACCATGACGTTGATTTAACTAAATGTGCCATAGATGTGAAGTATACACCATGACGTTGATTTAACACGTATTATAGATGTGAAGTATTCACCATGACGTTGATTTAACACAACGTGTTATAGATGTGACGTATTCACCATGATGTTGATTTAACACAACATGTTATAGATGTGAATTATTCACCATGACGTTGATTTAACACAACATGTTATAGATGTGTAGTATTCACCATGACGTTGATTTAACACATGTTATAGATGTGAAGTATTCACCATGACATTGATTTAACAGGTGTTATAGATGTGAAGTATTCACCATGACATTGATTCAACACGTGTTATAGATGTGAAGTATTCACCATGACGTTGATTTAACACAACATGTTATAGATGTGAAGTATTCACCATGACGTTGATTTAACACGTGTTATGTGAAGTATTCACCATGACGTTGATTTAACAGGTGTTATAGATGTGAAGTATTCACCATGACGTTGATTTAACACAACATGTTATATTATGTGAAGCATTCACCATGACGTTGATTTAACACAACATGTTATAGATGTGAAGTATTCACCATGACGTTGATTTAACACGTGTTATGTGAAGTATTCAGTATGACGTTGATTTAACAGGTGTTATAGATGTGAAGTATTCACCATGACGTTGATTTAACACAACATGTTATATTATGTGAAGCATTCACCATGACGTTGATTTAACACAACATGTTAAAGTTGTGAAGTATACACCATGATGTTGATTTAACACAACGTGTTATAGATGTGAATTATACACCATGATGTTGATTTAACACAACGTGTTATAGATGTGAAGTATTCACCATGACGTTGATTTAACACAACATGTTATAGATGTGAATTATACACCATGATGTTGATTTAACACAACGTGTTATAGATGTGAAGTATTCACCATGACGTTGATTTAACACAACATGTTATATTATGTGAAGTATTCACCATGACGTTGATTTAACACATGTTATAGATGTGAAGTATTCACCATGATGTTGATTTAACATGTGTTATAGATGTGAAGTATTCACCATGACGTTGATTTAACACAACGTGTTATAGATGTGAAGTATTCACCATGACGTTGATTTAACACAACATGTTATAGATGTGAAGTATTCACCATGACGTTGATTTAACACAACGTGTTATAGATGTGAAGTATTCACCATGACGTTGATTTAACACAATGTGCCATAGATGTGAAGTATTCACCATGACGTTGATTTAACACAACATGTTATATATGTGAAGTATTCACCATGACGTTGATTTAACACAACGTGTTATAGATGTGAAGTATTCACCATGACGTTGATTTAACACGTGTTATATATGTGAAGTATTCACCATGACGTTGATTTAACACGTGTTATATATGTGAAGTATTCACCATGACGTTGATTTAACACAACATGTTATATATGTGAAGTATTCACCATGATGTTGATTTAACACAACATGTTATAGATGTTAAGTATTCACCATGACGTTGATTTAACACGTGTTATACTTGTAAAGTATTCACCATGATGTTGATTTAACACGTGTTATATATGTGAAGTATTCACCATGACGTTGATTTAACACGTGTTATAGATGTGAAGTATTCACCATGACATTGATTTAACATGTGTTATAGATGTGAAGTATTCACCATGTTGTTGATTTAACACGTGTTATAGATGTGAAGTATTCACCATGACGTTGATTTAACACAACATGTTATAGATGTGAAGTATTCACCATGACGTTGATTTAACACAACATGTTATAGATGTGAAGTATTCACCATGACTTCCGATTACCACACAACTGCTCCACCTCCTGAATCACTGTTGCCCTGTGAGGTGTACTCATCACAGTGGATGAGGAAGTACATCTCCGTCTCCACCTCCCCCGTCACGCAGTGGCCACATAATGCGCTCCTGATTGGGTAGCCATGTTTAGCGGTGTCTTCCTGTCTCTATCGCCAGTTGGTGTTCACTGAGTCTGTATTTGGTCAGGATCTGTCTCTGCTTCGTGAGTGGAGATACTCAGCCAACCTATATGCTCTGTTTAGGGCCAGATGGCAATTAAGTTTGTTTTGAGTTTTTGTTTGATTACCCCAATATTCAAATAATTATTTTTTTATTAGTTTTGTTTATTCTGATTTGCTGTTGGTAAGAACCAATTTATTGGGAGGTCCATGGAGCTTCAGAACCAGCTGACAACATAGCGGGACTGTTTGTCAGACTTAACTCTTGGGACAACAGCTTGAAATTGTAAAGAATTATCAGGATTTTATTTGAGGTGATTCTCTCTCTCTCTTTCCCCTCTGCATTTCACCCTCTCATTAAAGTTACCAGGCATCACAGTTAAAGCAACTTATTAAATTGGAAATCAGAATAATCATAATGGAATGTATAACCACTGGGCAGATGAGAAGATGAGAGAGGAGAGTAGAAGATAGGAGAGAACAGGATAGGAGAGGAGAGAAAGGGAGGGATAAGAGAAGATAGGAGAGGAGAGGAGAAGAGAGAAGTAAAGAAAAGAGGAGAGGAGAAGAGAAGATACAAGAAAAGAAGATAAAAGAAAAGAAGAGAGGATGGGGAGAAGAGAAGGGAAGAGAAGAAGAGAGGAGAGAGAAGAAGAGGAGAGGAGAGAACAAGTATTATCCTAGAGGTGACATTGTGCTGTTATCAACAGCTCTACACACAGCAACGCCTGAAGAGAATTTACAAAGGCAATAAAAAGTATACTGTATAAGACGAGAGGATCATTTTGCTTGCGCTCCAATCTCATTCTGTATCTTTATTTTATTATGCTGTATATAAAGATACCAAATAGGTAGGCTATACGAGCCAATTTCCTATTTACTTGCTTGACATATTTACAGAGGGTCAGCTAACATTTATAGATATGAACGGAGTAACGTACATGCACAGCAAATTGGTTGTGGTGGCATCTACTGTACTGTAGCAGCGTGGCCATATACAGTGGGATAAACCTACGGGTGAAAAAAGGCTGGTGCTCAATGACCTGGTGTCGGTGGGTCCTCAGGACAAGAGCACTAATAACTTTTAATGAGTCTGGATCCTGGCCATGTGGGTTCCAGGCCTGGCAAACTTTAATAACCCCTGAATTCTAGTGTGCTTTTAATGAGCCTTAGTCCCAGGGCAAGACACTAAATATACTTGGGCTGGAAAGTTTAAAAAAGTTTGTTTTCTTCCTTTCAATTGATTATCAGGCGTGAAGGAGCCAGAAAGGTTACTGAGAGACTATAGTCTGTATCCAGGTTGTGTCGCTCGTCTCTCAGGAAGTGATGGGTGTCTGTGCTACTGTCGCCTTCAGGGACTCTTATTATTAAAATGAAGGGTACGAAATAGGAGCTATTAATATCTTATAACCTGTTCTATAATTCTTCTTTCTCTGGCTGAGAGGTTGAATCAGAACCAGAAAAGGAAACGGGATGGCGTGACAACCGAGTTTCATTCCTGCAATTTATGCATTGTTTTTTATTCTGTCAATCTGTGTGCTGATTGTATGCCTATGTTCATTTTATACTATATAAGTAGTTATTAATATGTATTATTGTTATATTGTAAAAATGTGTGCATTGAAATGTGTGTAAAGTCTCGATGACATTGAAAACGAGGGTGGCCTCAATTGTCTTTTCGAGAATAAATAAAGGTTGATGATTCCTCCGGATGAGGGGAACTGAGATCTGTGCTGAGATCCGTGCTCCGCCCGCAAGCATGGGAGGAAACGTGGATGGAGCTCTTCACGCGGGCAGGTGAACTAGGTAACCATGGAAACCATGAAACAATCATGTGAAATGTCACGTGAAAAGTTGAAACCAGATGAAATCTCTCCAGGTGGAAAGATTTTGAATAATACCCGACAAATGTCCGGTCTGCTCTTGCATAGGGAGGTCTGACGTCACTTTAGTTTCCCATGCGGTTCACCCATATAGGGATTTATCATTGGGAATTGGCTATGGTACCAATTCTGCCTCATGAACCTTGGCAAGCTTTCCATTTTTGCACAAAATGAGTTCCCTTCTATCACTAACATTATTGTTAAGCATTTTTGGTTGAAATAAAATTAGTTATAAAGTTGTTTAATTTGTCCTTAAAAAAGAACTACACTTACCAGTAGAACGCCTGTCTGGGGCAAAGCACTGCACCATGCCAGCTAGCAAGCTAGCTAGCTACTAACATTACGTGAAAAACAATAAAGTTATAAACTATATACACAAAATGTACAATGAAACAATGATTAACATTAGTATTTACAGTGATTTAATATGCAGCAAATTAATGTTATACGATTTAAATTATAAATATGGTAACATGGTTGTGGCTTTTAAAAATGGTGGTTGGCTTTAGTGTTGGGTGAACCAGATACTAGCCACAGATTCAGGGTCAGTTATTTCCCCATTGTATGCATTTTTAAGGTTATGGAATGTAAGGCAAGTCATTTTCTGAAGGTGTGTTCACCGAAACGTCATTTCAGGCTGCCAATACATTTGAAAAACCTGGAGTGCGTGCCTGGACTTGTTTCCCTGTTTTTAATGGAATGTAAGGGCAATCTGATCCTAGGTCTGTGACTAAAGCCAGCGCTCATTTATCAACAATTCTTAGAAAGTGTTCTATTTTTGTTCTTAAGCACAGGATTTAGAATGTGTGTACGCACAGAAAATCAACCGTGCGTACACGGGTCCTACGCTCCTCCCTGTTGATAAATACCATTTTGTTCTTACCGTCAATGCTCGTGCACGAATCAGTGTTATAGTATTATTATGTGCATAAAGACATAACTAGTAATAGTAGGTAAGGGATATGTACAGATATAGATATTGAATATTCATATAATGTAAAAAGGATTATATGCCGGTATGATAGATGTGGATAAATATGTATACGGTAAGAATAAATATATTACGGTATATATAGCATTATTGTACATGCTATCATACCAAGTTATATGTGTTATAAGCAGGTGTATAAGTAGGTATATTCAGACAGATATGGATATATATATGCAGTAAATACAAATATATAAATGTATATACAGAACTATTGTACATGCTATCATACAGAGTTCTCTGTCTGAAGTGTTCAAATATGAACAGCATTGTAAATTCAAACCAGGCGTTGCCCTTCAGGCAATCATTCACTTTTCAGCCGAGACTAATAGAGGTGTCACAGAACCTAAATGTAATGCACATCATATTTCATATTGAAATGCAACTTTTAAGGACCTGTAATTCGCCTCTGTGCTTATAATACAAAGTAGGTGGAAGACATGGACGTTTGATAGAAGCTTATAGCAAGAGGTGCGTCTAGACAGGCCTTTTCAAACTGGATAACATAAACATTCTAGGCGGCATTTAACGAGAATATTTTTCGTTAGCTAGTGCATTTTAGCGAAAATGTGCTTGGGAAGTACTGAGCATACAACTGGATAAATGAGATTCGGATTATACTGCGTGAGTTGTGTCAGTTTGTAAACAGATGTTTTGATATAGTGTTGTGTAAGAATGAGGCAACACAGGGTGAGTTCTGGGGGTAAAGTGCTCCTTTAAATGGACTACATTTATATAGCTCTTTTATCCACAGCACATTAAAACGTATTCCTCGCATTCAGTCACATTCACGACCCTGCAAGATGCCAACCTGCTGTGGACCAGTGAAGACCTCTACAACCTACCACTACCAAAACACTGAAATACATGCACTTCATATAGAATGTGTACTTTTAATTTTGCTACATTCAGTAACGAGTTTTACTAGAAATGTACTTCTACGAGATTACATTTACATTTTACATTTAGTCATTTAGATGATGCTTTTTTCCAAAGCAACTTACATGTTCTGTATAACAAGTCAGAAGGAAGGGTAATGTACACCTCTGGCGGCTAAGGATAAGTGGTATTGTTCGTCAAACAGTGTCAAACTTGAGTGCATAGTAGTAGCCCACACCGCAGCCCATGTCTGCTCCCGGCTGCCCTTGGAGGGGGAAGGACGATGGGATGGGTCAAGTGCAGAGAGGGATTTCATCGGCGACCCAATGCATGTATGTATGTGTGTTCCTGTGTGTCGCATCTTGCATGTGTGTGTTCATCTGCATGACAAATAAAGACTTCTTCTAGTATAAACATATTAGCATAGTAGATAGTAGTATAGACATTAGCATAGTAGGTAGTAATATAGTCACAGTAGATTACTTAGTTACAAAGTGCATAATAGTAAAGACAGTACTATTAGTAGACAGAAGGATAGTATTATTATTTTCTTTTTCAGATAATTGATTGAAGAAGTGTATTTTTAGTCGACGGCAGACTATTTGGCGGGTTTCGCTGTCCTGACTGTGGTGGGAAGTTCATTCCACCATTGTGGAGAGAGGTCCGAGAATAGCCTGCTTCCTTTTGATGGAGAGTAGTGTACTATTCTATCTGGGTATTTAGTTGTATGTAACTTATTAGTTACGCTGCTGGCCAGTATGACTACTACCATATTGTCTTTATACCTGTATCATTGTACATATTAATATTACAACCAGTTTAATCACCTGTACATTGTATATTTCTACTGCACTTTACTGTTAAATTTGCACTCTGGTCAGATGCCAAACTTATTTTCATTGTACTGTACTTGTGCTGTATGATGACCATACGTTTGAATCTAATCTAATCGCATCGAATTTCTACTTCTACTTAACTGTGTACTTCTTCCACCGCTGGCCCCTAGTTGTACGAAGTTTTCAAAGGTACTCATTTGCCCAAAGGAATCTTTTCTATCAGGTTTTTAATTTCTCCCATCCCCAAATTTTGTTTTTATGTCAATTGCCCCCTGGTTGTGGGGAGGGTGTAGATGGACTACTATACATGCTGCCCTACTGTCGGTCTGGGGAGGGTGTAGACTACCACATGCTGCCCTACTGTTGGTCTGCGGAGGGTGTAGACTACCACATGCTGTCCTACTGTTGGTCTGGGGAGGGTGTAGACTACCACATGCTGCCCTACTGTTGGTCTGGGGAGGGTGTAGACTATCACATGCTGTCCTACGGTTGGTCTGGGGAGGGTGTAGACTACCACATGCTGCCCTACTGTTGGTCTGGGGAGGGTGTAGACTACCACATGCTGCCCTACTGTCGGTCTGGGGAGGGTGTAGACTACCACATGCTGTCCTACTGTCGGTCTTGGGGGGTGTAGACTACCACATGCCTCCTCCGATACATGTGGAGTCTCCAGCCCCTTCTTTTCACCTGACAGCGAGGAGTTTCATTGGGAGAGCATTACGCTACCCTACGCTACGTCACGCTATGCTACGTAAAGCTGGTTCTGGACTCTGTTCTGGACTCTGGTTCTGGGATCTGTTCTGGATTCGGTTCTGGACTCTGTTCTAGACTCAGTTAATTTGAATGCTGGCTGGGCGGACAGTATGGTCTCACTGTTGCTTCCTCAGCACATTCCATCTCCCCAGCTGCCCTCAAGACACACTGCTGATTACAACAGCCAATGGGGGCATCAGTAGGGCTGCAGCTCAGCCAATCAGAGGGTGGGGGGTGCTGTTACCTGAAGAGGTGAATTATTTTCTTAGTTTAATTCGTAATGAGGATTACCATATTTTATGGTTTGAGTAAATGTTTCATCCTGTGGTATAACAATTCATAATCCGTGATTATAAAATCCACGATGATGAATCTGAAGAAAGATACAGTGTGAAGAGGCATCTGGACGTTGTGACGTTTTTATCCGACACCAGTGAATACAATATTTTCACATTCAGTGAGTGCCAGTTCTCCTCTCGAAGCCCCAGGATCCTCTGCTACGTCCACACTGCTACATTCTCCCTCCACACTACCGCATTCTCGCATAATCTTCCCAGCATGCCCCATCATGGCATGGCTCAGGCGCTGAGAGGGCAGTGTTTCCAGAAATTCTTGCATATTTTTAATAGTGACCTATACAGTATGTTGTTGTGGGTTTCTGTTCATTTGATTTTCTTCCTGGCAAAAATACTGTAAGGCTACGTTCACACTGCAGGCAATAGTGGGCCAAATCTGATTTATTTTGCTCACATGTGACTCAGATAATACTTTCAATTCTGATTTGGGCCACATATGTCGTCCTACAGGTCTTTATTCTTCTTTCTTAGCTCCACTGCATTCAACTTGTAAATTAAACCATAAACTGTGACTTCAGTGTCCTCCATGTTTACGTCCATCATTGTCATTGTTTTTTGCGCATGTGGGTCAGTTCACACTGGAATCTGATATTGGCAAAAAAAATTATCTGATCTGAGCAATAAATCAGAACTGAGCAGCAGCACGGCTTGCAGTGTGAATGCAGCCTAAGAGACACCATTGTTGGCATGGTAGGCGCAAAAAAAAGTATTCTAACCGATTGGAAATCACCTACACCCCCGTGTTTCCAGAAATGGTTCAATGAAATGATCAAAATCATACAGATGGAGATGATCCGCTTCCAAAGAGCACAACAGGTTTGACTGTCATTGACTATCTGAAGGACAAATAATTGCATTCTGCAGAGACTCACCTCTGTATCCCTCATGTTTTACCTGTACTCTTGTAACACCTGGCTATACATATACTATACTATATTTGTGTAATGCTTTGAGTTAAGTCACACTGTTATTTTATAATTTTTCTGTCTGGCAGTCTTTTAGTTTAGTTATTTCTGTTTATTTTGTCTCCTCCTTTTTGTCTTTTTTGTATGTCGGTTCTTGTTTACCTGTACATAAAACTGAAAAACTGAAAATAAAGTATTAAAAAAAAAGAGAGACACCAGTGTTGCTCGTTTGAGTTCAAAAGGATTTTTTTATCGCTTCACTAATTATGTAAAAATCTATTCATACCTACATCTTTTTTTATACCTCATGCCTGCCAAATTATGTGAATGTTTTTAAATGAAAGGTTTGGCTGCTCATTGACTCCTGTTCTGCACATCGCTGCATTATTATCTTGCGAGCGTTCCATCTGACGGTCTCCACACTGACATTCTCTGTCTAGAAATGTTCCTGCCTCTCGATGGTGTGAGCCATGGAGGCGCCCGTGTGGGCAGCAGGGTCGACGTGTGGGCAGGGCGGTGAGTCCAGACTCCAGGGCTGAAGGGGACAATACTCATGTCAGAGGAGAACTGGACTCTTTCATTGAGTTTTATTGAAAAAATAATCCTGTGTTCGACGATTTGAACCCAACAAAGCCAGGACTCTTTGCCCAGAGACGGTCTATTATAAAAAGATTATTCCAATATATTTATATTCAAATATACAAGTTGCAAATACAATATACAGTGAATCAAATTTTTAATTGTTCTCCCTCCCACCCCCCTAAACATGTCTGCCAGTAGGCCTATGCTTGGAGCATAAGCATTCAGCCCCAACATCAGAGGAAAAAATAAGACAAAGTAGAATCTAACAGACGCCCCCCCCCCAGTAACAGATCCCTCCCTCCCCCCCATGTATCCCTCCCCATCATTGCCATCATCGGAGCTACATAGGTACATGGATCATAACACAAAGTACATCAACACATCATATACAGTCGTATCTGTATACACAAGTCAAAAGTTAAAGTATAAAGAATAATGGAAAATAGAAATAAATATAACAAATTAAAAAGGTGTTTGAGGGAGTCACTCACAGAGACGGTCTATTATAACAAGGAGATGGATCCCTGTGGGGGTTCTGAATGTGGAAATATGTAACACTGAAGATGAAACAAAACCACTTGCTACAAAACAAACATATTCAGAGAGCAGCATTACTTTATGCACAGACAATAACATTATGTTGAGTAAAATTAATACATAAGTATAATGTATTACAAGGGTAGCCAACCCGGGGCTCGCGATCTGCATGCGGCTCTTTGCCCGTCAATGTTAATATATATATATATATATATATATATATATTTTTTTTTTATGTTATTCATTTCATAAGGACGTAGAATAAGCATTTACAGATTTTTTTTATGGTCCATTTGCATGTTGTTGGTATCTGATTCTAGGGACATCTATGGATCTCAGGGAATGTATTCCCAGTGTCAGAAATATTTTGTCTGTTACTATACTAGGCTTGAGTAAATTGTAATGAACCAAAGGAGAATATCAATTATTGTTGAGGATCGGTGTTGTGGAGGACGAGGCTGAGGAGAGACAGGACGAGGAGAGAGCAGGCAGGATGAAATGGCGTGTAATAAAAAATAGAGCTTTACTTAAAACAAGGACAAAAAGCAACAAACAAAAGTATCTTCGAAAACATGAACAAAAACAAGATACAAGATACAAGATACAAGAGTTTTATTTGTCACGGCATACAGGTATACAGTGAAATGCGGGGGGTCTTGCCCGCAACGATGTGCATAATACAATAGTAATAATATATAATAAGAATCCAACCAATAGAGCGACATTGTGCAATAAACAAGTAAACAAAGTAGGGCATATCGGTATCTGTACATGAGTTATTTACAGAGCATGGTAGGACATGCTAGGTCCTGTGGTAGTGCAGTACACTGTTAGCTACGGATGAGGCACTGGGTCTTTATGTACACTGCTATACAATGCTATATTATACAATCTCAAGCTCTACTATACTATTCTTAAAGTGACCTTTCCTTCTGTAAAGTGTCCATAAGTGTGAGCGTGTGCAGCATGAGTGTGTGTGTGCTCATGTTAAAGTGGCTGCTAGTGTGTGAGCGTGAACAGTGTGTGTGTTGTGTGTGTGCTCATGTGTGCTTCTGCGTGGAGAGTTCAGTGTTCAAGGCTCTTATGGCCAGGGGGAAGAAGCTGAGTCGAAGTCTCTCTGTCCTCGTTACTGGTGTTCGCAGGCGTTTGCCTGACCGCAGTAGCATGAACAGGCTGTTGTTGGGGTGGTGAGGGTCTTTCATTATCCTGCAGGCTCTGGATTTGCACCTCTTGTTGTATAGGACCTGCAGGGTTGGTAGTGCAATACCCGTGGTACGCTCGGCTGAGCGCACCACTCTCTGTAGGGCCTTCTTGTCCTGTGCCGTGCTGTTGCCATACCAGGCAGTGATGTTTCCAGTCAAGATGCTCTCTACAGCTCCGGAGTAGAAGGACTGGAGTATCTTCCCAGATACTCTGAACTTCCTTAACTGTCTCAGGTGGAAGAGGCGCTGCTTCGCCTTTATTACGACTGAGTCTATGTGTGTTTTCCATGTCAGGTCCTCCTACGATGTGGACCCCCAGGTACTTGAAGCTGTTCACCCTGTCCATGGTAGCCCTGTTTATCCTCAGTGGTGTACTGTGTCTCCTGCTGTCTCCTCCTAAAATCCACAATCAGCTCCTTGGTTTTACCAATGTTCAGGAGCAGGCTGTTGTCCTGGCAAAGTCCAGTATCCAGGCGCTCAGAGCGGAGCTCAGACCCAGCTCAATCAGCTTGTCCACCAGTCTGGTGGGGACTATGGTGTTGAACGCTGAGCTGTAGTCAATGAACAACAGTCTCACATAGCCCTCCTTCTGGCGGTCCAGGTGAGAGAGGGTACTGTGCAGCACTTGTTAGCATCGTCAGTGGACCTGTTTGGCCTGTATGCAAATTGCATAGCGTCCATATCACTGGGGAGGGAGGCACAAATGTGATCCTTGACCAGCCTCTTGAAACATTTCATGGCCACAGAGGTGAGTGCCACCGGTCTGTAGTCATTGAGACCTGTTGGGGATTATATATATATTTTTTTTTGTATTTATTTTTTTTATAATTTTTTAAACATAACATAAAATTAGACACACAAGCATTAACAGTAAACACCATTTAAATAAATGTAGTATACGAGATATATACCTAATACTTGCTATCTAATACCCTACATACATATGCTCTCGCTCGCTCACCCCCCCCGGACCCCCACTTGGATAATCCATCCATTATCATTCGTTCCTAACCAGGCACTACAATTCATATGCTAGCTTTTATTCTCTCCACCACTTCTAACCAGATTGCAATTTTGGTTTCACTGACACCTAACATTCTTGTGTAGATATTTCTAGATAAATCACATCGAGATATGTAAGAACCCATACCTTCCGACAAATTTTTTCCAGTTGAAACCATCGTGATGCTATCAGCTTTTTAGCCGCTGTGAGACCAGATAAAACTAGTCTCTTTAGCTGTATAGGGGCTGCAAACTGAAAAACATCATTCAACAGCAATACAGAGGGGTGTACAGGTATGTTCAGAAATAAGAAATTTGATGATTGCTGGGACACTTCTTTCCAGAATATCTTAACTGGTGGGCAATCCCAATACATGTGCATAAATGTACCCTCATCCCCATTTGTACATAAGGAACATCTGGAGTCTTGGTTAAGTCCCATTCTGTTCAATCTTATAGGAGTCAGGTATGTCCTATGAATATAATTCAGATTAATTTGTTGATGGTCCGGGTTACGTGACGCAATTCGAACGTTTGCCCAGACTTCTTGCCAATCAAAATTTATTTCCAAGTCTGGTATATCCCTCCTCCAGACTGAGTCTAGGGGGAGGATTCCATACGAGGACGTTAGTAAGTGATGATAAACATCAGATACGAAACCTCTCGATGTCTCTCTTTCATAGAAGAATTTGTGATATCTGTGGTGCTCAATTGGTATCCTTAATGGGACTCCATGAGCCTTCAAACAAACCAATAACTGTGCGTAAAAATAATGTGGAACTGGTGAGATACAATTTTGTATGTATGTCTTTATAGCTACAAAAACCCTGTTTGTTGAAAACATCTCCTAATGTGTGTATGCCCTGCTTTTCCCATTTAGGGTATCTTATAGGTCGTTTTCCAATCAGGAGTGCATTGTTATTGAATAGGGGAGTATGCCTATGCCATTTATGTTGGTTAGAATATTTTTTTTGTGTTTCACGCCATATCCGTATCACATGAGTAATAAGGGGGCCAAATTTCAATTCGCATTACTTAATTGATAATATGGTGTATACTATGTCCTGCAGTCTATGTGGTGCTACTATATTTTCTTCTAAGTTTCTCCAGGATACAGATGCTTGGGAATCAAACCAGGTTGTCAGTGGTCTTAAAGAGTACGCTTTAAAATAGTGGTAAAAATCTGGAAATGCCATACCTCCGTCGGCTTTGTTTCTCTGTGCGGTGGATCTTTTTATACGTGGAGGTTTGTTATTCCAAATAAATTTGTATGCAGTGGAGTGTAATTTTTTCCAGTAACCATCAGGAGGGGGTAACGGTAACATTGAGCTAATGAAGTTGATTCTAGGTAAACATCCATCTTAACTATTGATACCCGTGCCTGTACTGAGTTTTTAAGTTTGGACCACCTGTCAAAGTCGTATTTGATCTTATCTTGGAAATGTTATATAATTGTACTTCACCGTTTGGCTTATAGTAGGGAATACTTCAACTCCTAAACATCTGAAGTGTTTAACCATTGGTATTTTTTCTGGAGGGAGTATATTCTTTGCAGGGGCATTAAGTGGAAGGAAGGCCGACTTTGGCCAATTTATCCTAAATCCCGATAGATTACCAAAATCATCAATCAACTTGAGAAGCTGAGGCGTTGAAGTGATCGGGTTTTGCATGAACAATATTACGTTGTCCGCATATAAACTAATATGATGTTGTGTGCCCTTGATTTCTATTGGTTCTATGGATTGGGATTGTCTTATATATTGTGCTAAAGGCTCTAGTGATAAAGCGAATAGTCCGGGACTAAGAGGGCAATGTACCGGAAAGATTTCGGAGGTGATTATACCTGTTGTAATCATGGCCGATGGGTCTTTGTATAATACTTTAATCATATCAATGAATCCTTTTCCTAATCCCATCCTTTCTAGTACTGCCCATAAATAAGACCATTCCAACCTATCAAAGGCTTTCATCGCATCCAGGGACAACATCGCTATAGGTGGGGTGTCATCCTTGCTGGCATCTAACACGTGTAATATCCATCTTATATTATCCGTGATCAAGCGGCCTCTTATGAAGCCAGTCTGATCAGGATGAACCAAAGACGTCATATGCTTTTGACGTCTGATGGCTAATACCTTGGAATACAGCTTGATATCGGTTCCGAGGAGGCTCAAGGGTCTATAACTACTGCAATCGGTGGGGTCTTTGTCTTTTTTAAGGAGGACTGTTATGAGTGCAATATTGTCAATCTTATGGAAATTCCCCTCCTTAATTGAGTATAAAATCATATTAAGTAATAGGGGTCCTATTACATCCCAGCATGATAGGTACATTTCTGGTGGGATACCGTCCCTTCCAGGAGCCTTACCACTTTGCATTACAGATATGGCCTCCCTAAGTTCATCTAGTGTGATGGGTGTTTCTAGCTGTTTAGCGTCATCCTCTGATAGTTTAGGAAGGTTAATTTGATTAAGATATATGTCCATTTTGTTTTGATCGAAGGCCATTTCTGATTTGTACAAGTTGGAGTAAAACTTTTTGAATGTCTCGTTGATTTTTTTAGGGTCTGTAACAAGTCCTTGCTGTGCCTTAATAGTAGGGATATCTGCAAATTTTGCGTTGGCTCGTATCTGCATAGCTAGTAGGTGACTTGGTTTAGATCCATGAAAGTAATACTGTTGTCTTGTGCTACGTATTTGAACTTCAGATTGTTGTTTTAAAGTGGCATTAATCTCTTTGAGATTCCAATCGAGCCGAGTAGTTGTATTGTAAAGAGGAAAATAATGTAGAGTAAAGCGTTTCCATCTCTGCCAGTTTTGAACAACGATTTTCGCGTATTTTGGAGGAAAAGACCCCGGTAGAATCCTTGATAAATCCCTTTACCGACATCCATAATATTCTTGGGTCCTGTACCGATTGCGCATTCTCCAGCAGGAATACATCAAGAGCTTCTTTGAATTGTGTAATGAATTCCTTGTTTTTCAGCAATATCGAGTTAAATCACCATCTTGGGGCTCGGGATGACAGTATACCAAATGATCCTTTTAAGAGTAAATAACAGTGATCTGATAATGCATTGGGTACCATTTCCACGTCATAGTTATCAAATAGTCTAGGGGATGCAAAAACATAATCTATTCTGGAAAATGTGTTGTATCTTGCAGATCGACAAGAGTACTTTCGGGTCGTAGGGTTGAGTGATCGCCATAGGTCATAGCCCAATCCTTTAATGCATTAGATGAATTTTTCTGGTCATTGGAGAAGGTGGGATAAGATTTATCCATTCCGAGATCCCAAATGGCATTAAAATCCACGCCAATTATAAATGAGTATTCAGGATAGTTTAACATTGTTCTGGTAAGTGTAGCGTAGAAATTGGCCTCGTAAAGATTTGGGGCATATGCCGCTACCAGCGCTATTTTCCTGTTCCTGTATACAATTTTAGCTATGGTTATCCGACCATCTGTATCAGACCATACTTCCTGCAATTCAATATTCAACCTCCGTTTCACGACTATAGCAACTCCACGGGATCTCGTTCCAAAGGAAGAGTGACTAATGTTATGATATATGTTGTCCGCTAGTGTTGCTTTGTCTTCCACTAAAAGGTGCGTTTCGCTTAGAAGAGCCACATCAACCTGTTTGTTTTTCATCAGTGTGAGCACACTTTTGCATTTATGTTGTTTATTTATTCCCACAGTATTCCAGATCATTATATTTAAACTAGCCATAATCTATACATGTTGTTGTGTATTTGTTGGTAATGCGTCTGGAGTATGAATTCACAATGGTTTTACATCCAATTATTGAGGTCCCGTTGAGAGCCGAGCTTAAAAACATACATATATACAAATAATCCCCTAAACCCCCCTCCCTCAGAGAGCCGTACAAGGCTGTGTTCCTTAGACACAACCTTCGCGTATAACTCCCTCCCTTACACCACCGGTTAGCCCAGAGTGAGCCTTTTATCCTTGGTTGCCATGGTAACTAAGCACTTTGACAAAAAACAATGAATAGCGCATGTATAGTGGGCGGTTAGGTGGCGTAGCGGAGATTGCGTTCGTCACCAACCCTGGAGCTGTGAGCTGGATTCGAATCCAGCTCACAGCTCGGGGGTTGTCACCAGCTTGGCTGGCCGTTCACACTAATACAATGGACCTGTCTCAAAACCCTGCCCTCTTTTCTTGATCCTCCAATCACAGCTGTCGCTTACCTCTGACTTCCTCGTACAAACAAAGTTTGTACGAGGAAGTCAGAGGTAAGCGACAGCTGTGATTGGAGGATCAAGAAAAGGGGCAGGGTTTGAGACAGGTCTATTGGCTGTATCAGAGGGTGGGAGCAGCTGGCGGGGTGGGTCCGGGTCGTTGTAAACAGCGACTCCTACAGTTCGGTCGGGGCGCCTGCTAAGCGCGGATAGGACCTGAGTGGGATAGTGTGATCCTACCACACGCTACGCCCTCTCAGGGAGGATCCGCGCTGCCAGGTGAAAAGAAGCGGTTGATTGGCTGGACGTGTGTCGGAGGAAGCACGTGATAGCCTCCACTCTCCCAGATGATCTGACTGTGGGGGGTAAGTGCGCAGCAACCAGGAAGGGGATTGGGAATTGGCATACGACTAACATTGGGATGGGAGAAAATCGGAGGAAAATGGAGGGGGAAAAAGATATATATATATAAAAAAAAAAAAACGCATGTATAATTGGTAAATAAGTGGAAAAAAATGCCTTTTTCTATCACTAAATTGTCCTTTTTTGACAAAACTTTTTCATTGTGTGGCATCAGCAATTTATCAATGCCAATGACAGACATGCTATATGACAGACAGACACATATCATGACAGACACACAATGACAGACACACTATATGACAGACACACAAGGACAGACACACATAATGACAGACACACTATATGACAGACACACATATTGACAGAAACACACAATGACAGACACACTATATGACATACATGCATAATGACTGACACATATATTTACATACACACCATATGACAGACACATAATGACATATGCACTATTCGACAGACACATAATGTCAGACACACTATGTATATGACAGACAATCATAATGATAAACACACAATGACAGACACACACAATGACATACACATAATGACAGACACACCATGTATATATGACAGTAATGATAAACACACAATGACAGACACATAATGACAGACAGACACACATATTGACAGAAACACTATATGACAGACACACATAATGACAGACATGCATAATGACAGACACACTATATGACAGACACACATAATGACAGACATGCATAAGATACACATAGATGGGATGGTATCCCACCAAAACTGTACCTCTCATGTTGGGATGTAATTGGACCCCTATTACTTGACATGATTTTATACTCAATCAAAGAGGGAAACTTCTCCAGGGACGTTAATATGGCGCTTATAACTGTCCTCCTTAAAAAAGACAAAGACCCCACCGAATGTGGTAGTTATAGACCCTTAAGCCTCCTCGGAACCGATATTAAGCTGTACGCTAAGGTACTAGCCATCAGACTTCAAAAGCATATGACATCTTTAGTTCATCCTGATCAGACAGGCTTCATAAGAGGCCGCCTGATCACGGATAATATTAGACGGTTACTACATGTGATAGACGCCAGCAAAGAAGTTGTACCTCCAGTAGCTGTATTATCCTTGGATGCGATGAAGGCCTTTGATAGGTTTGGAATGGTCTTATTTATGGGCAGTACTTGGAAGGATGGAGTTAGGAGATGGATTTATTAATATGATTAAAGTACTATACGGCCATGATTATAACAGGACAATTCACCTCCCCAAACGTCCCTGTGTTGCGTTCGTCCAGACAGGGTTGTCCTCTTAGTCCCGGACTGTTTGCTCTATCTCTAGAACCTCTGGCACAGTATATAAGACAATCCCAATCCATAGAGCCGATCTCAATTAAGGGCACACAGCATCATATCAGTTTATATGCGGACGATGTAATAATGTTCATGCAAAACCCTACCACCTCACTACCTCATCTTCTCAAGGCAATAGATGATTTTGGCAATCTATCGGGATTTAAGATAAACTGGCCAAAATCGGCCTTCCTTCCACTTAATGTGATTGCGAAGGCTACCTCACTCCCAGTAAATATACCAATGGTAGAACATTTTAGATGTCGTGGAGTTGAGATATTTCCCACAATTTGCCAAACGGTGAAGTATAATTACACCGGATTCCTAGATAGGATCACAAACGACTTCGGCAGGTGGTCAAAACTAAAAAACTCAGTACAGGCCCAATCAATAGTGAAGATAAATGTTTTGCCTAGAATCAACTTTTTCAGTTCAATGTTGCCGTTACCCGCCCCCCTGTTGGTTACTGGCAAAAATTACAATCCACCGCATATACATTTATTTGGAACAATAAACCTCCACGAATAAAAAGATCCACTGCACAGAGAAATAAAGCCGACGGGGGTTTAGCATTCCCAGACTTCAGCTACTATTTTAAAGCGTTCTCTTTAAGACCACTGATCACCTGGTTTGATTCTCAAGCATCTGTATCCTGGAGACCATTAGAGGAGAACATAGTGGCACCACATAGACTGCAGGATATACTATACACCAACTTATCAATTAAGCAATGCAACTTGAAATTTGGCCCTCTTATTACACATGTGATTCGGATATGGCGTGACACACAGAAAAAATTTACTAACCAACATAAATGGCATAGTCATTCCCCCCTATTTAATAACAATTCACTCCTTATTGCACAACAACCTATCAGATTTACCAAATGGGAGAAGAAGGGCATACATACATTGGGGGATGTTTTCAACGACCGAGGTTTTTGCAGCTTTAACTCTTCTGCCCCCTTAGCGACTATTTTGTGTTTTTGCCTATATTCTTTTGTGTTTCTGTGTACAATGATGGCTGTGTTGATTATTATGTCATGAAATTGTGTCCGTTTGCTTATTTTCCATATATTCACAGAATTTGAAAATATTAGATTTTGAAACCCTCTAACACAAAAGTTAACAATATTAGCTTTCAAACCGTCCATAGTGGTTTATTTCTTGCCATTAGGGGGTTAGGGTTAGGGTTACCCAGACAGAAAGATTAGGAGAAGGTAAAATCTCATCCCTGTGCCCGTGCCCACCCCAACACTTGCTCGACAGTCCCCTAACCAGGGCCGCCTCAGGGGGTGTGCGAGCAGTGCGGTCGCACAGGGCCTCGCGGGAAGGGGGGCCTCGCACAACAAAAATAAAAAATAAATAAAAATAAAATATTTTGTATTTATTATTTTTTTTATTTTTATTTTTTTTATTTTTTATTTTTTTTGCGGGGCCCCCCTTCCTGCGAGGCCCTTTTTCATCACAGACCTAAAATCTAGTTTTGCTTATATGCTTATATATTTCACATTAGACACGTTTGTAGAATGTGTCTGACTTGTTCCTGGCTCTGCGGCTCTGCAGATACACTATTGGCTCTGCAGATACACTATTGGAGGCAGCTCTGAGGCTCTGCAGCAGAATTGGTTTCAATGAGGGGAGGGGTTACAGGTAAGGTAGAGTCTGACTATTTCGCGCGTGCAGCATTGGAGGTTATGCCAGCCAAGATGAAGAGGACATCGTTCGGCAGATGGACTGAAGATGAAAGTTGTTGCATGTTAGACAGTTCAGTCAGGCTAGCCATCCCGGCTAAAGACAGGGACAGCTAGTTAGCTTTAGCTACGTTATAATATTGAGTGCTAACGTGTGGTTCAGTCGGGATATAGCCATGATGATGTCGGCTAGTAGCTAGCTTAGCTAAAGGCTAACTAGCATTAGCTAACCTAGAGACAGCGCGTGCAGCATTGTTATGCAAAGATGAAGAGGACGGTCGTTTGGCAGATGAACTTCGTCAACTCCACGCGGTTGTCTCCATCCTCTTGGACGTTTGGTGAGTTTTTAATGCACTCTATACTATTCCCGCCGTGGATATCTCTCTCTCTCTCTCTCTCTCTCTCTCTCTCTCTCTCTCTCTCTCTCTCTCTCTCTCTCTCTCGGGAGCCAAATTGGCCGACTAGCTGTTGTAGTACTAGTAGCTAAAGGTGTGTGGCCTGGTGTCAGCACCTGGTGCGAGGGAGGTGAGCTTGGTGTTTCATTATGAGAATATCTCCATGCTCAAGTCGGCTATAGTCCGCGAGGGACTTGTTGCCGGCACTGCTATGGTAAACACCACTCTGTAGTGGGACGTGTATTGCCTTCTTTTTCCCTTCTCTCTTCGTATGAGAAGAGGAAAACACAGCGGCTGTCTGAAGTGTTGGCCTGTATTGCTTTTCTCACGTTGTACAGTTTTTCAGTGGTAGCCGCATAGCTTGCTTCTGCGTTAGCTAGTGGTTAGCGATAGCCGGGTTGAGCTAACTGTTAGCCAGTTAGCTGTTTAGCTACGACGTTAGCTGCTCGTTTTCGCTCGCCTGGGAACGTTAGCTTGATGCTATCAGTTAGCCTAGAGTTAGCTGTTAGCTTGTGCTACGACCATTGACATTAGCCGTGAGAATAGCGGGCCCTGGCACTCTCTGACTACGACATCATCTTTGACAGAAGATGTAGTCGGGCCTGCACCATGACGAGGCTCCGGCCATAGCTTCTTTTTGTCCCGCCAGCAAGAGGCCTTTCATCAACGTGGAGACCTGTGTTGCGGCCTTTCGCCCTGCGTTCCTTGGTGCAGGTAAGATGTCATGACATTACCCCACTCTTCCTTCCTTCCCCTCCCGAATGTTTTGTTAATAACGATGTTTTTTTCCAGGCAAAACATATGTTACTTCACAACATTTGGAGATACGACATGTGCTGTGTGTGAATTGTCTTGGTCGTTTGTGTAGCCTGGGTAGCGTTGGCCAAAGCTGTGTGTGGCCTGGTGTCAGTACCTGGCTAGCCTATTTAGCTGATGTCGGCCATTGGCTCCATGCTGCTTTGTTTTCTCTGGTATAGACCCTCTTCTCTTTGGATTTAAGTGTTGATCTTTGTCCTTTTGGATCTATGTATATTCATGTTGCCTTTGTGAAGTTATCTTTTCCTTCTGTTTTGTTCTTCCATTAAAAGTTGAATATCCTTTAGGGGCTCATCTTTGCTTATCTCTCTCATACATGCTCTCTCTCTAACACACACACACACGACACACAGACATGCTCTCTCTCTCTAACACACAAACACACATGCTCTCTCTCTCTCTCTCTCTCTCTCTCTCTCTCTCTCTCTCTCTCTCTCTCTCTCTCTCTCTCTCTCTCTCTCTCTCTCTCTCTCTCTCTTTCTAACACACACAGTCTGCCTATGGCGGCCTTTCTCGATGGCTAGGCTGTGCTCGCTGAGTCTGTACCTAGTCAAGGATCTTCAGTCACAGTGCTCAGGTATTCTGCCACTGTGTACTCTCTGTTTAGGGCCAAATAGCATTTCAATTTCTTTCCAATGTGTCTCTCTCTCTCTCTCTCTCTCTCTCTCTCTCTCTCTCTCTCTCTCTCTCTCTCTCTGTACACTGTCTCTCTCTCGCTCTCTCTCTTGCTATATGTTGACTGTATCATGCCCAGCCTCGGGCAGCCTATTATTTAAGAATATGTTGACTGTATGAAAAAAAATTATAATATATATATATATATTTTTTTTTTTTTTTACCTTTGGGGGGGGGGGGGGGGGGGGGGGGGCTCGCGTTTAAAACTCGCACAGGGCCTCGCATTTCTCCCAGGCGGCCCTGCCCCTAACCTAACCTAACCCTAACCCCAACCCTAACCCTAACCCTAACCCCAACCCTAACCCTAACCCTAACCCTAACCCTAACCATAACCATAACCCTACAAACGGAAATATTTGGAATCTTTGATAGATATGTTGAGTTAGGTTCATAGTGGTATTCATAAAAAAATAATTGGAACGAAATATTACAAATTAAGTTTTTTATGACCTTGAACGTGATGCAATATTTTCATGCACTAACGTGACAACTCTGTCAGTTACTTAACAAGGCACAAGGGTTAAAGATATATCTAACAAATTTAACCTCACCAAATCCACTTTTTATTTCTATCTACAATTAAGAGCAGCTTTAAGGGCTCATGGAGTTCCATTAAAGGTGCCACTTGAGCACCACAGATATCACAAATTATTTTATGGAAAGTAGACATCGAGAGGCTTCATCTCTGATTTTTATCGTCACTTACTTACGTCCTCATATGAGGTCCTTCCTCTAGACTTAGTCTGGAGGAAGGATATACCAAACTTGGAAGTAGATTTTGATTGGGATGAAGTTTGGGCAAATGTACGGCTTTCATCACGCAACCCGGATCATCAACAGATTCATCTTAATTTTATTCATAGGACTTACTTAACTCCTAGACATTTGTACCTAATGGGGCTTAAACAAGACTCTCGATGCTCCTTATGTTTAAACTGTGATATTGGTACATTTATGCATATTTATTGGGAATGCTCTCCGGTTAAGATATTCTGGGAAGAAGTAACCACGCAATTATCAGAATTTTTATTTCTGACCATACCTGTACTGCCTTCTGTATTGCTGTTGAATGATGTTTCTCAGTTAGCAGCCTCTATACAGGTAAAGAGACTAATTTTGTCCGGTCTTACGGCTGCTAAAAAGCTGATAGCATCACGCTGGATTCAACCGGATAAAATGTGCCGGAAGGTATGGGTTCTTACCTATCTCGATGTGATTTATCTAGAGATATCTACCGCAATAATTTTAGGTGTTAATGAAGCCAGCATAGCAATCTGGTTAGAGGTGGTGGAGAGGATAAAGGTGAGCATATGAATTTGTATTTCCTGGTGTTAAACGGAATAATGGATGGATTGTCCAAGAGGGGGTCCTGAGGGGAGGGGGGAAGAGCGAGCAAGAGCATAGGTATTGTATTGCATTTATTATGGGTAAATCTTTTAATCTACATTTATTTTGATTTAAGTACTGGACTGTCATTATTGTTATTATTGTGTCAATCATAGTCCTGTGATTTATTGTGGATTTCCATTGTTTATGTATTGTGTGTCTGGTTTTATGTAAAAAAGGGGAAAATAAAAAACATTTGTTAAAAAAGAAAATGACAGATACACTATATGACAGACATGCATAATGACAGATACACTATATGGCAGACACACTATATGACATACACACATAATGACATACACATCATATGACAGATGCAGATATTGACAGACACACTATATGACAGACACGCATAATGACAGACATGCATAACGCCAGACACACTATATGACAGACACGCATAATGACAGACACGCATAACGCCAGACACACTATATGTCCTCCTTGCTCACAGTCCTCTACCTGGGTCCTATCCCTGTCCTCGTGTTCTGGATCCCGTGTATGACCTTCCCCTGCCTGACTACTCTTCTCCTTGTGTACCCCCTGGACTGTCTGAGAACCAGGCTCCGTCTATGACCTCCCGCTTGTCTGACTACCCTTCTACTCGTCTACTCCCTGGACTGTCTGATAACCTGGTTACCGTATTTCCGGATATACCCGCTGTTGGGTTTTCTCTGATTCATTGCCTCTGCCTGTTTATGTCTGCATTTGTGTTCTGGCTCTAGTACAAACCGTTACATAATGACAGACACACTATATGACAGACACGCATAATGACAGACATGCATAATGACAGACAGACACACTATATGACTGACACACTATATGACAGACACACATATTGACAAACACACATAATGACAGACACACATGATGACAACATGCATAATGAAAGACACACTCTATGACATATGACAGATGCGCATAATGACACATGTTGCTATTTTTATTTGTGCTATGCATTGCTCTTGCTGCTTGTATTACTATGTATTTATTTTGTAAAGCACTTTGAACTGCAATCCTTGTATGAAAGGTGCTATATAAATAAAGTGTATTATTATTATATTATTATTATGTAGACTAATAATTAAAAAAAAATCCACAGAGCTTTTATAAAGTTGCAGAATAAAAGTATTGCTTTTCCCCCAAAGAAATTATTGATTTATGAATTTAAATATCATTTAAAAAAGCGCAAAGGATTTACGATCGATTGCCCATTGTCTGCTATTGTAGCCCAGTGAGAGCCTGCAGGAAAATTGTACCTCAATACTGGACTGATCAATTAAATAATGGTCTAATGTGTCAGGTACATCGAACAGCGAATAGGGTCTAAGGTCCAAGATATTGAAGTTATCCATTAAGAACACTTCACATTTCTCTTTTTTTTATCCACTTTTTCTCCTCATTTTTCTATTTTTCTCCCATCCCAATTCCATTGTGCCAATTCTTCCCTCCCCTGTCTTAAACGTTGCTCGCATATGCCCCCCACAGGCCGGTTGTAGAGAGGATAGAAGCCTTGCATCACCTGTCCCGTCTGGTACACGAGG
>NC_140168.1:80531332-80533832 GCF_963971535.1 Notolepis coatsorum
GGTACTTAAAACTGTTCACTCTCTCAACCGGTGCCCCGTCGATGTCGAAGGCCTGTAGGATCTGAGGCTCCATGCTAGATTTCATCACCCGCCTGAGGAGAAAGAGGTGTCGTTATGCCAGTGTTGTAGTCAAGTCACTAAATCTCCAGTCCGAGTCGAGTCTCGAGTCCCCATTACCCTAGTCCGAGTCCGAGTCCAAGTCATCAAGGTTGAGTCTGAATGAATGAATGAATGAATGAATGAATGAATGAATGAATGAATGAATGAAAACTTTATTTAACAGCTTGCAGAATGGGTACAATACAGTATGGCTCAATACACACAATTGCCTCAGGGCAGCTCTGGCTGCAATTGTAGCTTACCACCACCGGTATGA
Organism: Notolepis coatsorum; assembly: GCF_963971535.1. Taxonomy (NCBI): domain Eukaryota; kingdom Metazoa; phylum Chordata; class Actinopteri; order Aulopiformes; family Paralepididae; genus Notolepis; species Notolepis coatsorum. The sequence goes on from NC_140168.1 coordinate 80,531,709, forward strand.
CTGTGTATGAACGAATAATGGACTCTGTGAAGCGCTCTGAGTCAGAGCAACAGTCAGTCAGAGAAGAGCGCTATATAAATCCAATCCATTATTATTATTATTATTATTATTAAGGGGATGCAGACCAGAGAGAGACTTTCATCTTGTTTACATCAGGGTCCCCCATTTTCAATTCATAGTGACATTTATGACATACACAACATACATGACATTTATGGCATAGGGACATACATGACATACAGCTATTTAGTACTGTTACATTTGTGACATATACGAACCGTCCACTCCACTCTGGCAGTCAAAGAGCTGACATACAAATAAAAAAGGTTAACATTAATTAAACAAAAATGACACAGTGGTCACCGTTTCACCACAATTATTTACTTTGTGACACAATAGCCAAACAAATGCACTAGCCATCAATATCTTATGCCAAAGAATTAGGGCCTAAACAATTTTTTTAAAGAAAAAAGAAAACTATATTTGTGAGGAATCCTGCACGCAGCCTAACGAGGGGGCGTGCCGTTTTTTCACCTTCACGCACCTGTTGGGAGTTTGCGATCAGCTCGGGAGAGTACTTGTATTGCAGACTCCCCTCCACTCCTTGTCGGGTCGTTCTTGTTGCTACCATCACCTGCCGCGTCTCCGGCGTGAGACGACGTGCCAGCCATCACCACCTGTCGCCGTTTGCCTGGAGTGGGACACCGTCTTCGCTCTCTAATACTCTATGGGAGGATTCCAGTGTTCCCACTCCAGACGTCAAGCCGGCTACTTCCCAACTCCCTCTTTGTGGTCCTGGTTCCTGGGGTGAGGCTCGCCATCGCTCCCTATTACTCCACGGGAGTATGTCGTGTTCTCACCCCGTTCCCCTCGGACCCCCTGTGTGCTGCATTGCCCGTGGGCAGCGTCTGGTCTGGAGGAGGAGGATTCCTTGGCAGAGCTGAGCCGCAGAGCCCTACTCGGTTGACGAAGAAGATCCCCGTTACTTTTTCCCAGCCTGTTCGCCCGTTAAAGGCTGAGTGCCGCTTTTTTGTATTAAATAAATAATGCCCTGTTTTTGGCTAACTCTCATACCTGTCTTGTGTTGTGCTATTGGGGTCGGTCTCAAACCATAACAGTATTTATCAATTAACCTTTAAGCATCGGGCAAAAATGGGGCTATTCCTTTTTAGTTTTTTGATGATGCATACCCAAAGTTATTTGCGATTTATACTTATAGCACATGCATGAGTCTGGCCTCTTTTGACAGGTAACATTCTGAAGTGTCTTACACAATAAGGGAAAATCACTTTGAGTGCTAATGAAATAGAGTAACAGAGGTTTGAACACACAACGTTTTGTGTACTCACATTTATTTTTACTGGTTGCCAGAGCTGATCGTGGATTTTAGGAGAACACAGCAGGGGGCACACACACCACTGTGGATAAACGGGGCTTCCGTGGACAGGGTGAGCAGCTTTAAGTACCTAGTGGTCCACATCTCAGAGGACCTGACATGGACAACACACATAGGCTCAGTTGTAAAAAAAGGCGAAGCAGCGCCTCTACCACCTGAGACAGTTAAGGAAGTTCAGAGTATCGGGGAAGATACTCCAGTCCTTCTACTCCGGAGCTGTAGAGAGCATCTTGACTGGAAACATCACTGCCTGGTATGGAAACAGCAAGGCACAGGACAAGAAGGCCCTACAGAGAGTGGTGTGCTCAGCTGAGCGTACCACGGGTATTGCACTACCACCCCTGCAGGACTTATATAACAAGAGGTGCAAATCCAGAGCCTGCAGAATAATGAAAGACCCTCACCACCCCAATAACAGCATGTTCAAGCTGCAGCTGTCAGGCAAACGCCTGCGAACACCAGCAACTAGGACAGAGAGACTTCGGCCCAGCTTCTTCCCTCAGGCCATCAGAGTCTTGCACACTGAACTCTCCACACACAAGCACACATGAGCACACATACAACACACATACTGTATACGCTCACACACTAACAGTCACTTTAGCATGAACACACACACACACACACACACACACACACACACACACACACACACACACACACACACACACACACACACACACACACACACACACACACACACACACACACACACGCTCACACACACA
>NC_140168.1:80538443-80665943 GCF_963971535.1 Notolepis coatsorum
GAGAGACATGAGAGAGAGGGAGATGATGGAGAGAAGAGGGGGAGGGAGAGAGGGGAGAGAGGAAAGAGAGAGGAGAGTGAGAGTGTGTGCATGTGTGTGAGGGACAAGAGAGAATGAAAAATCGGAATACAGGCGTGCACGTGCGCTATGATATTTTGCAACAGGTTGATGGTGATACAGCGAGTGCTGGAGTGCTGATATGAGAGAGAGCAATTGAGAGAGAGAGCAAGCGATAGAGAGAGAGAGAGAGAGCCCCAGTCCCATTACCTCCCACCCATTTGATCTAGGTCTCTGTGTGTGTGATTCACGGTGTGTGTGTGTGTGTGTGTGTGTGTGTGTGTGTGTGTGTGTGTGTGTGAACAGCTGAAGGTCTCTGCTGTCGAAACCGCTTCTGCATTATTTGCACTCGCTGCTCATATAAACCGTATACACAGTTGATTGTGGGCGGGAGGTGGCAGATCAGCGCCTCAACCCGTCACAGATCCGCTAAATTCAGAATGGCTTGGTTTAGTGGGGGAGGATCTTGTCTCAGCTGAACTGGAGGAATGCGCCAAAATGAGAATTTGATACCTAGACAGTGTTGGTACAACCCCACATTGCTAGAAAACAATGCTAAACACTGGAAAAGGCCATTTATAAGATAGTTCCCCTTTAAACATCCATAAACCGCCTCATTCTCCACTGCCTTGTGTTCTGCTCTTGGGTTCAAAACTAGATGCCACCCTAACAGATTATCCAAAATGGCCGTCCGTTGCTATTCATTTCGATGATCTAGTCAAAACAATGGACTTCTTTGTCTTCTTGTGTCACCTTCCCCCACTGTCAGCGCTCGTCTGGGATCGCTTTCGGAGCCGACGCTCCTTGGCTACAACGGTGGTCAATCATTTTCACCATCAGCGGTGACTGGTCAGTTCAGGACCGATTCACAACCAGACATGGTCACTCGTCCGAACGGCTTGTCAAATGACGGTCCAAGTCCGAGTCATCAGTGCTCAAGAGTCCAAGTCGAGTCACGAGTCCTGAAAATCAGTCCAGTCCTGGACTCGAGTACTACAACACTGCGTTGTGCTTTATTCACCACCTGGCTGGTGTGCACATCCCAGGTGAGGCCCTCTGTGAAGTGTGAACACTGAGCTTGAAGCTGCTGACTCTCTCCACAGCAGACCTACTGATGTTTATGGTTATGGGGTCCGCCCCCCCCCCCCCCCCGTTCTGTGGACCATGACCAGCTTCTTGGTCTTGTCAACATTTAGAGAGAGAGGTTACACACCATTGTGCCTAGTTGTTTCATTATGGTTGGTGATTAGGCCTATCACTGTTGTATCACTCCGTCACCGCATTGAGCTGTGTGAAGCTACACAGTCCTAGGTGTACAGGGAGTAGAGGAGGGGCGCTCCTGTGTTGAGGGTCAGAGGGGCTGAGGTGTTGGGTCCCATCCTCACCACCAGGTGATGGTCTGACAGGAAGTCTAGAGAGAGAGAGACAGAGAACGAAAAAAAGAAAGAGAAAGGGGAACGATAGAGAGGAAGGGAAAGAGAGAGAGAGAGAAGGAAAGACAGAAAGATATCGATGGAGGGAGAAGTCATATGTAAAGGTGAAATTTAAAAAAGTATAAATTCTGTATTGCTATGGCGTAAGAGAGAGGGAATGGTGTGTGTGTGTGTGTACTGTACCCATTCTGCAATCTGGTAATAAAGTTTTCAATCAATCAATGTGTGTGTGTGTGTGTGTGTGTGTGTGTGTGTGTGTGTGTGTGTGTGTGTGTGTGTGTGCTTTGCAAGACCCTGTCTCATGTTGTTTGCTTTGTCTAACTTTTTTGTCCTCTTTTGCTCACAGTCCTCTACCTGTCTTCACACCCTGCTCGCAAGTTCTGGATCTCCGTGTTTGACCTTCGCCTGCCTGGCTACTCTTCTCCGTGTGAATCTCCTGGACTGTCTGAGAACCCGAACCCGAACCCGAACCCGGCTATGACCTCCCGCTTGTCTGAGAACCTGGTTACCGCGTATTCTCCCTTTTCTTAATAAATATACCCGGTTTTCTCTGATTTGACATCGTCTCTGCCTGTTTGTATCTGCACCTGGGTTCTGGCTATAGTACAAACGTTACAGTATAATGTAGTACATGTAGTGTTTTGTCTCAAAATATACATAAATAAAACAAGATTTGACATGAAGTCACAACACTGTCCCTCAGGCTATGGCATAAAGACACGTACTGGGCAGCTAGTCCAGCAGTGGCCCCTCCTCGAGTTCCTCCTCTCTTATTTTGTCTCTTCGTAAAACAATGTTTTTCTATGTCTGCCTTCTCTCTCTCTCCCACTCTCTCCCACTCCTCCAACTCTCACTCCGTACCCTCCCTCTCTCTTTCTCTCTGTGCGATGGCTCTGTGCTTATGGAGCAGGTGGTGCATGGTTCCTGGTTGACTGGTCTTAATAACTTTGCTATGCTCAAGAGAAGAGCAGGTTTACATATGAACATCCATCATATGAGACACTGCCTCGTGTGAGGTGAAGAGAGAGAGAGAGAGAGAGCATAGAGAGGAGAGGGGAAGAGAGAGGAGAGGGAGATAGAGGATAGAGAGGAGAGGGAGAGAGGATAGAGAGGAGAGGGAGATAGAGAGAGAGGAGAGAGAGGCTAGAGAGGAGAGGGAGAGAGAGAGATAGAGAGGAGAGGGAGGGAGAGAGAGGCGAGAGGTGAGGGAGAGAGAGATGAGGATAGAGAGAGAAGAGATACTGTAGATGAGAGGAGAGAGATGAGATTAGAGAGAGATGATAAAGAGGTGAAGGAGAGAGAGAAGGATAAGAGAGAGAGGGATGAAGAGGAGAGAGATATAGAGAATAGAGAGGAGAGGGAGAGAGACATGAGAGAGAGGGGAGATGATAGAGAGAGAAATGGATATAGAAGAGGGGGAGGGAGAGAGGGGAGAGAGGAAAGAGAGAGGAGAGTGAGAGGGTGTGCGTGTGTGTGAGGGACAAGAGAGAAAGAAAAAAAATTAAGAGATTGTCTGTTTATTTATGCGACTTATGATAGATAGACAGTGTAGAAAGATAGATTGAGATAAATAGACCATCCATGTGTGTGATTCAAGAAAAGACAGTATTTGTGATGAGGTAGGTAGGAAAAGAGAGAGTGTGACAGATATACAAGAGCCAGAACCCAAACACAGACGCAGAGCGTAGAGACGCGGAATGGAGTAAAACCCAAATGAGAGTCTATTTATTTATAAGAAGATCTATGGAACAGGGGACTACTAGGAATCAGAGGGGGAACAGAACAAGAACACAAAACGGAATAAATGTCCAAACAAAAAGCGGTGCGAGCGTTGTTAAAAAAAACAATTAAACAAAGTATACAAATAAATAGTGTGTGTATGTGCTACAGTACGTGCCAACTGTGTGCGTGATGGGTCTAGTCCAGATGTAATTTGGAGTTAGCAGCTCAATGAATTAATTTCAGCTCAATTAAATGATCAAGAGAGAGACAGGGATAGAGAGAGAGAGAGAGAGAGAGAGAGAGAGAGAGAGAGAGAGAGAGAGAGAGAGAGAGAGAGAGAGAGAGAGAGAGAGAGAGAGAGAGAGAGAGAGAGAGAGAGAGAGAGAGAGAGAGAGAGAGAGAGAGAGAGAGAGAGAGAGAGAGAGAGAGAGAGAGAGAGAGAGAGAGAGAGAGAGAGAGAGAGAGAGGGGGAGAGAGAGAGAGAGAGAGATGGAGAGAGAGAGAAAGGAGAAAAAGAGAGAGATGGGGGGTAGAGAGAGAGATAAACAGAGAGAGATAGAGGGAGGGGGGAGAGATGGGAATATAGAGGGGGGAGGGAGGGGGGAGAGACAGAGAGAGAGGGAGAGAAAAAGGGGGGGAGAGAGACAGAAAGAGACAGAGAGAGAGAGACTGTGTGTGTGTATGTGTGTGTGCGTGTGCGTATGTCTATTTGTGTGTGTGTGTGTGTGTGTGTGTGTGTGTGTGTGTGTGTGTGTGTGTGTGTGTGTGTGTGTGTGTGTGTGTGTGTGTGTGTGTGTGTGTGTGTGTGTGTGTGTGTGTGTGTGTGTGTGTGTGTGTGTGTGTGTGTGTGTGTGTACAGCATGTGCTAACTTTGTGTTTTGGCATGATGGGTCTAGTCCAGATGTCATTTGGAGTTAATTGCAGCTCAATTAAATGATTAGAAGATAATAATCTCTCTATTGCAGACCCTATATACTAAATACTGCTATTTATTTAACTTGAACTTAGACCACTGTGGCATAATTTCATTGAGCTATAATTAACATAAAGATGCAGTGTCCTCTGAGCGTGTAGTCTTTTACCAACAAACTTGCAGTTCCGCGTTTGGGTTCTGCGATCTGATTGGCCACTGACGTACGCTCTCTCTACGCCCAAACAGCACGTTACGCTAGTTCTGCCTCTAACCTCTAACAGCCTGCAGCCTGCTAGCATTATCCCATTCATATCAATTGAAATAACGAAATAACGTATTGTTTTCATCTCTCTATATTAACGTGATTCCATCAACACAACATAAATGTTCAAAACACTACTTTATCATTGCGCGATCTTGCAGTGGTGGACGGATATCGCACCATTAAAAAACGTCCTGTCGTTCTCGCCTCGGCCTCGCAACTCAAGACAGTTTGCATCACTTCCCACGGTTCTCTGCACTTATTCTACCGGTAGTGCGGTAGTTAATTTCCCAGATAGCAAAAAATTAGTGAATCAACGTTGAAATAGGGTTCAGCAGAAATATTGAATCTATGTTGAAGCCTGACATCTAAATTATATAGATCGTTGTCTATGACCCTAACGTTGAATCAACGTTAGGTGTCAACCATAGCTGATACTATATCAATGTTGATTCAACCATCATCTAAATGGTAATCTACATGCACATTTTAGTTGATTTTATATTGAATCAATGTTAGACATCAATGTTTATTCAACCATAATCTAAATGGTACTCTACTTGTACATTTGTAACTTGTACATCTACTTGTAAAGTTAAGGAATCAATACTGATTAATGTACATTTTACATTAAAATATTGCTGCTGATATGTATACATCATAACATTACATGTTTTTTTCCTGCTGTTAAACACACTATTGTTAAATAAATAATAATACAATTCTTATATGACCATATTTCCAAAAATGTGTGAACAAAAATGACAACATGGCTTTTAAAATGAAATTTTATTTTTTTCTAGGGTATCAGAACTTCCAGTGACTAAAACTTTACAAAAAACAAATAACAGACCTTATAACAGGCTTTCATTAACAATATAGCCACTGCCAGAATAGTGACACACATATTGTGTGTGGTGAGCACACGCATTCATGCACAACGAAGACAAGATTGCAATCATTTTAACTATAAATTTATGAGCTCAAAGTATGAGCTCACTACTGACTGAAATGTCCAACAAAAAGCATCAATTGTCAAATAATATTGATCATATTAACTAGACTAGATGTTTGAGGAAATTAGAAAGGGAACAACAACTTAACCCTTGTGTCTGATCAGATTCGTATTTGTTTGATAACTTTGCAGTGATGAGCCAACATAATATGTGGCATAATCTTTTAATTATCTTGTATTTTTTTTTTTACTCTTCATAAATTGTTTATTCCACTTCAGCCCGATCATAACCACCACATATTCTTTTTTTTGTCATATTTAACAACTCTTTTCAGAAAAGTGGGAGTATTTCATTACAAAAATAATATAAAAAATGGTTATGATCAGGGCTGAAGTTGAATAAAATATTTATGGAAAAGAAAGTGGGAAATTATTTCAACATAATCTTTTTATGGAGTTTTTCAATTTAGTCCCCTAATAAGAGTATAATACTTTAGTTTTCAGACACAAGGGTTAAATATAAACAATGGCATAGGATTTGAATTTAAACACAGTGGAGCTTAGATGATCTACAGTTGTCCACGACTTATCCTCCAAGGCATCTGCTATATAATAATCTTCAGATTTACTTAAGTGTTATTAGTAGGTTACAGCAGTAAGCATTAGTTTGCTCAGTCAATTATGGCCAATTCGTTTTATATTGTTTAATACAGTTAAATAAATAGATAAATGAAAAGCAACCGAAAATAATACCAAACCGTGTCTTCAAAACCGAGGTACGTACCGAACCGTGGATTTTGTGTACCGTTACACCCCTAATGTTTCTATAACTCTCTCCCATATAACTCTCTCCCATACCCTTAACACCAACCGCTGAAGTGCCCTTGAGCAAGGCACTAAACCCCCAACTGCTCCAGTGGAGTTGCTCAGTGGCCAACAGTGTCAGACTGTGGTTGTACTGGGGCCTAACAAAATTAATAGTTGGTTTCAGGTTGGTTGTCAGTTTGGCCATGGGTAGGTAGGGAATTTATTTTATTTAATTTTTTTATTTTATTCTTTCCCACGGCGACTATGGATAGGGAATTTCTTTATTTAATTAAAATGTTCACAACAACATGGATGCATGTACTCTGCCAGCATGTTTAATATCCATAATACTAAATGTTTGACTAAGATTTCTATGAAACTTTATTAAAAAAAATAAAAAAAACGTTTTTTTTTTTTTTTTAATAATTTTTTCTAAAAACTCATAAAATATATTGGGTCGCACCTAAATCGGCAGGGTCGGTCGGCAACCTGAAACCAACTATTAATTTTGTTAGGCCTGGGCAGCTCCCAGGTGTGAATGGAACTCTGTGAATGTGAAGCAGGGCGTAGCTGAAAAAGAGCATCTGTGCTCAGCGAACCTACCCTGGGTAAATAAAGGTTAAAATTAAAAATTAAAAAAATAAACACTGCAAGAACAGGCTGAAGCATAAGTCATTCAAGTAGATGCCGTCCATGGAAGAACAGTGTCCAGGGTAATTCCTTGTACTGTATGAACCAGGGAAACAGTGTGCTGGGGTACCCCAAGTTTGACTCTGGTTCGCTTGACAATTAAGTTTGGGTCACTTCGGTTCCAAGAACAGGCTGAAGCAGCATATTCAAGTAGATGCCGTCCATGGAAGAACAGTGTCCATCAGGGTAATTCCTTGTACTGTATGAACCAGGGAAACAGTGTGTGCTGTGCTGGGGTAGCTGTGCTGTGCTGGGGTACCCTAAGTTTGACTCTGGTTCGCTTGACAATTAAGTTTGGGTCACTTCGGTTCCAAGAACAGGCTGAAGCAGCATAAGTCATTCAAGTAGATGCCAGGGTAATTCCTTGTACTGTATGAACCAGGGAAACAGTGTGTGTGTGCTGTGCTGTGGTACCCTAAGTTTGACTCTGGTTCGCTTGACTTAAGTTTGGGTCACTTCGGTTCCTTGAGATGCCTCCCTCCCGGTCTGGCGCATAACGAAGCCACTTCTTGACAGTTTCGCTGTAGTCCTGGTCGGTCAGCTTGGGGTCAAACTGTCGAGCAGCAGCTGATAGACACAAAAATAAAAAAGGGAGGAAGAGAGGTGAGATGATGTACGATGATAAGAGCACCCCTCACTTCACACGAGTGCGATTTTTTTTAATCACTCAATTACTCACTCTGTAGGTCTACAGTAACAAGCTACAGTCAGCATCCAGTTAGACTGGACAGGAAAGAGAATTAAGCAATCGCCTAGCCTGACACCAACAATGTGTATCCATGCACTTCTAGATCTATCAGTGTTTAGAGGGTCTATCACACCCTCTAAACACTGCTAGACCCTCTAAACACTGTGACAGACCCTCTAAACACTGTGACAGACCCGACAAACACTGTGACACCTCTAAACACTGATAGATCTATCAGTGTTTAGAGGGTGTGATAGACCCTCTAAACACTGTGATAGACCCTACAAACACTGATAGACCCTCTAAACACTGTGATAGACCCTCTAAACACTGATAGACCCTCTAAACACTGTGATAGATCTATCAGTGTTTAGAGGGTCTATCACAGTTTGTCGGGTCTATCACAGTGTTTGTCGAGTCTGTCACAGTGTTTAGAGGGTCTGTCACAGTGTTTAGAGGGTCTGTCACAGTGTTTATAGGGTCTATCAGTGTTTAGAGGATCTATCAGTGTTTAGAGGGTCTATCAGTGTTTAGAGGGTCTGTCACAGTGTTTGTATCAGGGTGGGTGTCGTCTTAGTCTAGTGGTGAGAGCTGTGTTTGTTTCAGGGTGGGATGCTTAGTCAAGTGGTGAGAGCACTCAAACCACAACTACAATCATTGTTGGTTCGACTACCGGTCACTTTTTGACTTTTGCTGACTTATACAAGACGTATGAGGATATAACATAATGTACATTATGTACCTTTTTTCCTGTGGTCGATCATTTACATCTCTCTTGAGACTTGTGGTGCCAGCTAGCTAACATCTATGATGAAATGAAACCTCACCAAATCTTTGCTGATTTTGATCGAGTCCTTGAACACGGTCCAAACCACAGCCTCGTTGCAGGCGGGGGTGGTCAAGGAGCCCAGGTAGCGGTAGTACTTGGTACGATCCACTCCTTCTAGCAGATCGTCCAGCGAAAGGCCTGCTGGCAGGGACGCGTGCTGACCTGAAGACGAAGAGACACAGACACACTTTCTCAGAGACGAAGAGACACACGTCCTCAAAGAAGAAGAGACACAGACACACATCCTCAAAGAAGAGACACACATCCTCAGAAAAGAGACGCAGACACACATCCTCAGAGACACAGACCGGTTAACTGTCTGTCGTGTGATAGTGAAAGGGTTAACCGTCTGTAGTGTGATAGTGAAAGGGTTAACAAGTCTTAAAAAGTATTACGTTCATAATTCTCCATTTAAAGCCTTAAAAGGTCTTGGTTTAACTTGTTGAACCCTGCAGACAGTCAGCCTGATAGGAGATGATTTAACTTGTTGAACCTGCAGCCAGACAGGAGATGATTTAACTTGTTGAACCTACAGGCAGACTGATAGATGATTTAACTTGTTGAACCTGCAGCCAGACAGCCTGATAGGAGATGATTTAACTCTCGTTGGACAAGGCAACACATATCGAAACATCCTCTTACCTTTCAGCATGACGTTGCTCAGGTGGGAGGTCAAGGCGTTCCAACTGGCAGGTGAGTTAGTCGCATTTCCAGACATTTCCTGTCAAAACGCAGTCATGGTTTAGCGCTCGAGTCTATTGTACCCTGTTCTCTCACACACACACACTAAAGCTGTCCCCGAAGCCTGTTTTTGGGATTCGAACTTCGTCAGGGTTTTTCAAACGGACATTTGATCCTACGTTTTTAATTAAAAAAAAATCTTTAAAAAAAAAATGTATTTCTTTTTTTATATATATAAATATCCTCAAACTAAATCCTCAATTTGAATAAAGTGAGTCTTTTTCTTTTATTAAATCAACTTTCTTTAATGAATATAATTCATCAGTTTTTAATACTATAATATTAGTGTAGCCTAATCTCTATCTGCAACTGTGAAGAAAAACCCCATTGGTTTAAACAGAATGAATAGACATAAACAATTAAAAATAATAGATTTATTTTTTTAATTAAAAATGAAAATTTTCTAATGTTGATTTAGAATTTGAATGCCAACGTAATGAACGAAGGTCCGAACGTTCGAACGCCCAAACACACACACACACATCCTCACCTCGTTGAAGAAGCCGAAGGCAGCCAGCCCGGCGGGGTCGGCGACGCCCAGCGACGTGTTCCCGCCGTAGGACGACTTGAGGTTCACGATGTGCATCTGAGGGGAAGCCATGCAGGGGTTAATGAACATCTGGGGCTCAAAAACGCTCGCCTGCGCCCACTTCTTTGGACTCCTTTTTCAACGCACCTGCATCTTTTTTCTATTGTTTCAATGGTTTTATATGAACCTACAGGCAGACTGATAGGAGATGATTTAACTTGTTGAACCTGCAGCCAGACTGATAGGAGATGATTTAACTTGTTGAACCTGCAGCCAGACAGCCTGATAGGAGATGATTTAACTCTCGTTGGACAAGGCAACACATATCGAAACATCCTCTTACCTTTCAGCATGACGTTGCTCAGGTGGGAGGTCAAGGCGTTCCAACTGGCAGGTGAGTTAGTCGCATTTCCAGACATTTCCTGTCAAAACGCAGTCATGGTTTAGCGCTCGAGTCTATTGTACCCTGTTCTCTCACACACACACACACACACACACTAAAGCTGTCCCCGAAGCCTGTTTTTGGGATTCGAACTTCGTCAGGGTTTTTCAAACGGACATTTGATGCTACGTTTTTAATTAAAAAAAAATCTTTAAAAAAAAATGTATTTCTTTTTTTATATATATAAATATCCTCAAACTAAATCCTCAATTTGAATAAAGTGAGTCTTTTTCTTTTATTAAATCAACTTTCTTTAATGAATATAATTCATCAGTTTTTAATACTATAATATTAGTGTAGCCTAATCTCTATCTGCAACTGTGAAGAAAAACCCCATTGGTTTAAACAGAATGAATAGACATAAACAATTAAAAATAATAGATTTATTTTTTTAATTAAAAATGAAAATTTTCTAATGTTGATTTAGAATTTGAATGCCAACGTAATGAACGAAGGTCCGAACGTTCGAACACCCAAACACACACACACACACACACACATCCTCACCTCGTTGAAGAAGCCGAAGGCAGCCAGCCCGGCGGGGTCGGCGACGCCCAGCGACGTGTTCCCGCCGTAGGACGACTTGAGGTTCACGATGTGCATCTGAGGGGAAGCCATGCGGCGGTTAATGAACATCTGGGGCTCAAAACGCTCGCCTGTGCCCACTTCTTTGGACTCCTTTTTCAACGCACCTGCATCTTTTTTCTATTGTTTCAATGGTTTTATATGTACAGTAAAGTACAGTACAAATGTCAATCAATCAATCACAGTGCAGGTGATTGATTGATTGAACATTTTATTAACAGATTGCAGAATGGGTACAATACAGTACGGCTCAATACACACAATTGTTAAGGGGATGCAGACCAGAGAAAGACTTTCGTCTTGTTTACATCAGGGTCCCCCATTTTGAATTCATAATGAATTGTAAGTAAGGGTGCAATTAGCACCGTGCAATACATTCTTTGTGGATCTAGCCCCCAGTCTGATCCCTAGTCGAACCCGTACCTCCATGGCGTAGCGCTTGCCGTTCACCGTGTGCTCGGACCCCTTCACCTCAGAGCCGTTGCCCCAGTGCAGGTGGAACTGTAGGCTGTCGTAGGCCTCGGACAGACCCCCCCCGGACACCTGCACGCCACTCCTCAGAGTCACTTTGACTGGAAGACAAACAAACAGAGGGTGGGTTCAGCTACGTACCGCGACGCTACGGGTTCAAATCCTGGCTTATGACCTTTCGTCGAATTGTCATGGTGCACAATTCGTCTAACTAAACTGTCCCTCTATTCATAACTGCCCTCTATTCATAACTGCTAAACTGTCCTCTATTCATAACTGCTAAACTGTCCTCTATTTATAACTGCTATTTGCTAAACTTCTCCGAAGTTGCCTACTGCAGCTTTAATAATCCAAAACACAGAATAATGCATTGAGTTTTAAAGCACATTCTTGCATACAAAAAAATAAGTTATTCCAGAAAGCCAGGGCACAAAACGTTGAATAATAAACTGAACAAGCATAACATGCACACAGAGTCAGACATGATGGGGTTGTACAAGAGCATGTGGATGAAAAACATCTCCATACAGGCCTACATGTCCCCGTCCTTAACCACCCCTAGGTCAGGGGTCTGGACTGGGAGAGAGGTCCTCTAGTCTAGGTCAGGGGTCTGGACTGGGAGAGAGGGCCTCTAGGTCAGGGGTCTGGACTGGGAGAGAGGTCCTCTAGTCTAGGTCAGGGGTCTGGACTGGGAGAGAGGGCCTCTAGGTCAGGGGTCTGGACTGGGAGAGAGGTCCTCTAGGTCAGGGGTCTGGACTGGGAGAGTGTCAGAATGCAGGTAGGTGAAATCAAATGGTTGAAGGCAATCACAGAGACAGAGAGTGTTTACTCTTGAACAGGTTCGACTTTAATAGTAAGAACACAGAGTAAATTCTAAGAGAGAACAAGTGCTAAAAGCACAAGTGTAAGATAAGGTAAATGGGAGCTTATTGGAGGTCCACAGTAGAACCGTCCGCGTTATCCCCGAACGCAATTAGTGAAGACCTGACAATGGACAAGCAGAAGAGAGGTATGTTAAATAGAGACCAAATACCAACATACCACACACACCCCCGTGACAGCCAATCAGGAACCACCCCTAAGTGACAGCACTAATTGACAGGGAAATGACAGGTGACAAGCCCAGTGACAAATGCCAGGAATGTGGGTGGTCACCGACCGAGGTCGGTGTCCAGAACGTAACAGGAGAGAGGTCCTCTAGGTCAGGGGTCTGGACTGGGAGAGAGGTCCTCTAGGTCAGGGGTCTGGACTGGGAGAGAGGTCCTCTAGGACAGGGGTCTGGACTGGGAGAGAGGTCCTGGACAGGGGTCTGGACTGGGAGAGAGGTCCTGGACAGGGGTCTGGACTGGGAGAGAGGTCCTCTAGGACAGGGGTCTCCAGGGGGTCTTCTTGTTGGGATGGAGGTGATGCACTGAACACAAACTACACCCAGACTGACTGGAGACTCGAGTGAAAGGAATCCTGTTTCTCCTCAAACTAGAAACTCTTTACAAACAGTCTGGTGGCGTTGTTCTAAATGACTACTAATCATCCTGTTTATTTTTGTTCCTCTTTATGTGACTGAATACTATCGTTTATCAATACATGTTCCCTATAGTTTATCAATACAGGTCCCTATCCTTTCTCAATACAGGGTCCCTATCCTTTCTCAATACAGGGTCCATATCCTTTCTCAATACAGGGTCCCTATCCTTTCCCAATACAGGGTCCCTATCCTTTCTCAATACAGGGTCCCTATCCTTTCTCAATACAGGGTCCCTATCCTTTCCCAATACAGGGTCCCTATCCTTTCTCAATACAGGGTCCCTATCATTGCTCACCTGTCTTGCCGGTGTTCTCGCTCTCGTACAGGGCAGAGGTGTTGCCGAAGGAGAAGGCAGTGAGGGCAGAGTCCTCGGTGGCATTAGCCTACACAATGTCGATGGGAGACTGTCTGGAACCATTGCAATTGTCTGGGGCGATAGTGGGCCAGTGCCTGTCACCTGGATACAAAATATAGTATAGTTTAGTAATACATAGATATTATATGATGGAGTGTTAAACATTTTTTAAAGTGTCTAAAGTGAATGTTAAAAGTGAGTGTTTAAAGTAGAATGCGCCAACATTATGGGAAATTATCTTATCGTCTTCTCCAGAGTCAGACAAGAAGATAGATACCAGTTTCCTCTCTGTGCATTCAGTAGAAAGATATCCTGCTGAAAGCTAGCCTAGCTTAGCGCAATGAATGGAAACAGAACAGGCAAGCTAGCCTAGCTTAGCACAATGAATGGAAGCAGGTACAGACCAGCTAGCCTAGCTTAGCACAATGAATGGAAACAGAACAGGCCAGCTAGCCTAGCTTAGCACAATGAATGGAAGCAGATACAGACCAGCTAGTCTACTGTAGCACAATGAATGCAAGTGGATACAAACCAGCTAGCCTAGCTTAGCACAATGAATGGAAACAGAACAGGCCAGCTAGCCTAGCTTACTGTAGCACAATGAATGCAAGTGGATACAAACCAGCTAGCCTAGCTTACTGTAGCACAATGAATGCAAGTGGATACCCACCAGGGGATCATCCCTATGTTCCCCCGGTCCTATGTTCCCCGGGTTCTATGTTCCTCGCTTTGATTGATTATAATATGACACTCATAGCAGAATTAGTTATCAATAACCTACCTGTATAAATGTTAAAAGTTGTTGCAAATATTTGTTTTCCCTCATAAATATACCACTATATACATTAATTTCTTATATTAGTTTTAAAATGACCATTTAACAGTTTAACAGTGCTCTGAAAATGCTCTGAGAACATGCGGTCATCATTCACTGTTTTAAGCACAAACACATTAGGGAGGGAGGGAGAGAGACAGGCCCGGCCTGTATGCCTGCACCCTGCCATGTTGGTTTACCATGACTTTTTAGCAAGCAAGGTAGCAGCAATGCTAAGCTAACTGATTGTGCCAGTGTATCCTGTTAAAGAATACATCATAAGCCACATTTTGAAACGTTACTGACGTTAGCCTACATAAAATGTATAACAGTATATACAACAGGTGGATATCACTAAACACCAAAATCAAGAAACAATCATAGCTAACTGCTAACGCTACTAGCTAAATTAGCTTCAGCTAGCAGGCATGAATAACTGTTAATATAATATTCTCTACCATGTAAAAACGAACACGGCACTACTCTGCTGGCGTTTGCAATCGAAAGCATACATACAACATACAACATACAACATACAACATAATCGACATTATTGCCATGCAGTACTCACCGATGCAGAGAGACATGAGGTAGCAGCCAGGAAGCTGCCGCACAGGTGCATTCTGGGAGGCGGGGCAGCACAAGTGCAGTGCAGTCTGGGTGATGAGACAATGACGACAGCATGTTGAGCAGCATCCGTTGATTCAACATTTATTAGATATTGGCATTTCAATCATTAAAATGCAACCACAAAACAATATTGATTCAATGATATGTTTTCAACATTAGTCAATTGCTTTAAAGGTTAATGGGTGATTCAACATCAATCGTCGACCTTAACCAAAAATCAAGCATTGTGACCATAAATCAACATTGAATTAACACCTTTTGCTATCTGGTTGCCATGGTATTGGGTCTTTGGGTGAATACTTCATTGACGGGGAAGAAGAACACTGATAGAGGTGTGTGGACCGTCCTGCGAGCACCTGCATCTTTTTTCTATTGTTTCAATGGTTTTATATGAACCTACAGGCAGACTGATAGGAGATGATTTAACTTGTTGAACCTGCAGCCAGACTGATAGGAGATGATTTAACTTGTTGAACCTGCAGCCAGACAGCCTGATAGGAGATGATTTAACTCTCGTTGGACAAGGCAACACATATCGAAACATCCTCTTACCTTTCAGCATGACGTTGCTCAGGTGGGAGGTCAAGGCGTTCCAACTGGAAGGTGAGTTAGTCGCATTTCCAGACATTTCCTGTCAAAACGCAGTCATGGTTTAGCGCTCGAGTCTATTGTACCCTGTTCTCTCACACACACACACACACACTAAAGCTGTCCCCGAAGCCTGTTTTTGGGATTCGAACTTCGTCAGGGTTTTTCAAACGGACATTTGATCCTACGTTTTTAATTAAAAAAAAATCTTTAAAAAAAAAATGTATTTCTTTTTTTATATATATAAATATCCTCAAACTAAATCCTCAATTTGAATAAAGTGAGTCTTTTTCTTTTATTAAATCAACTTTCTTTAATGAATATTGTTGTGAAGGGCCAGATTAAACCGAATATATATATTTATTTATATATATATATTTAATTGTATTTGTATATTCTCTAATATTCCCTGATATCCCTTGTATATTCCTTGTACAATATGCATTGAATATCCATTCTAGCCTACTGAACATCCCATAATAGTCTCCATTCTACTATTGGTCGAGACCTTGGTGCCAGGCTGCCATACCCCTCAGACCCAGTTCAAACGTACCGCTCGACATGTACGAACAGTAGGAATTTGGCTACCGCACCACTAATGGGACTATTTGTTCATAGTGCGTATATATACTGCGCTACTAAAGTAGGACTTTCTTTTCAGTCCAGTTTCTTACCCTCCAATAGAGTCACAGACGTAAAGCCTCCCCGCGATGCCACGTGTGGGAGTAAGGCCAAGTTCGGCCTACCATCGGTATTGAGACATCGTGTATATTAATATTTGAATAGTCATATTTGGCACTATATCGTCGAGTTGGACGTAGTCTATTAAGCTAATAATAGTCTGTTAATATATAGTGCTTCGTGCGGTGAGAATACTACCGTAGTCAGTACCCCATCGTTTCGGGCAGAGAACTGGCTGCTTACCCAGGGTGGTTGACCCTATGTGAAGCTGCACCCGAGGAGCCCCAGAGCCGACGAGCGAGTGGACCTGTATACCGGATTATTCTACCGACGACAGCCCGCCTTCCCAGGCACGGATTATGCTTTGGATACTTTGATTATTCTATGGATAAAGACCCCCGACACTACCGTGTGTTGGAACCCCCCCCCCTGGAGAGGACGCAAGGTGAGGAGACGCTCTGCAAGACGAGGTCTCTCCACATCTCTCCCCCGTGGACCGGAGAGAGCCGGCCCACAAAGAGTCCACCTGCTTTCATCTGTGGTCCAAGGATCGCCGGCGCATTGAACGGCACTACAGTGGGTTCACCTGGGATACCCTTGGCCGGACGAGGCAGCTGGATTCTACCCCCCCCCCCCTCCTACTCCTGTCGGCTTACAAGTGACCGGATTAACCCCCTCTAGTGTATCCAGCCTATAATCATTAAAGTATCATTGCTGTTATTCCTTAACTATTCCAGGTCGTATATTTACCACCTGCGCCTTCAGAGATTGGACATTATCTATTGATATACCGACGAATACTCCTTGCCATAAAAGTGCATACTATTTCAATTCATAAATGTAATTAAGTGATTAAGTGTTTATTCTACACACCATCGCTGTGTAGGAAATAAAGACCTGTTTCTAATTCGTACATTTGTGTTGGATCCGTTTCATCTACGTGAGAGTGTTCATGATAATATATTTATGCCGTGTACTGGGTGGCCGAATATTAAGTACAAAGGTAGTGGTAGTAAGTATCATATCTAGTAATACAGTCAGGGAATTGTACCCCTCAGTTACAATTGGTCCTTCGAGCCGGATGGTAATTAGTGTAATATTAATATAGTGTTATTAATATTGAAATGGCCTATGATGAACACTCCACGAAACGATCCTCCTAACCAACGCCCGCAGCGCGAACGACGGCTCCCTCAGTACTTAGAGGCTTACGCTGTCAGTCAACAACCTAGTCTTCTACTAACAGTAAACGCGGTAAAACTAGAAAGTAAAAGTATGTCTAACCCCAACGCCCAGACTACCCCGACCATAGAGGCCCCTACGGGCTCTAATGTAACTGACCAAGTTCACGGTGGGGACCAGTGGGAACCAGACATGACTTCACACCCCGCCAGTACTGAAGAAGTAGTCCCCGATGAGTCCCGGGAGGAATACAACGCTACCGAGAGAGAACTCGGCACGGAAGAAGACGGGGAGAGCACCGTGGAGATAGAGCTCCAAGGCTCCGCAAGGAGTACCCCGAGGGAAGGCTCCCCTATACAACCGCCTTCTCCCAGCGAGGCAGAGAGGACCCTACAGCAGGCATTCCTCGTCAGCCTGAAAGCCTCTACTGAACGCGATAGACTCCAGGGTGAACGCGATCGATTGCAGCTACAGCAACGGAGCGAAGAAGAGCACATACGCCTGGAAATAAGACGCATTCAGATGGAAGAGAATGTGGCCCGAGACCGAGCAGACAGCCAGCGAGCAGCTGCTGGTGCTCTACGGGACGCAGAGCGCGACAGACAGCAAGCGCAACTAATAGAACAGCTGATCAGACGGACAACACCCTCTCCCTCCGCCAGAGGCTCCAGGAACTCGTCTAGACACACCTCCAGGGCGGCATCCCCTAGCCGAGTAAACAACCCTGAACTTGACCAACAGACGAGGTCTATACCCCCCACAGACCACCTCCCCCCACCGGTCCAAGCGAGACCTAGCAACCGGGAAGGAGCAGCATATCCTGTGGAGAGGCTAAACCAGAGACTACAAGCACTGGATGACCTAACTGAAGACGAAGAGGAAGAGGAGGAGAACCGCGCCCGAAGACAGCACAGTACTCTACCGGACCAGGAGGTCCGGTACAGCCCAGGCTATACTCCCGCGGAGCTGCGCTACAGACCCCCGACTCTATACACGGGTGAGCACGACGCACGACCCGCACCGAGGAACAGCACCTGGACAAGCGGGCCATGGTACACTGCCGGTACCAGCCCATACCAAGGAGCGGGAGGAGACTCGCCTAGGAGGCCTCCCCCCCAACGCTCGCCGATGTATCCACAGTCAGCGTCATACATTGGCACGCCTATGGTACCCGACTTCACCCAAGAGAACCGGGCCCAGTATACAGAACTCCGCATGTGTCTGGAGACCATGTTGGTGGATGTATTGGATGAACGCCACAAATACGCCATCCTACTGCAGCACTTAAAGGTGCCCCGCGCACATAATATAGCGCTCGCCTACGCGACTTCCACCACCCCATACACAGCAGCGCTGGTAGCACTGGACCAGAGGTATGGGCGCATATGGGATTACGTGATCCAGGAGATCCGACACATCGACCGCTTACCCCCAGCAATAGACAATCGAGCACTGGACGACCTGTCCATCAGAGTGCAGTCCCTGGTAGGGATGTTGGGAGCGCAAAGAGAGAAGGGGAAGTATGAACTTTACGCCAACTCAAATGTGGAAAGGATCCTGGAGAAGCTGCCGCCCGCTCGTCAGGAGCGCTTTAGGCGGCAGAGGGACCACAGAGACCCGAATGGCCCCGAACCGAACCTCCTCGATCTAGCAGACTTCCTGGCGAGAGAAGTCAGCAGCCTACGGCTAGATACATTCGGACGGAGCACCCCTGGCTCCAGAGAAGGAACCAGACGACTAAATGATGGAAGAAGATCGGTGACTGTGATGCACCAATCGGAGTCAGTACCGAGCAGCAGGAGCCACAGTACCCCCTCCAGAACGGAGAAGTGGAAGATAGTGTGCCCCTACTGTGAGAAAGAACACTGGCTAGCGCAATGTGACTCCTTCCCCAAGCTGAACGCGGAGGAAGCAGGTCAATGGATAAAGTCCAACAAGCGCTGTTTTCGCTGTGCGCGCTCACACATGGCAGCCGAATGCCGCTTAAAGAAAAGGTGCACCAAGTGCGATGGAGCCCATCTGGACATACTTCACGACAGTAACAGACGGCGCCCTTCACCTGCACCATCCAGCCGCAAAGCGAGCGTCATGTACATCGATCCCGCCAGCAGCAGTGGAGCCCGAGTACTCCTAAAAGTAGTGCGTGTGACACTAAGCTACCAGAATAAAGTCCTGGACACTTACGCCGTCCTCGATGACGGGTCAGAGAAGACCCTGCTGCTCGCCTCCGCTGCGGCCCAGCTAGGGCTGCGGGGAAGCAAAACCCAAATGACAATTCGGACAATAAGACGAGATTTGAAGACGATAAAGGGCGAGAATGTCTCGTTCTCTATCGCAGCAAGCGGCCAGCCTGAGCGACGGTACCAGATTGCAGACGCTTTCACCAGCCAAGAAATAGGACTGTCGCGGTACACATACCCCGTCGCCAAGCTGATGGAGAAATATGCACATCTGCGCAAGTTACCGATCCCGCTCATAGACAATGCTGACCCTGTTGATAGGCTCCGACCATGCAGACCTCATTGTCCCGATAGACCGGGTTCATACCGGACCCCGAGGCTGTCCTGCAGCAGTCGAGACCCGTTTGGGATGGACTCTCCAAGGCCCGCTCGCCAAATCTCTCAACCGAAGTACAGCCACTAGATGTCTCCACTCCCGAGTCACAGAGGGAGAAACCGCACTCCTGCAACACGTAGAGCGGCTATGGAGCTTGGAACAAATGCCCTTTAAGAATGGAAAGAAAGACATTCGCTCTAAAGATGACATTTACGCCATTCACCTCCTCGAGACAGGGACCAAGAGAGTCCCGGTCAACGGCGTGTTGAGATACGCCACGCCACTCCTGCGGCGAGAAGGAATGCCTACTTTCCACGCCAAGACAGACGCCATAGAACGGTACCTGCTGAACACGGAGCGGCGCTTAGCCAAGAACCCCGCCCAAGAGAGTGTATACCGCGCTGAGATTGAGAAGCTCATCACAGCGGGACACGTCACAAAGATGGACATTAAAGAGGCTGACCAGACCACTGAATCGTGGTACGTGCCCCACCACAAGGTCCATCACAACGGTAAAGACCGCATAGTATTTAACTGCAGCTACCAGATCGGATCCCAAAATCTGAATAAAGAGTTACTGCCCGGTCCCACACTCGGCCCCTCCCTACTCGGCGTTCTACTCCGCTTCCGCCAGGAAAAGGTGGCCATCAGCGGGGACATTAAAGGAATGTTCCTGCAGGTGAGATTAGTAGAGGCGGACAAGCCCCTGTTACGGTTCCTATGGAGAGAGAAGCCAGGAGATGAGCACCCAGCCATCTACCAATGGGAAGTCCTCCCCTTCGGAACGACGTGCAGCCCCTGCTGTGCGACATTTGCACTACAGAAACATGTAGCAGAGGACCCAGCAGCGGACGAAGAGGTCCGACGCAGCGTAAAGAACAGCTTCTACGTAGACAACTGTCTACAAAGCCTTTCAACCCAGGAAGAAGCCGAGGCTCTCCTGATTAAACTCCGCGCCTCATTGATCAAAGGCGGCTTTGATCTCAGGCAGTGGGCCAGCAGCGATCCGCAAGTACTGCGCAGCCTCTCCTCCGAGGACAAGGCAGCCAGCAGCGAGACCTGGATGGCTACAATCCCGGGAGAAGCCCAGGAGATGACCCTGGGATTGGTGTGGCGATTCAAAACAGATTCGCTTCACTACAGACACAAGCCCCTGACTACGGAGCAGGGAAGGCCGGCGGCGGCGCCGACCACCAGACGGAGTGTGTACACAACACTCGCCCGACAATATGACCCGCTAGGATGTATTCTACCGTACACCACCAGGGCAAAAATGATTGTACGAGCATTGTGGGACAAGGACCAGGGCTGGGACGACCCCATTCCCGCACACCTTGCATCCACCTGGAGAGAGTGGGAGATGGAGCTCCACTCACTCCCAGGCGTTAATATGCGCCGAAGCTACTTCCCACCCACGGTGAGGCCAGAGACATGTAAAATGGACTTACACGTCTTCAGTGACGCCTCAGAGGTCGCATACGGATCAGTAGCCTACTTGTGGGCCCAAGACCAGGGGGGAGAGATCTACACAGCATTTGTCCTCGCCCGCTCGAGAATAGCCCCACGCAAGCAACAATCTATCCCACGTCTAGAGCTCTGCGCAGCCCTAGCCGGAGCGCACCTAGCCACGCTCATCCAACGTGAGCTCACCATACCGGTGTCTAGAACAATCCTGTGGTCAGATTCCACGACGGTACTCGCCTGGATCAAATCGGACTCATGCAAGTACAAAGTCTTCGTGGGAGTCAGAGTCACCGAGATTCAAGACTTAACCGAAGAGTTAACCGGAGAAACAGAGTGGCGCTACGTTGATACAAAACAGAACCCAGCTGACGTCATCACCCGGGGGATGCCCCTGGATGACCTCACCGTCGCAATGTCTACAGTGACGGCCCCGCATTCCTAAGACTCCCGGAAGGACAGTGGCCCATGCCTATCCCGAGGGAAGCAAGTCCAGAGGAGGTGGAAATTAAGAAGTCTGTGTTCTGTGGATTGAGCACCGTAGCCTCCACCGACCCTAACATAAACGATTGCACGTCCATAGAGAGTGCACAACAAAGAACATTCCTGCGGTACCACCCGGAGTGCAAGTCCCCCGCTGATATGTCAGCGGCTAACTACGAGGAAGCAGAATTGCTTCTACTGCAGCGAGCCCAGAGAGACTCGTTCCCCGATGAATTGGCCTGTCTACAGGGAGGAAAGCCCGTCCCATCCGACAGCAGATTAATTCACCTGGCCCCCGAGAGCGACGCTCATACCCTCATCAGAGTGGGTGGTCGCCTACGCAGAACCCCCAACACACTCCTGATGGGGCGGCTAGATCCTGCATTACCCCAGACAATGTACCGGCCTGAAGAAGCGAACGGCCGACGAATGTGGAGGTACAGCCAAGTATTAGCCGACAAGTTTTGGAACAGTTTCCTACTGCACTACCTACCGTCTCTACAGACCCGCCAGAAGTGGGTAAAGGAGAGAGACAATTTGACAGAAGGAACAGTCGTCATGATTATTGATCAATCACTGCCCAGAGCTATGTGGCCGGCCGGCCGCGTAAGCAAAGTGATCACCGGTGCCGACGGCAAGGTCCGAGCAGCTGAAGTGCTCGTCCAGGGTCGCACTTACACCCGTCCCGTGGCAAGGCTCATAGAACTGCCTCGACTCCCAGACACAATCGATGATGACCATGACCCTACAACCCTATGACTTTGTGAAGTTGACTGACCCCTACAGCAAACCCTTATGTGTAAATAGACAACGCGATTAATCTGTCTCCGTTTAACTGATTAGGTCTGGGACCTATTCAGGGGGTGGCTGTTGTGAAGGGCCAGATTAAACCGAATATATATATTTATTTATATATATATATTTAATTGTATTTGTATATTCTCTAATATTCCCTGATATCCCTTGTATATTCCTTGTACAATATGCATTGAATATCCATTCTAGCCTACTGAACATCCCATAATAGTCTCCATTCTACTATTGGTCGAGACCTTGGTGCCAGGCTGCCATACCCCTCAGACCCAGTTCAAACGTACCGCTCGACATGTACGAACAAGTCCTAGTTCCGCGTAGGAATTTGGCTACCGCACCACTAATGGGACTATTTGTTCATAGTGCGTATATATACTGCGCTACTAAAGTAGGACTTTCTTTTCAGTCCAGTTTCTTACCCTCCAATAGAGTCACAGACGTAAAGCCTCCCCGCGATGCCACGTGTGGGAGTAAGGCCAAGTTCGGCCTACCATCGGTATTGAGACATCGTGTATATTAATATTTGAATAATCATATTTGGCACTATATCGTCGAGTTGGACGTAGTCTATTAAGCTAATAATAGTCTGTTAATATATAGTGCTTCGTGCGGTGAGAATACTACCGTAGTCAGTACCCCATCGTTTCGGGCAGAGAACTGGCTGCTTACCCAGGGTGGTTGACCCTATGTGAAGCTGCACCCGAGGAGCCCCAGAGCCGACGAGCGAGTGGACCTGTATACCGGATTATTCTACCGACGACAGCCCGCCTTCCCAGGCACGGATTATGCTTTGGATACTTTGATTATTCTATGGATAAAGACCCCCGACACTACCGTGTGTTGGAACCCCCCCCCCTGGAGAGGACGCAAGGTGAGGAGACGCTCTGCAAGACGAGGTCTCTCCACATCTCTCCCCCGTGGACCGGAGAGAGCCGGCCCACAAAGAGTCCACCTGCTTTCATCTGTGGTCCAAGGATCGCCGGCGCATTGAACGGCACTACAGTGGGTTCACCTGGGATACCCTTGGCCGGACGAGGCAGCTGGATTCTACCCCCCCCCCCCCCCCTCCTACTCCTGTCGGCTTACAAGCGACCGGATTAACCCCCTCTAGTGTATCCAGCCTATAATCATTAAAGTATCATTGCTGTTATTCCTTAACTATTCCAGGTCGTATATTTACCACCTGCGCCTTCAGAGATTGGACATTATCTATTGATATACCGACGAATACTCCTTGCCATAAAAGTGCATACTATTTCAATTCATAAATGTAATTAAGTGATTAAGTGTTTATTCTACACACCATCGCTGTGTAGGAAATAAAGACCTGTTTCTAATTCGTACATTTGTGTTGGATCCGTTTCATCTACGTGAGAGTGTTCATGATAATATATTTATGCCGTGTACTGGGTGGCCGAATATTAAGTACAAAGGTAGTGGTAGTAAGTATCATATCTAGTAATACAGTCAGGGAATTGTACCCCTCAGTTACAAATATAATTCATCAGTTTTTAATACTATAATATTAGTGTAGCCTAATCTCTATCTGCAACTGTGAAGAAAAACCCCATTGGTTTAAACAGAATGAATAGACATAAACAATTAAAAATAATAGATTTATTTTTTTAATTAAAAATGAAAATTTTCTAATGTTGATTTAGAATTTGAATGCCAACGTAATGAACGAAGGTCCGAACGTTCGAACACCCAAACACACACACACACACACACACACATCCTCACCTCGTTGAAGAAGCCGAAGGCAGCCAGCCCGGCGGGGTCGGCGACGCCCAGCGACGTGTTCCCGCCGTAGGACGACTTGAGGTTCACGATGTGCATCTGAGGGGAAGCCATGCGGGGGTTAATGAACATCTGGGGCTCAAAACGCTCGCCTGCGCCCACTTCTTTGGACTCCTTTTTCAACGCACCTGCATCTTTTTTCTATTGTTTCAATGGTTTTATATGTACAGTAAAGTACAGTACAAATGTCATTCAATCAATCACAGTGCAGGTGATTGATTGATTGAACATTTTATTAACAGATTGCAGAATGGGTACAATACAGTACGGCTCAATACACACAATTGTTAAGGGGATGCAGACCAGAGAAAGACTTTCGTCTTGTTTACATCAGGGTCCCCCATTTTGAATTCATAATGAATTGTAAGTAAGGGTGCAATTAGCACCGTGCAATACATTCTTTGTGGATCTAGCCCCCAGTCTGATCCCTAGTCGAACCCGTACCTCCATGGCGTAGCGCTTGCCGTTCACCGTGTGCTCGGACCCCTTCACCTCAGAGCCGTTGCCCCAGTGCAGGTGGAACTGTAGGCTGTCGTAGGCCTCGGACAGACCCCCCCCGGACACTTCTCCGAAGTTGCCTACTGCAGCTTTAATAATCCAAAACACAGAATAATGCATTGAGTTTTAAAGCACATTCTTGCATACAAAAAAATAAGTTATTCCAGAAAGCCAGGGCACAAAACGTTGAATAATAAACTGAACAAGCATAACATGCACACAGAGTCAGACATGATGGGGTTGTACAAGAGCATGTGGATGAAAAACATCTCCATACATGTCCCCGTCCTTAACCACCCCTAGGTCAGGGGTCTGGACTGGGAGAGAGGTCCTCTAGTCTAGGTCAGGGGTCTGGACTGGGAGAGAGGGCCTCTAGGTCAGGGGTCTGGACTGGGAGAGAGGTCCTCTAGTCTAGGTCAGGGGTCTGGACTGGGAGAGAGGGCCTCTAGGTCAGGGGTCTGGACTGGGAGAGAGGTCCTCTAGGTCAGGGGTCTGGACTGGGAGAGAGGTCCTCTAGGTCAGGGGTCTGGACTGGGAGAGAGGTCCTCTAGGTCAGGGGTCTGGACTGGGAGAGAGGTCCTCTAGGACAGGGGTCTGGACTGGGAGAGAGGTCCTGGACAGGGGTCTGGACTGGGAGAGAGGTCCTGGACAGGGGTCTGGACTGGGAGAGAGGTCCTCTAGGACAGGGGTCTCCAGGGGGTCTTCTTGTTGGGATGGAGGTGATGCACTGAACACAAACTACACCCAGACTGACTGGAGATTCGAGTGAAAGGAATCCTGTTTCTCCTCAAACTAGAAACTCTTTACAAACAGTCTGGTGGCGTTGTTCTAAATGACTACTAATCATCCTGTTTATTTTTGTTCCTCTTTATGTGACTGAATACTATCGTTTATCAATACATGTTCCCTATAGTTTATCAATACAGGTCCCTATCCTGTCCATATCCTTTCTCAATACAGGGTCCCTATCCTTTCCCAATACAGGGTCCCTATCCTTTCTCAATACAGGGTCCCTATCATTGCTCACCTGTCTTGCCGGTGTTCTCGCTCTCGTACAGGGCAGAGGTGTTGCCGAAGGAGAAGGCAGTGAGAGCAGAGTCCTCGGTGGCATTAGCCTACACAATGTCGATGGGAGACTGTCTGGAACCATTGCAATGGTCTGGGGCGATAGTGGGCCAGTGGCTGTCACCTGGATACAAAATATAGTATAGTTTAGTAATACATAGATATTATATGATGGAGTGTTAAACATTTTTTAAAGTGTCTAAAGTGAATGTTAAAAGTGAGTGTTTAAAGTAGAATGCGCCAACATTATGGGAAATTATCTTATCGTCTTCTCCAGAGTCAGACAAGAAGATAGATACCAGTTTCCTCTCTGTGCATTCAGTAGAAAGATATCCTGCTGAAAGCTAGCCTAGCTTAGCGCAATGAATGGAAACAGAACAGGCAAGCTAGCCTAGCTTAGCACAATGAATGGAAGCAGGTACAGACCAGCTAGCCTAGCTTAGCACAATGAATGGAAACAGAACAGGCCAGCTAGCCTAGCTTAGCACAATGAATGGAAGCAGATACAGACCAGCTTGTCTACTGTAGCACAATGAATGCAAGTGGATACAAACCAGCTAGCCTAGCTTAGCACAATGAATGGAAACAGAACAGGCCAGCTAGCCTAGCTTACTGTAGCACAATGAATGCAAGTGGATACAAACCAGCTAGCCTAGCTTACTGTAGCACAATGAATGCAAGTGGATACCCACCAGGGGATCATCCCTATGTTCCCCCGGTCCTATGTTCCCCGGGTTCTATGTTCCTCGCTTTGATTGATTATAATATGACACTCATAGCAGAATTAGTTATCAATAACCTACCTGTATAAATGTTAAAAGTTGTTGCAAATATTTGTTTTCCCTCATAAATATACCACTATATACATTAATTTCTTATATTAGTTTTAAAATGACCATTTAACAGTTTAACAGTGCTCTGAAAATGCTCTGAGAACATGCGGTCATCATTCACTGTTTTAAGCACAAACACATTAGGGAGGGAGGGAGAGAGACAGGCCCGGCCTGTATGCCTGCACCCTGCCATGTTGGTTTACCATGACTTTTTAGCAAGCAAGGTAGCAGCAATGCTAAGCTAACTGATTGTGCCAGTGTATCCTGTTAAAGAATACATCATAAGCCACATTTTGAAACGTTACTGACGTTAGCCTACATACAATGTATAACAGTATATACAACAGGTGGATATCACTAAACACCAAAATCAAAAAAAACAATCATAGCTAACTGCTAACGCTACTAGCTAAATTAGCTTCAGCTAGCAGGCATGAATAACTGTTAATATAATATTCTCTACCATGTAAAAACGAACACGGCACTACTCCGCTGGCGTTTGCAATCGAAAGCATACATACAACATACAACATACAACATACAACATAATCGACATTATTGCCATGCAGTACTCACCGATGCAGAGAGACATGAGGTAGCAGCCAGGAAGCTGCCGCACAGGTGCATTCTGGGAGGCGGGGCAGCACAAGTGCAGTGCAGTCTGGGTGATGAGACAATGACGACAGCATGTTGAGCAGCATCCGTTGATTCAACATTTATTAGATATTGGCATTTCAATCATTAAAATGCAACCACAAAACAATATTGATTCAATGATATGTTTTCAACATTAGTCAATTGCTTTAAAGGTTAATGGGTGATTCAACATCAATCGTCGACCTTAACCAAAAATCAAGCATTGTGACCATAAATCAACATTGAATTAACACCTTTTGCTATCTGGTTGCCATGGTATTGGGTCTTTGGGTGAATACTTCATTGACGGGGAAGAAGAACACTGATAGCGGTGTGTGGACCGTCCTGCGAGCCCCAGGCCACCGTCCCACGAGCCCCAGACCACCGCCCCGCGAGCCCCAGACCACCGCCCCACGAGCCCCAGACCACCGTCCCACGAGCCCCAGGCCACCGTCCCGCGAGCCCGAGACCACCGTCCCGCGGCCCCAGGCCACCGTCCCACGGCCCCAGACCACCGTCCCACGAGCCCCAGGCCACCGTCCCAACGGCCCCAGATTACCGTCCCACGGCCCCAGATTACCGTCCCGCGAGCCCCAGACCACCGTCCTGCGGCCCCAGGCCACCGCCCCGCGAGCCCCAGACCACCGTCCCGCGAGCCCCAGACCACCGTCCCGCGAGCCCCAGACCACTGTCCCGCGAGCCCCAGGCCACCGTCCTGCGGCCCCAGGCCACCGCCCCGCGAGCCCCAGACCACCGTCCCGCGGCCCCAGACCACCGTCCCGCGGCCCCAGACCACCGTCCCGCGAGTGCCAGACCACCGTCCCGCGAGCCCCAGGCCACTGTCCCGCGAGACTTGTTTCCCGTGCGCCTAAAATTCTACCTGGTCTCATCCCGTGGGGCTCGTGGCCGGTGGTCTGGTGCTCGCGGGACGGTGGCCTGGGGCTCGCGGGACGGGACGGTGCTCCACGGAGGAGAGGATGTGAGCGCGCGCTCTATCCGGTTGGAATTGGAATCCACGGCGCGTATCCAGGACGGTCCACACACCGCTATCAGTGTTCTTCTTCCCCGCCAATGAAGTATTCACCCAAAGCCCCAATACCATGGCAACAACTACCGCACTGCCGGTAGAATACGTGCCGAGAACCGTGGAAAGTGATGCAAACTGAGTTGCGAGGCCGAGGCGACAATAATGAGGTCGTGTTTTGACCATTTATGTTGTGTTGATGGTATCACGTTAATATAGAGAGATGAAAACAATACGTTATTTCGATTGATATGAATTGGATAATGCTAGCAGGCTGCAGGCTGTTAGAGGTTAGAGGCAGAACTAGCGTAACGCGCTGTTTGGGTGAGAGAGCGTACGTCAGTGGCCAATCAGATCGCAGAACCTGAACGCGGAACTGCAAGTTTGTTGGTAAAAGACTACATGCGTCCTCTGATGACATTACTGGAGGACATGTTCAAAGAGAGAAAGAGAAGGCTGATTTGTCATTTAAAGCTCTCCTTGCATGGAGCTTAATAGATCGTACCGATTTTGCCCTCGTCTGTCAGCTTCGGGCTGAATTTTGCCGATCAACCAATACATTGTTGGAATGTTTAATTTGCCGCCTTTCGGTCATCACCCCACTCAACCTATTGTGTGATTCCATTCTCGGGTTACAAGACGAAACATCCGGCGAGCATCATTTGACAAGCCGTTTGGATGAGTTATTTCATCTGACGAGAGAAGAGATACTGTAGATGAGAGGAGAGAGAGATGAGATTAGAGAGAGATGATAAAGAGGTGAAGGAGAGAGAGAAGGATAAGAGAGAGAGGGATGAGAGGAGAGATATAGAGAATAGAGAGGAGAGGGAGAGAGACATGAGAGAGAGGGAGATGATAGAGAGAGAGAAGGGATAGAAGAGGGGGAGGGAGAGAGGGGAGAGAGGAAAGAGAGAGGAAAGAGAGAGGAGAGTGAGAGGATGTGCGTGTGTGTGAGGG
Source organism: Notolepis coatsorum (assembly GCF_963971535.1). NCBI lineage: Eukaryota > Metazoa > Chordata > Actinopteri > Aulopiformes > Paralepididae > Notolepis > Notolepis coatsorum. The sequence goes on from NC_140168.1 coordinate 80,567,469, forward strand.
ACAAGAGAGAGAGAAAGAAAAAAAATAAAGAGATTGTCTGTTTATTTATGCAACTTATAATAGATAGACAGTGTAGAAAGATAGATTGAGATAAATAGACCATCCATGTCTGTGATTCAAGAAAAGACAGTATTTGTGATGAGGTAGGTAGGAAAAGAGAGAGTGTGACAGATATAAGAGCCAGAACCCAAACACAGACGCAAAGCGTAGAGACGCGGAATGGAGTAAAACCCAAATGCGGGTCTATTTATTTATAAGAAGATCTATGGAACAGGGGACTACTAGGAATCAGAGGGGGAACAGAACAAGAACACAAAACGGAATAAATGTCCAAACAAAAAGCGACGCGAGCGCTTTTTAAACAAAGTAACAATTAAACAAAGTATAAAAATAAATAGTGTGTGTGTGTGTGTGTGTGTGTGTGTGTGTGTGTGTGTGTGTGTGTGTGTGTGTGCGTGTGTGTGTGTGTGTGTGCTACAGTATGTGCCAACTGTGCGCGTGATGGGTCTAGTCCAGATGTAATTTGGAGTTAGCAGCTCAATGAATTAATTTCAGCTCAATTAAATGATCAAGAGAGAGACAGGGAGAGGGATAGAGAGAGAGAGAGAGAGAGAGAGAGAGAGAGAGAGAGAGATAGAGAGAGAGAGAGAGAGAGAGAGAGAGAGAGAGAGAGAGAGAGAGAGAGAGAGAGAGAGAGAGAGAGAGAGAAAGGAGAAAAAGAGCGAGATGGGGGTAGAGAGAGAGAGAGAAACAGAGAGAGATAGAGGGAGAATAGATGGGAATAGAGAGGGGGGAGGGAGGGGGAGAAACAGATAGAGAGGGAGAGAGAAATGGGGGAGAGAGACAGAAAGAGACAGAGAGAGAGAGACTGTGTGTGTGTATGTGTGTGTGTGAGTGTGTGTATGTCTGTTTGTGTTTGTGTGTGTGTAGCACTTGTGTCACTAACAGTAACAGCTGTTCGCCACGGGCACAGTTCTAGATTCGAATGAGGAGAGGAGTAATATACACAATTAAAGGAATAGTAGACCCAAGACAGAGTTATAACAATGACCGGTGTTTTATTTCTAAGCGCGCTAGCTAGACATACAGACATACAGACGTGAAGTAAACAGTAGTAGTGTGAAGTATCCCTTTTAGGTTATTTCATAAACCAGTCCTTCTTTTGTGAGGGTTAGTTCGATATCAAGTCCTAGGTTGATTGGATCAACACATTAGGGTTGGTTCAGACGTCTCTGAGGTTATCTCTAGCTAAAGCTAGGTTCAAGGTTGGATATTGGATGTATCCCTTTATCATGAGTAACTCGTTATCTTTTCTTCTGCAATTGCAGTTCAGTAAACTCTATATCAGTTTATCATTTCAATAGGTAAGTGTTTAAACTAGGGATGTGCGATATTATCGGCCTACCGATATTATCGGCCGATATCGGCATTAAAATGTGATATCGGAAAATATCGGTATCGGTTTTCAATTTTTTCTTTTTTTCTTTTTTACATTTCTATAACCTTTATTAACCCAGGCAAGCAAGTAAGAACAAATCGTTATATCGGTATCGGTAAAAAAGCCAATATCGAGCATCCCTAGTTTAAACATATTAATTTAAACCTTTAAATGTGCAGGGAATGCAAGTACCTTATTAGGTGAAATGCCCCTTTAAACTCTTAAGTACCAATAGAAATATTCCAGGTTATAGGAATGCAAATACCTTATTAGGTGAATTTACCCTTTAAACAGTGGTTTAACAGTGGTCAGTGGTTCAAGTATCGTACTGGGTGTATTTACCCTTTAATTCTCCCTTCTTATAGGAGAAATATCAGTGGTTCAAGTATCTTATTGGGTGTATTTACCCTTTAATTCTCCCTTCTTATGGGAGAAATATCAGTACCCATATATCAAATCAAATCAAATACAAATACAATATCAAAATAACAAAAGGTGAACGGGGTCGAAGCCCTTGGAAGTCATTGTATTCTCGTTCAATCAGTTCGTGTCATAGAAAAGGATATGGTCCTTAGATGTTCTTATGACTCAAGTTCAATCAGTTCAAGCCTACCGGACTGTTGGGGCAACAGGAGTTGAGCAACAGGGGTATTCGAATCAGGCCGGCATTAGCCTTATCTATATCAGAGGTTCAGTGGGTTGGCTCGCCATCTTGTATCGGTCCGGCACACTGCCTCGTCCCGCGTGGGCACACGTGGTGAATGGTGGTCGGCCGGGACTCCTGGAACTGCTCCCAGGGTGGAACGGGGTGCTAGAAAAACCTGGCCTGCATCAAGCAGGCATTCAGAAAATAAAAGCTATTTACCATCTTTTATCGCTTCATCATCTTTTCATTGCTTTCAGAATGAATAATCAATCAGGCTACTTTTAGCTATGCTAAGCTAAAGTAGGCTACCTTATCACAGCACGTGGGAATGTCCGTCTGTCCCATGCTAAGTTAGGCTAAAGTGCGCTAGCATATGGGACATTCCTCACGTTCCATATTAAACTCTCAAAAACAGTCAAAATTTATATAGACCATGTTCTTATCGTACAGCATATCGGTTGACAGAGTCACTTATGGGGCGACAATAAGTTGGTCATGACGACAAGGTCTTCTCACTTAGCCATTAACTGGCATGGTTTATTATCACATTGCATACAGGCTTCGTCATAGCGTCTGCTACCATGTCGTCTGTCGGACAATAAACAAGTGTCATCCTTTCTTCCCTGATGACTGATCTGATGAAATTATATTTTATATCCACATGTTTACACCTCTGTCGGTACACAGGGTTTCTAGCAATCGCGATGGTTCCCTGGTTGTCTTCATAAACAACAGTTTTCTTATATACATAGGTATCCATTCCTTCGAGCAGTTGTTCTAGATAAATACATTCCTGTATTGTCATAGCTAGAGCCATGTATTCGGCTTCACAAGTTGATAGTGCCACTGTGGGCTGCTTCTTTGTTTTCCACGAAACCAGTGAGCTGTCTGTGTTCAAACTCACACAATACCCTGTGGTACTTCTTCTGTCTGTGGTGTCTGCCGCCCAATCTGCATCACTGTAGGCTTTAAGCCCTAAGCCCTCGCTGCTCTTTCTGAAGCAAAGCTGTTTATCTGCTGTACCTTTGAGATAACGAAAAACATGTTTTGCTGTAATCCAGTGCTCCTCTGTGGGGTCAGCAAAATGCTGTGACAATTTACTCACTACAAAACATAGGTCAGGGCGAGTACATGTTGTCAAATAAATGAGGCTACCTACAGCTTCTCTGTACATTTTTACATCTGTCAATTTCTGTGCATCCTCTTGGTAGTCTAGTTTTTGATCACATGGTGTTTCCCTTGTTCTACATTCTTGCATGTCAAAACGTTTCAGGATCTTTTCCTGATCAAATCATCCACCTCTGTATTTAAACATAGAATTCACTCCTGTATTTAAACATGGAATCCACTCCTGTAATTAAACATGGAATCCACTCCTTCTGTATTTAAATATGTAGCCACCCTCCTTCTGTATTTAAACATGGAGTACCCTCCTTCTGTATTTAAACATTTAGCTACAAACCTGGCTTTGTACTTGTCGTGGCCTTCAATACCCTCCTTGATTGAGTACACCCATTTTCCTCCCACTGTCTGTATGCCCTCTGGTAACTTGGTTAGAGTAAAGGTGTGGTTGTCCTCTAGGGACCTCATCTCCTCATCCATTGCTCTCTCTCATTTACTTGATTCAGGGGACACTATGGCCTCTTTAAAGGTCTGAGGTACTCCACTCACTACTCTGTAGCAGTAATCAATGCTGGTAAGTGTACTGTCATCCTCGTAACTTTCTCTCCGGGCATAGTCTGTCAGATACTTTGGGGGTTTGTGTTCCCGTGAGGGATACCTCCCACTGCATGGGGCACGTGACGTCACCCTCGGTGCTCCTCGTCATCGTCCTCTTGGAGTTGCTGACTGTCTGTCTGCATGACTGTGCTAAGTACACTAGGCTGAGGTGTCTCTGTTTCTTCACACTTACTCTGGAGTCCAGCTCTGGCTCCTCTGTCTGTGTCTCGTTCTCACATGTTGTCTTTGTGACAAATTTGACTAGCCTCTGTTTCTGCACTTTCCCTTTACCGGGATAAGAGACTAGGAAAGCGGGGCTTCCTTTGTCGTGCCCTACAAAGAGTCATTTTTCACATCTGGACTCAAGCTTTCCTCTGTCCTGCTGGTAAGCATAACACACTGATCCAAATTTGTACATTCTAGCTAGATTACATTTCTTTCCTGTCAGTGCTGTATACGGGGTGGTGCCTGTGTGCTTATTAAAACACCTGTTTCTGGTGTAAGCGGCTTCTTGTACCGCATAATGCCAAAGGCTCTTAGGTAAGTTACCAGCTATTAGCTTACACCTAGCCATTTCGAAAAAAGTACGTCCTTCCCTCTCTGCCACTCCGTTCTGGTGTGGAGAGTATGGACATGACGTCTCGTGTCTTATCTTGTTCCTTCTCAACAGTGATTGGAACTCTCTATTTGTGAACTCGGTTCCGTTGTCGGACCTCAAGCATCTTATGTTGCCATAAGGGGCTACGTCTGCCAGGAATTTCTCTGTGGCCTGGAGTGTGTCACTCTTTGCTTTGAGAAAGTAAACAAACACTGCCCCTGTACACACATCTGTAAAAGACTGTACATATCTAAAGCCGCCTATGGACTCGTTGCTTACTGGACCGGCTAGATCTGTGTTAACTAGCGCAAGTGGTACCTTTTAACTTTTTCTGTGGGATTTCTGTTTCTCGATTGAGTGAACTTCCCCTTTATGCACAATACACATTCTTTGTCAGGTCTAAGCTTTTCACCTTCAATGTGCATGCCTTCTGTCACTGCTTGCAGTTTCAGTAAATCCTCGTAATTACAATGACCCATGATCTCATGCCATGTCTGAATATCGTGACTGACAGTCACATTACACATATCATTATTATTACACTTGTCGTTGTCATTACACTCTGTTTTTAGATAATACATTCTCTTGTATACCTCTATGTTAAATCGCGTATCATTAGGCTCTACAAGAACATTTTTTACCTTCATTGAAGAACACTTTGGCACTGTTGGCAGTAGCAGATTTGACAGAGAATAGTTCTTATGGGAACGAGGGTATGTAGAGAGCGTTCTTTAACGTCACTGTACACCGGCGCCCCTCACTGTCTATGAAGCATACCTGTGCGTCTCCTCTCCCTTGCGCAAACCCGTAGGTGCGCTTCCCGTCTGCCAGCTCCATGCTATGTCTCTCCGGGTCGAAGGTGTTGTCAAAGTTCTCGAATAGATTCCTGTCGTTGATGACGTGGGACGACGCACCTGTGTCCACGATCAGTCCCTTCCTTTGGGCCTGCTGCAGCTGCGTTGGCTGGGTGACGTACGCTGTCTGCGCCCCAAAGATGAAGTCCTCTTGTCCCGCTACTCTCCGGGCGTCATCTCGACTCGTCTCACGTCCACCATCGTCGCCATCTTGTCCACAGCCGCCATCTTGTCCATGCGCGTACCGTGCGCTCTGGTCGCGTTTCTTTCTGCACACTTTGTCTGTGTGCCCCATGGATTTGCATAAGCTACACCAAACAGTCTTTGTGCAGTTATCTTTCCGATGCTTGGTGCTTCTCCTGCACTCTTAAGCGCCGTAATGATCTGCTCAGCTCTGATGACGTATTCGGTCACAGTCTCGGTGTGCCCCTTCTTCAGCGCTGTTAGTGTTATGTAGAGGGATACGATTCGGGGTCTTCCCTGTCCGATATAATATTCTCTCAACACTTTCAGGCTTTCGCAGCCTTTGTCCTTAGTGTCGCGGAATATCAGCCCCAAGCTTGTGTCGTCTAGCAGTGGTGCTAACTCACAGTATGCGTCAGCATTATGCTTGTTGTCCAGGGCTTGCGCGGCCGCCGTTACTTCTCCCGTGGGGGCTGTCAAGATCGTTGTCTTCAGTCCCACACCGTGCATGCAGCACAACATGCGCTCTTCCCAGAGCTCATAGTCCTCTGCTCTTCTGTTGAACGAGGGCCATTTGCTCTTTCCTTTAGTCGCCATCCTCTTTTTGACGGTAGGCGTAGCTTTAGCTCCTGTTGGCCTAGCCTTTAGCCACGCGGTGCTCCCGGTGCTAACCTAGCCTATACTTCAGCTAAACTTGCTACCCTTATTATTTCGCCCCTGCGTGATCTGGGCCCATAACCTGTTGATAGAGTCACTTATGGGGTGACAATAAGTTGGTCATGATGACAAGGTCTTCTCACTTAGCCATTAACCGGCGTGGTTTATTATCACATTGCATACTAGCAGTACATGAGACATTCTCTCAGTGAGAGGTAGATGGGAAAGAGACAGAGGGGGAGCATCTCCTTTTATACCTCTTACCTGGTGCCAGCATTAATAGCTCCGCCTATAGCGCCCTCTTGTGGAAACAGTTAGACAGTTACATGCAATCGTATACATCACATAACTTTAACAATATCAATACAATTATAAGTACTTCTGAAATGGTTTCTTTCTTGTTTTAATTTAACCAAATTGAGCTTGAAGCTTCGCTAACATGACTCAGGATGAAGCTACATTATTAGCGTATAGCATTGAGCTAACGATTTTGTAAATTCGACAAATGGACAGCACAATATTGATGAAACTCTCCAAAACCGCAGGCTACTTTAACTGCAACGCTTCTTTGGTTTTGTAACTGGGGGAATCTTTTATAACAGTTTGACAACTGTTTTTGTGGTGGTATTTCATCTCGGTATCCAGCAACATTTTGCTGTGGCTATCTCCGTCAATCTGGAATCTCATCTGGCGTAGTGCAAGACTCACCTGCCGTAAAGCAAGGCGTGGCTGTCGTGACATCTATCTACGTCATGAAGTAATTTAAATGGCAGTGCAGCAATTCAAAGGATTTGGTCAGAGTTGCTAATCTCATACGCATATACATATGACCCAATAATATTAACTACTTATGTTCTTACATAATAGCATTAACTATTTATGTTCTTATTCAAAAGCAATTAACTATTTATGTCCCTATGACTAAATAATTATGAATCTGAAACCTGGGTTACATGTATGTACAGCATGTGCTAACTTTGTGTTTTGGCGTGATGGGTCTAGTCCAGATGTCATTTGGAGTTAATTGCAGCTCAATTAAATGATCAAGATTAGAAGATAATAATCTCTCTATTGCAGCCCCTATATACTATATATACTGCTATTTATTTAACTTGAATTTAGACCACTGTTGCATAATTTCATTGAGCTATAATTAACATAAAGATGCAGTGGCCTCTGATGACATTACTGGAGGACATGTTCAAAGAGAGAAAGAGAAGGCTGATTTGTCATTTAAAGCTGTCCTTGCATGGAGCTTAATAGATCGGACCGACTTTGCCCTTGTCTGTCAGCTTCGGGCTGCATTTTCGCCGATCAACCAATACATTGTTGGAAAGTTTAATTTGCCGCCTTTCGTTCGTCACCCCACTCACCCTATTGCGTAATTCCATTCTCGAGTTACAAGACGAAACATCCGGCAAGCATCATTTGACTAGCCGTTCGGATGAGTTCTTTCATCTGACGAGTGACATCCGGTTGGGAACAGTCCTGAACTGACCAGTCACTGCTGATGGCGGAAATTATTGACCACCGTTGTAGCCAAGGAGCGTAATTTGTCTGTCTATGTGAATGAAGCTCCACAGAAGTGGAGAGGTGACAGAGGTCCCAACTCTCACCTACCACCACACAAATGCCCTCATTTGGATTTTTTTTCCATAAAATAATTTCTTTCTGTAAAATCGCTGCTCTCATTTTATTTTTGAAACGTGTCTTACTGGTAATGTGTTTTGGATGTAATGGAATTTTGTTCCAGATTGACATAACAGTTTTGTAATTAGTTCATTAATGTAGTTCAGTTTGGTCTACTCTGATCTCCCAGCAGCCCATAAGCCAACGTTCTGTATTTCTTACACACACATACACACACACGCGCACACACACACCCACACACACACACACACACACACACACACACTACACACACACGCACGCACGCACGCACGCACGCACGCACGCACGCACGCACGCACGCACGCACGCACGCACGCACGCACGCACGCACGCACACACACACACACACACACACACACACACACACACACACACACACACACACACACACACACACACACACACCTTGTCCTCCAGCCCACTGTGTGTATGTATATCTTGTTTGAAAAATGTTAAATCAAATCAACCAATCAATCATATGATTGATTATGACAACCAACAGCACATAGGGACACGATGGCCGAGAGAGAGAGAGAGAGAGAGAGAGAGAGAGAGAGAGAGAGAGAGAGAGAGAGAGAGAGAGAGAGAGAGAGAGAGAGAGAGAGAGAGAGAGAGAGAGAGAGAGAGAGAGAGAGGGAGAGGGAGAGGGAGAGGGAGAGAGAGAGAGAGAGAGAGAGAGAGAGAGAGAGAGAGAGAGAGAGAGAGAGAGAGAGAGAGAGAGAGAGAGAGAGAGAGACACACACACACACACACACACAGACTTGGCTTTTTTTTATTAATTTATCAATTAAGATAAAGTGTAGATAATCAGCTCATTAATTTGTTTGTGACTGCGCATTTCCTTTTAATCTTGGAAAAGTGGACCTGGCTGATTATTCGGTGCTGCATTAGCGGAATTAAAGATTAGCCTGCGTTCAAGCGGTCATTTATCTCTCAGATGCATGGCTGTGGTCAGCGATAGAGCATCCAACGGCAGTGACTTATCCTCTTTATATTATTTTGTTTGTGTTTAAGAAAAAAAACACCTTTAAAATGTGTTCCAGAAAATATTACTCTCTTGCCGGAGAGTTTCTGTGGAGCTAGTGGAGATTACAAACCCCACTGAACTCGTTTAACATGCAACCTTTTAAGCAGATGCAAATTGTGATGAATTAAATTTATAGAACACGTTATTAGTAAGTATTCACCAAAATAATGCATTTTGCATGAAAATAGGTTATCTTTAAGCAAATAGCAAGTTGCTGTGACTTTGCATTGAGACCTACAGCTGATTTGTGAAAATCTACTGTAACTGTTATCCAGTTAATAATTTTTTTACAGTGCTGGATTGATTTGATTTATAATTGAGAATATATTTAAGTATAATGCATTCCATTTTTACATCAGGCAGTACTGCATTTGTTGTTGTTAAAAATTATACTGGCGAGCCGTTTGAAACAATAACGTTCGATCACGCACGCGGGACACCAACAGTCAAATCTATGGGTCAAGTTAAATCTCGGAATACGTCGGTAACCAGCTTGATTCTGTAATAGCTGCAACCGTGTGCACATCTACGGTTTATGCCAAATATCAGCCTCCTGGGGCGAAAAACTGTGGCCGCTAGAGCGTGGGGACACGTTGGTGGATCGTCCAACTAACAGAGCAAGCTGTAAAGCTGCTGGTCGCAGCTAAAAACATGTCTAAAACCACAGAGGTCAGAGGGTACATCTTCTATTATACAACAGTTAGTTCCAACCAAGTCATTGATTGGACAAGAGGCATTCCATGAGTGCTGATATTCAGTATAACAGCACTGGGACTTTTAACTATAATGTATCACTCTGCCGCACAGGTGTTCTATTAATAACCATTAATTAGGCTACATTAACACAGGTGTTCTATTAATAACCGTTAATTAGGCTACATTAACACAGGTGTTCTATTAATAACCGTTCTGTATCGTTAGTGGCTTAGCTTGGCATCGCTACTGCACTATCTCGCGTACGTGCACGCGTACTGAATAAACCACAAATGTACCTCTAATACCAGTATTAGTCTGACCACACCCCTCATCAGCTTACCTTCATAAGCAGGTGTGTGGTCACCTGCTCTCCTCCTTCTCGCTTTCACCACAAGGAAGAGGTGCCTCGGTAGATCCCCACACTTGACACCATGATGGAAGAAATTGGATTAGGAACAGCTTGGGAAACAAGGATACGTTGACATCATATCTTTATTTTCTCTCTCACTATTTTCGAGAAAATACGGCGATATTGTCTTCGTACTGGAGTGTCTAGAAGATGATGATCATTCTACAAACCCTCCACCGGTTTTCGTATTGGGAGCACGCCGCTGCATGCTTCTCAACTGCAGTTCCTTGCTGTGTTTGTTGGGGTGAAACCTGTCAGGCCACAGCTGAACTGTCGGACATGCCGCTGTTGTGAGGAGCGGTGCGTTCCAGGTTGGGTGAGTAGTGTTTGCTGGCGGGCTCCACTTGTCTGTTAGTGCTATGGGGGCTACTTGACAAAGTTTATGGAAACCGGCCCCAGGCTAGGGTCCTTTGTTTAGCCGTCTAGGCGACAGAAGGCCTTGGTCTGGCGACCATTATAGTTTTAACTAGTGGGCCGCGACCATTGACACTGGTGATCCCTGTGTGTTCTGGACGAGTGGATTCTCTCTGTCACCGTGTTAAGACCCCATCTTTCATATCCAAATGAGAGTATTCCTTCACGAGGGGATATGTGCATGTAATGTGCGATAGCGGCAGATTCATGTTCAAAGTCAGCTATACAGGCCAGTTGGTACTGTGCTGATTCCGCCGGACGTGGTAATATCACCGTTGTGAAGCGGTGTTGACGTCTTGTTTTCTCTTTTCTCTTAAAAAGTGAGGAGGGTTCAGAACGGCGGCCTGTCTGGGTGAGTGTTATGTCATTGTTTACATGTTCATAGCTTACGGTTAGCCGGTCGGTGGCCTGGCGCGGGGTAGCTTGGCTTCTCGCGCGCCGCCGGGAGCTCGCTCCTGATCGCGTGCGTCGTAGATCGGCGTCTCGCGAGCGGAAGCAATAGCACCCGAACGGTTGGAGCAGCCGTTAGCTTGATGCTATTCTGTTGAACGTGCTTTGATTATTAACATGTTTTACACTCTTGACCACGACGTCATCCTTGACAGGGGATGTTCGTCGACCCTGCCTGAGCCTAGACGGGGATTGCGTCAACAAAGAGGACTGTAGCGACTGGTGGAGCGGCGACGCTGCCCGGATCGAACAACACGGGACGGCTGTGTTCTACGGTGGCTTGTGACTGCACTTCGCTGATCTGCGTTCCGGGCAGGTACGGGGTTGGCCAGACCTCATAACACGTCTTCTGGTTTTACCTTGCTAAATGTATTGTGAATAACGGTGTTTTTTCCCAAAACGTGTGTTGTTGCAATGCATTTGAGATACGTTGCGGGTTGTGTGTGAGCTGTTTTTGTCAACTGGCAGTTGGCTTCTCCGTGCAGATCGTGATGTATTGATCTGGTTGTTGTGTGAGAAACATCATGGTGTTTATGTGTACCGTGTACTCACTACTAAGGCAACTAACCTATGAAGCTATGCTTGGTGACGAGTGAGTAAAAGAATGTTCTTTCTCAGACTGTAATGACAATGAACAGTGAGTTCACACATTAACAGGTTTTCCTGTTTTAACTGGCCGTATTGAGGGTAAAATAGGAGGATTGTGTTTCCCCCCCCGGTTCCCTGGGGACTTTATCACCTCCTATCAGACATGTTGTGCATTAATTGTGTCTTTTGTGTGGTAGGGATACGATGTAACTCTCAGCTTGATTGCTGAGGTTGTGCTAAATCTGCTGGAGAAACTTATTTCCTAAAGGGAAATTGGTTTGGTTGCTGTCATGTGTGCTTAGCAAGGCCTGTGGTCGATACTAATCAAGAATGATGTATTCTCTCATTGTGAAAAAAACGGCGTTCCTCTGTTGAGTGTTTTTGCCATTTTTTGTAGGTGATGATGGGTTGTGTGTGTCATGTGACCTACAACTGGGTTGTACTGGCCACAGAAGCACATGTGTATGTTGGACCGGGGTTCTTAGAGCCCTCTCTATTCTGTGTTTTTCCTTAGTAAAAATCAGATAGCAGGTTAGCTCGTGCGCTGTGTGGAGCTGTGAAACGCTTCATAGAGCTGACTATGACTGTGTCATATTCTCTTTTTGTCGTTACGTCGTATCATGGGTGTGGGGTCGTAAAGGGGTGAACTGGTAACCTTTCCTCTCCCCATTGTTCTGTCGGTCAGGGGTACACCCCCTGTCCTTCAAGGTTCCCGTCACGTGGCGGTTCGGCACGTTACGGGGGGGGGGGGGGGGGGGGGGGGGAGGGAGTTCCTGGTCCCACGGCCTGGTATATTGGGCGTGTGCACCGCAGGAATTCCCCCGCCATAGAGTACGTCACCGTGCGCGTCTCTGTTGGTAGGACTTCCGTGTGCTGTTCAGGTCCATGTGATGGATCTGTTTTCAGGGGGGGTGGTCAGGGCTCCTCCTCACCAAGCGCCTACTCAGGCCTTCTGTGAGTTCGGACTCCTTCTTCCATGTGAGGAAGCCTCCATCAGAGTACAGAGCCTTCCTCCTCAGATTGTCAAAGTGAGTGGACCCTCTAGAAGGGTCCTTTTCTATTGTATGTATATTCGATTCAATTCGTTTATTGAGTGTGTATGGGTTCGGTGCCTCTTCCCCGGAGGCCCTAAAACCAGTTTTTTACATGGCTCAAGGTGCAATATATTCTTTTCAATCTGTACAGCTCGCGTGGGAAGTCTCTCTGGGGATCCCCGTCTCTTTCCTATGGGAGGGTGGTGGGATGTAAAAATGTGAACATTTTTTACCCCGGCTGTGTAGACTGGGATACATACTGTTGATGCTTCCTTCTTTCTATTCCAGAAGTGTTGGAGTTAGGGAGTGTCACGCCCCTCTTGTCGTTCCCCTGGGCGCCTTGGGGATTCGATGACAGGTCTAAATAGCCTGTTCATTGATGGGGGTGTGTCCCGACGCACGTATAGTGCTAGCTCGCTGTAAACAGGCGATTGACTGGCACGCCTTAGTTGCTTGTGGTTGAAACAGCGTTTTTATAAAGCAACTGAGATGGGGGTTTTTCCTCTTCCGGCGACCACATCCCATGACCTGGGTGGGTTGTCGACGGATTCTCGTTCATGTCTGGGGGATGATGACGGGATGGATCTGAACATATGTAGTGGGGTCTCACGCCCTTGGGGTGGGCCACCAGGCGCGGTTCGTCCCGACGTCTGGGTGGCGCCTTCTTTTCATGTTAAGATCAACACGCATATCTGCCCTTCTCCTGGAGTAGGCATGTCGGCGTGGTTAGGGCACGGGACTGGTTCTGGTCACGCTGGTCCAGATCAGTTGAACCCGTTGTCCGCCGGGGATGCAGATCTGCTGTTCTGGTACCCTGAGGGACTTGGGCTTTTTTCAGGGGGAAAAATGCCAGGTCGGTCTGGGTGTCACAGGGTTAAGCGCTATGGAGACCCTGGTTGGGTATGTTTTTACTCAGCACTGTCGTCATGGCTTACAGCCATGCCATTCTGTACGCGCTCGATCTCGTCGGATCTCGGCCGCTACACAGGTTGGTCCTGGTTAGTACTTGGTTGGGAGACCGCCGGGGAATACCAGGTACGGTGTGCTTAGGGGCTGGTTCTCCATTATTTTTCGCTCCTCTCTCACGCATGGCGAAGAGGGGCCTGTGGGGGTGGTTTTTTGACCTCCTCTGGTGACCCTGTGCTTCCCGTACCGCCAGGCCCGGTCCGAAGTGATGTTTGCGACCCGTAGGCCTGGGTTAACCCTTTTTGGAAACTGAAACACTTGTACTGCGGTATAGCCGGTGTATACCCGCAGGTGTGTTTTGGAGTTTTTTCTTGAGGGGTTATAGGAACAACCACCGCATTGGGTAACACCGAGGTGGTTGATTCCCTGGTGTGTTGGAGCAGTGTCAACTCCCGGGTTCACCGTTTGAGGGTGCCCCTGCACGTTCATGACGTCTGCCAATCGTGTCAGCCTTCTCTGCCTCGACCCCTCTGGGTGGGGGTTGTTAAATGGAGGCTTGGTCATGCAACACCGCCAGCTTACGCTCCTTCCGCCGGGGCGGCTGTGTTCAGCTGTCCCCTCTGGCGCCTGTCTCGTCCGCAGTCTCCAGGCTAGGGTTAACAGCCTGTTGCCTGGTTTTTCCCCGGTGCGCTGCCTGCTTCCGTTGGTTAACCTTTTTTGTGTGCTTACGGCCATGCTGACTGCCTATTCTGCAGGGTCAGTGTGCCAGGCGGTGTACTATTGGGGGGACGGGGCCCGCTCGGCTTACGGCCATACCGACCTGAACACGCCCGGTCTCGTCCGATCTCGGAAGCTGGGCAGGTTCTGGCCTGGTTGGTTCCGCCTGGGAATGCCAGGTGCAGTAACTGAGGGGCCTTTGTCCGAATACGCTGGCGATGTGGGGGGCGGGGCACTACGTGCCCACCTGGTGGGGTCTTGATGCTGGCATCATGGACTTCTCCGGGCCCCCATTCCAGGGAGTCCAGTCCTTTTGGTGGGTCTGGGTCTTCCTTCGTGCTCCGCTGCTACGGCCTTGCCACGGGGTTGGGTTTGCCCTTGACCCCGTGATTCTGGGGGCAGTAACGAGGTTGTTCCTCCGTTCGTTCCCGGGTGGCATGCGGGTTGTGCGTGTGTGTAGTCGTGGGGTCAGGCCACGGTCTGCTCACCCTGTGCGTTGAGTTGCTTGAGTGCCTCTTCGCACGGTCGGGTCCGTCGCCCTCCCGTGACGTCCCTAATAGGGGGGCTACCCTCCATTAGGGGGGGTCGGGGGGGCTCGGCCCTCCCTGTTCTGATGGTTTTGGGGGGCTGTCAGCGGGGTGTATTTGTCAGCCAAGTGGCTCCGCTTGGCCTCCCTTGTGCAGTAGCGATGCCAAGCTAAGCCACTAACGATACAGAACGTTAGGTTATGACTATAACCAAGTTCTGTTAGTTAGGGGCGATGCTTGGCATCGGACGCCGCTGCAGCCCTTGTCCTCACCTTGTGGTGAAAGCTTGGGAAGGAGGAGAGCAGGTGACCACACACCTGCTTATGAAGGTAAGCTGATGAGGGGTGTGGTCAGACTAATACTGGTATTAGAGGTACATTTGTGGTTTATTCAGTACGCGTGCACGTACGCGAGATAGTGCAGTAGCGATGCCAAGCATCGCCCCTAACTAACAGAACTTGGTTATAGTCATAACCTAACGTTAATTAGGCTACATTAACACAGGTGTTCTATTAATAACCGTTAATTAGGCTACATTAACACAGGTGTTCTATTAATAACCGTGAATTAGGCAACACATTGGGCGCCAAAAACGCTGTACAGCGTTATTGCCCGCCATGCCTTGAATGCCAACAACGCTGTACAGCGTTTTTTTAGATCAATATTTCATTTTTTCGCCATGGCATTCATAATTCATCCACCCAACCTCCGGTGCTGCAGCGGGACCCTGAATGGGACTGCAACGCCTCAATACCGCCACCTGGTGGATGGTCGGGCGCAGTGTTAATTTTGTTGACTAAATTGATGACGAAAGATGTTCGTCAACGAAGGTTTTTTTCATGATGACAACGAGACGTGACGTCACGTTATTGAAGACCATGTCACGCTAATGAGACTAGATTGTTTATTAAATATCGTTGACCACAACTGAGGACACGGAAATGTAATTTACAAAAACCAGGCCGAAATGTATCTTTATGTATGTTGTTATTGTTGACTAAAACAAGACGAGACAAAATAATTATAACTTCAAAGTAGATTGCTGTCATATAGTCCTTCCTTTGCTAGGAGGTATTGCAAAAAGAATATTCCAATTGTCTGATCGTGATTTCCAGTATTGATGTCCATCGGGTCCCTGACATGAAATGGGACAAACTATGCATGAAGTGTGCTGGACGCATTCCAAGTGGCTCGAATGAAGCCTTACACTTTCCCGGGTACCATTTCTCCGGCCGGACCATATAAAATGTAACACACAGTGTGAAATAAGGTTTAAAAGGGTAGGCGATACTGCCACCTAGCAGGATTCGGCCGGCATTGAAATCTCGGGGGCTCAGAATGAGTCCCAATGATACACCAAGGTCCGTGAGACTGTATAGAATTTAAAAAAATCTGAAAAAAGGATCTAAAAACTAGTTAACTCGTTATTGGCGCTCAACGGTTGGCGGGCAATCACGAGTAAACTCGTGATTGCCGCTGATTGAGTTAAAACAGGTGTTCTATTAATAAACATTAATTAGGCAATATCAAAACAAGTGTTCTATTAATTAATAACTGTTAATTAGGAAACATTAACCTCTTAACACAGGTTATGTATATAACCAAGTTCTGTGAATGCTAGTGACGCTCAGCGTCATATTGCATAAATCTCGCTTCAGTGGATTTACACTGAATACATTTCAAAATGTACCTTTACATGCCAGCATTCATCTGGCCACACCCCCATCCGCTTACCTACATAAGCGGGGGTGGGACCACACACTCATCTCCTTTCACCACAATGAAAAATCAAGGGCCGCAGCGGCGTCTCGAGATGCTGGGCGTCACTAGCATTCACAGAACTTGGTTATATACATAACCTAACGTTCTGTTTCATGCTAGCTGCCGCTCAGCGTCATATTGCATAGCAGGAGCTGAGCTGGAGCTAGAAGCTAGACAAATGAACCCCACTAAGGCCCCCCACAACCATCAGACCGGGGAGGTCCGACCCCCCCCGACCCTCCCTAATGGAGGATACCCCCCCTATTGGAGGTTCATGGGAGGGCGACGGATCCGACCGTGCGAAGAGGCACTCAAGCAACTCAACGCACAGGGTGAGCAGACCGTGGCTTGACCCCACGACTACACACACGCACAACCCGCATGCCACCCGGGAACGAACGGAAGGAACAACCTCGTTACTGCCCCCAGAATCACGGGGGCCAAGAGCAAACCCAACCCCGTGGCAAGGCTGTAGCAGCGGAGCACGAAGGAAGACCCAGACCCACTGAAGGGACTGGATCCCCTGAAAAACGGGGGCCCGGAGAGGTCAATGACGCCAGGCATCAAGACCCCACCAGGTGGTCACTTAGTGACACTGCCCCCCACATCGCCAGCGTATTCGGATAAGGCCCCTCCAAGAGCGGGCCCTTTCCCCCCAATAGCACACCGCCTGGCACACTGACCCTGCAGAACAGGCAGTCAGCATGGCCGTAAGCACACAAAAAAGGTTAACCAACGGAAGCAGGCAGCGCACCGGGGAAACCAGGCAACAGGCTGTAACCTGAGCCTGGAGCACTGCGGACGAGACAGGCGCCAAAGGAGTCAGCTGAAAACAGCCCCCCGGCGGAAGGGGCGTATGCTGGCGTTGTTGCATGACAAAGCCTCCATTAAAAAAAACCCACCCAGAGGGGTCGAGGCAGAGAAGGCTGACATGATTGGCAGACGTCATGAACATGCAGGGGCACACTCAACCGGGTAACCCGGGAGTTGACTCTGCTCCAACACACCAGGGAACCAACCACCCTGCCGTTACCAGATGCGGTGGTTGTTCCTATAACCCCTCAAGAAAAAACTCCAAAACACACCTGCGGGCATACACTGGCTATACCGCAGTACAAGTGTTTCAGTTTTCAAAAAAGGGTTATCCCAGGCCTACGGTATCAACGAAACTTTACTTCGGACCGGGCCCAGCGGCACGGGAAGCACAGGGTTACCAGAGGAGGTCCAAGACCACCCCAACATCCCAGGCGGTCTCCCAACCAAGTACTAACCAGGACCGAACCTGCGTAGCGTCCGAGATCAAACGAGATCGGGCGTGTACAGGTTGGCATGGCCGTAAGCCATTACGATAGTGCAGAGTACAACATGTACCCAACAAGGGTCTCCATAGTGCCTAACCCTGTGACACCCGGACCGACCTGGCATTTTTCCCCCCGAAAAAAGCACAAGTCCCTCAGGGTACCAGAACAGCAGATCTGCATCCCCGGCGGACAACGGGTTAACTGACCTGGACCAGCGTGACCAGACCAGTCACGTGTCCTAACCACGCCGACATGCCCACTCCAGGAGAGGGGGTAGGTATGCGTGTCGATCTAAAACATGAAAAGAGGGCGCCACCCAGACGGTCCCCATTTAGACCGTGCTCAGTGGCCCACCCCAAGGGCGTGAGACCCCTCTACCTATGTTCAGATCTATTCCATTAACATCCCTCAGATATGAACGAGATTTCATCGAGACAACCTAGTAAACTGGTGCTCGGAAGAGACAAAACTCCATCCCAGTTGCCCTATAAAAACGCTGTTTTAACAAGCAACCAAGGCGCACTTAGCCCCTGTGTGATTCTGTCACAGAAACACACCTGAGCCAGCACTATGTATGCGTCGAGACCCAAACACATCAATGGATAGTCTAGCAAGACACCAAACATTGTTCCTACAAGTCGCCTGGGAGAACGACACGGAGCCGTCGTGCTTCATGTACCTTCCTCTTTTTATTCAAAAAAGAAAGAACACAGACCGACATGAATCCCTCGTGACGCCGCTGAGGGTAAAAATTGTTTACATGTTTACATCGCACCACCCTCCCATAGGGAGGAGACGGAAATCCCCAGAGAGACTTCCCACGCGAGCTGTATAGATTGAAAAGAATATATTGCAACATTGAGCCATGTAAAAATTTGGGTTAGGGCTCTCCGAGGAGGAGGCACTGAACCAATACACACTCAGTAATCGAATTGAATCGAATACACACACAATAGAGCAGGACTCCTTCTTGAAGTTCTACTCACCTTGACAATCTGAGGAGGAGGCTCTGCACTCTGAGGAGGCTCCCTCACATGGAAGGAGAGTCCTAACTCACAGAAGCCCCGAGTAGGAGCTTCGTGAGGAGGAGCCCTGACCACTCCCTGAAACAGATCCATCATCTGGACCTGAACAGCTCACGGAAGTCTTACCAACAGAGACGCGCACAGTGACGTACTCTATGGCGGGGGAATTTCTGCAGTGCACACGCCCAATATTCCAGGGCGTGGGACCAGGAAACTCCCTCCCCCCCCCCCTCTTACCCTGTAACGTGCCGAACAGCAACGTGACAGGAACCTTGAAGGACAGGAGGTTGTAACCCCTGCCCATCAAAAGGGGAGGAAAGGATTACCAGTTCACCCCTTTACGACCCCACACCCATGATACGATGTAATGACAAAAAAGAGCATGACACAGTCACAGTCAGCTACATGAAGTGTCTAACAGCTTCACACAGCTCATGTGCTAACCTGCTATCTGATTTTTACTAAGGAAAAAACACAGAATAGAGAGGGCCCCCTTAAGAGCCCCGGTACCAGACTTACACATGTGCTTCTGTGGCCAACCTAACCCAGTTGTAGATCACAAGACACACACAACCCTTTATCACCACAAAAAATGGCAAATACACTCTACAGAGGAACGCCGTTTTTCATAATGAGAGAATACACAATTCTCGATTAGTATTGGCCGCAGGCCTTGCTAAGCACACACGAAAAGTGACCAAACAATCTTTTCTTTAGGAAAATATAGTTTCTCAAGCGGTTTTAGCACAACCCCAGCAACCAAGCTAAGGGTTACATCGTATCCCACAACACAGTGACACAATATATTGTAAACAACATGTCTGAGAGGAGGGTGGGGAAGTCCCCAGGGAACCGGGGGGAACACCCCTCCTACCTTACCCTTAATACGGCCAGTTGAACAGGTAAACCTGTTAAAATGTGAACACACTGTTCATTGTCATTACAGGCTGAGAAAAGAATTCATTCTTCACTCATATGTCACTAAGCATAGCTTTATAGGTTAAGTAACCCCCTTAGTTGTGAGTACACGGTACATGAACACACATGATGTTTCTCAACACAACAAACCAGATCATTTTTACATATGTAACAAAAAACCCGATTTGCATGGAGAAGCTAATACCAGTGACAAGACAATTCACGCACAACTTGTGTCGTATCCTAAATGTATTGCAGCAACACCCGTTTTGGAAAACATCGTTATTACAAAACATTAGAAGGGAAGGAAGAAGACGCGTTTTAAGGTCTGGTCGGGACCTTTTCCTACCGTGAGCGCAGACCAAGCGAACTGCAGTCTGCTAACAGGGCACCGATAGTAAAAACAGCATTCCTGTGTTGACGACACGGGCAGCGTCGCTGCTCCACCCCGCCGCTACGGTTCTCCTTGTTGACGCAGTCCTCGCCGGCCAGGCTCCCGGTAGGTTCGACTAACATCCTCTGTCAAAGATGACGTCGTAGTCAGAGTGTTTAAAGCATGTTATAGTCTCAGAACGTTCAACAGTGTAGCATTAAGCTAACAGCCGATCGGCTGATAGCCACAAGCTAACGTATACCAGCCTGGTAAACACAGCGAGCTAACGCCGCAGCTACCAGCTGCGCGGCTAACAGGTAGGCCACAACTAGCACGCAAGCTAAGCAGCTATCACCTGAACTTGTACACAAACGATATAACAAGCCACACTTCCGACAGGCCGCCGTCTGAAACCCTCTCACCTTTAAGAGAGAAGAGAAAAAGAGATGTCAACACAGTTTACAACGGTGATTTTACCAGACATCCGGCGGAGCCAGCACAAGTCCCATCTGGGTTGCAGCCGACTTGAACATGGATCTTCCGATAACGAACATCCATGCCCACATTTCCTCGTTAGGGTATACTCTCATTTGTATATGAAAGATGGGGCCTACACGGTGACAGAGAAGCATCCACTCGTCCAGAGAATCCTGGGATCACCAGTTCCTGGTCGTGGCCCACTAGTTGACTATAATGGGCTTCAAACCAAGATCCTCCGCCGTCGCCTAAGAGGCTGAACAGAGGACCCTAATCTGGGGCCAGTTTTCGTAAACATTGTCAGCTAGCCCCCATAGCACTAACAGACAAGTGGTGCTCGCAAGCAAACATTACTCACCCAGGCTTGAAAACCAAAAGTCCCTCACAACAGACTTCCACAGTCCAGCTGCATAGCAGGAGGGTCGAACCCATCCAGGCGCAGCAAAGGAGGACTGCAGTTTGGGGAGTATATTAGCGACGCGAGCCCCTAATACGAAAAACCGGTGGAGGTTTTAGAAAGATCATCATCTTCCAGACACTCCAGTGACGAAGACAATATCGCCGTATTTTCTCGAAAAAATTGTGAGAGAGAAAATAAAGATATGATGTCAACGTATCTCCTTGTTCTTCCTTTCCTCAGAGTAAATATTTTTCTCCACGTCAAGTGGCATGTGAGCAGCACGTAGCTTGTGGATGAAATTTGAGAAGGAGATGAGTGTGTGGTCCCACCCCCGCTTATGTAGGTAAGCAGATGGGGGTGTGGCCAGATGAATGCTGGCATGTAAAGGTACATTTTGAAATGTATTCAGTGTAAATCCACTGAAGCGAGATTTATGCAATATGACGCTGAGCGGCAGCTAGCATGAAACAGAACAACCATTCATTTCACAACGATGCATCTAACATCACATCTAACACTGCAGGGGACACATTGTTGATGATCTACTGATCTACTAGCTTATATTAGCTAATTTCCTTCATTTGCGAAATTCATTAATTTAGTTTGATAATGAGTTTCAATATGGTCACCAGTGATGTCATTGGGGACATTGGATTCATGTGTTGTGTTAATTACAGCTCCATGAAATGATAAGGTAGCAGTCCCTATAAAACAAGGTATTGCTATTTTCATTGTTATCTTTCATTTACATTATTTAATTGAGCTGTAATTAACACAACACAAGGATCCAATGTCCCCGATGACATTACCGGTGGCCATGTCCAGGTAAGTTGTGTGTTTCACTCAGAATCAATACCTTAAAAGATTGTTTTCTAGCATTGTACAGTATACTTCCATTACAGGACTTTACTTACAATCGTGGTGATTTAAGACAAGTGGCTGTTGTTTGAATTTATTGCTCCAGGATAAAATGTAAACGCTATAAGCTTTAAGTGGGTGGAGTTTGATCTCCGACTTGGGTTTTAATGGTTTAGTATCTACTGCACATTCAGCACTGTGTAAATAATCTCTTAGATTTACATAACATGCTGTTTAGCGGAAGCTTTTATCCAAAGTGTCTCATGCCCACCGTGAGTGCCTGCATTTGTAGCATGAGTGGGCCCGGTGGGAATTGAACCCCTAACCCCCGCAGTATTAATGCCATGCTCCACACGGTGAGCTATAGGGGGGAGCGACACGTGCATTATTTATGAGCCAACATGTTCACACTATTGTTTAGTTGTAGCGCTCTTATTTCAGCCCTCCATGCTTTTACCAGTAATGTAGAGGCTCCCTGGGACTCCAGCACGCTCCGCTGTATAGGAAGAGACTTATCATCCAGCAATATGTTATTTATGAGTCGAGCGGTGGAGGTAAACTCCTAGTGGGACTCTATAGGAGTCCAAATGCTGCAATTAGTACAGAAGCTTAGCTGTGGAAGAGTCTGTGGTCTGTCTGCAGCTCTCTGAAAACATGAGGGTGTATACCATAGAGAGAGAGAGATGTTTATCGTCTGCAAACAATATCTTATTTATGTGTTTAGGCTGTTAGCTGTGAGAGGAGACAGACACTGAGACTGCAAGATGCACGGCTGCTATGTGTGTGTGTGTGTGTGTGTGTGTGTGTGTGTGTGTGTGTGTGTGTGTGTGTGTGTGTGTGTGTGTGTGTGTCGAGGGAGGTATTTTTCATTCAAGACAAATACATTAGTCTGTTTTCTCCTGTGACCTTTAAAATGGGAGGGATTATCTTAAATAAGGCTTTCCCTATCTTGGGGTCCCAAGTGGGGTCTCCTGTAATGAAAATGGGGTCCTTAGGGGGGGTCATAATCAAGCCAGTGTATTACTACCCACTGAGGCTATCTACCCAGCTATAGTTCCAAGCTATTGCACCGGTCTGTATACACCTGCTAACTTGTGTACTGCATGTACAATTTACAATTCAGTCATTTAGCTGACACTTTTATCCAAAGCAACTTACAGATTGTGAACAACATGTCACCAGGAGGGGTACATCTCTGGCAGCTAAGGGTCAGTGGCATTGTTCGTCTTAATGATATTGAGCATGCGTGTTACACTCTGAATGCATAGTAGTATGGACACAATTTAGCAAGATAGGTAGTAGTATAGGAATAGTAGCATAGTAGGGTACATAATAGTAAAAAGGGTTAATATTTTTCTTCTTTTTTTTCTTCAGATATTATTTCAGATATTGTTTGAAGAGGTGTGTTTTTAGTCAACGGCGAAAGATAGCTGTCTTGACTGTGGTGGGGAGTTCATTCCACCATTGTGGACTGAGAATAGCCTGCTTTTGTTTTGATGACCCCCCAGGAGCTTGGATAGGAGTGTGTCAGCCATAAGATGCAGAGCGTAGGGGTCTTGAGGGTGTGTAGTTAGAGACCATTGACCAGAGGTAGGAAGCAGATTTGTGCGGCAATGGGAAGCCAGTGCAGTTCTCTGAGAAGTGGGGTAACGTGGGCTGACTTTGGTAGATTGGAGATCAGGCGGGCAGTTGCGTTTTGAATGTTTCAAGTTACAAGTTTCAAGTTTGTTTATTATTTGTCAAAACAAAATACAGAATACTTTATAATGAAATGCTTGTTTCTGTATGAGCTTTGAGAGTGTGCTACATAGCCTACAGTAAAAAGAAAGTAAGTAAAAAAAAAATTTGAAGTAAAAAGTAGGTAAAGTATATACATTATATTACAATACAGAGTAAAATGAGTAACAGTGAGGTAGAATGCAGAGGTACAACACTTGGGGTAGGGTGCAAATGTGGTATGAATGTGGTGCAAATCTCTTTAATAATAGATCAATATAAAGTGTGTTAAAGTGTGTAAAGTGAATAAAGTGAGTGGTAAGGTGAGTGTTTGTTTAAAGTGGATGTGTGTACAGTGTGTGTATATGATGGGTTGTTACATATAGTGTCATTGTCATTGAGCATCCTGAGTGAGTTGAAGTGTGATTGCAGCTACTGTAGCAGTGCATTGCAGTAGTCGAGGCGAAACAGGACTGTTGATTGCAGGAGGAGTTGGGTGGCTTCTTTTGTCAGGAAGGGGCGGATTCCTCTGATGTTGCTCAGGAAGAATCTGCAAGTTGTGGTTGTTGAGGTGATGTGAGCAGAGAAGTTCAGCCGGTCGTCAAGGACTACACCTCGATTCTTGGCAATCGGGGACAAAGCCACGGCTATACATTCTCCACTGTGATCGAAAGGTCGGTCAGCGGGGAGGATTCGACCCAGTGGCGGCTCTACCACTAGGGGCGCTAGGGCGCCGACCCACCTGCTGGCCAGCTGCTGTTAAATCAGAGAAGAAGACAATAAAACTTTTTCGTTTTTGTGTTTTATAGCCCTATAAATAATATAAACATGTTTAAAATTAATAATATTTACTCATTTTAAGTATGTTTGTATTTCCAATGCACAATATAACGTTATTATCTAAATTAAAAAAACATCGTTTTCCAGAGCAGGAAGTGACATCACTTTTTTTTTTTTTTTTTTTTTTTTGTATTTCTCGGCCCGGGCTATACGCGATAGCGCTCTGAGTGAGCGTCACAGTTTGATCGCTGTCTCCGTCACAGCCAATCAGTGCATACGGCGTTGTGCGTTGAAATATGACTATTATGTTGGAATCCGAGCGCGATTTGAAGCGGTCTAGAAAGCAGCGTGAACTTCCGTGAGAATTTCCATAGCCGCATTTCGCGGAGACGCTCTCTGATTGGCCGACGCCAGTATTTTTTTCCATGGCAGAATTTCACAGAGGCGATCTCTGATTGGCCGAATCCAATTTCTAATGTTCCAATTCTAGCTTCTAGCTTGGTTCCTAGGACTGTTGTTTGTCTTAGAGCGTGCCGTGCCGTAACTGCAAGTTCTTTAGACTGTTAAGCTTAGGCACTCTTTCAAAGTTGGTTAAGGTTAGAGTTTGTCTTAGAGCATGGCGATAGAACGCCAGGTAGTTTGCAGTCTGTTCGAGCGGAAATGGACAAAGGAATGTACTTGTTGAGTGTTGTGCTAACGTCGACGAGCTCAGCTGAGCTAACACTTGGCTAACAAGCTATATGGCGGATTATACACGTTTATCAAGCTCTCCTGCCCTGGACGTTTCAACTAAACAGTGAGTCTCTCTCTCTCTCTCTAACGTTAGTAGTACTAGGCTGGTGCGGGCTAACTGGCTATCGTTCTGGCAGCTAACGTTAATAGTACTAGGCTGGTGCGGGCTAACTGGCTATCGTTCTGGCAGCTAACGTTAGTAGTACTAGGCTGGTGCGGGCTAACTGGCTATCGTTCTGGCAGCTAACGTTAGTAGTACTAGGCTGATGCGGGCTAACTGGCTATCGTTCTGGCAGCTAACGTTAGTAGTACTAGGCTGGTGCGGGCTAACTGGCTATCGTTCTGGCAGCTAACGTTAGTAGTACTAGGCTGGTGCGGGCTAACTGGCTATCGTTCTGGGAGCTAACGTTAGTAGTACTAGGCTATCGTTCCGTGATTTGTTTACTTGGTAACACGGGTTGCTAAGGAATTTAGGTTCGAGGTTGAAGAAATCTCTCTCTCTCTCTCTCTCTCTCTCTCTCTCTCTCTCTCTCTCTCTATCTCTCTCTCTCTCTCTCTCTCTCTCTCTCTCTCTCTCTCTCTCTCTCTCTCTCTCTCTCTGCTTAACGTTAACGTTTGTAAATAGTTTTTTTTAGGAGCAGTACTACTGCTGGCCATTCATGAAGCGAGACATTGCTGATTGTTTATTTATTTTATAACACAAGACTATGACTACCAACTGCCTAGCCAGCCGTGTATCAATCTTGGATGCAATAATAACGTTACGTACCACACTGACTATGTCGATGGCTCATTGATTTAACTACTGCAGCTCTCTCGGATTGAAAATACGTGGATTATGGCTTGTTCAATATCGTCTATGTTTGAATGAATGAATGAATGAGAACTTTATTAACAGATTGCAGAATGGGTACAATACAGTACGGCTCAATACACACAATTGTTAAGGGGATGCAGACCAGAGAAAGACGTTTGTCTTGTTTACATCAGGGTCCCAGATTTTCGATTCATATCGATAGTTTAATAGCTAGCCTTGGCTCGTTTAACAATATGCAAAATATGTGTACAGCCCTGTACTCATACTGAAGTTATTCTTGGTATATAATAGGTCTGATTGTGTAACGAATCGATTCCACGTCGCGCTGTGTGTGAGAGAGAGAAGGAGAGAGGGAGAGATCTGCCTGTGTTTGTAGACGGGCGAGTTTTGTTTCTAACTTTTCTATTTATATATTGTGTTTCAAGTTGTGAATTAGAGTCTAGACTATACTTTATTTGACTGGTTGTGTGTTGTTGTAGTAACAGCTGAGCGACTCGTTCATAAGAGCCGATTCATTGCCGTGAGCGTGAGTCGAATCGCTCACGTCTTGCCATGAGTGTTGCGTGGTACTGTACTGTACATGTTTGCATTTTGCAAAATGTTTGGTATAGCGCCCCTAGTGGCGAAGTACCCACCGGCCGCCACTGATTCGACCGGCAGGTGAAGTAGCTCCATTTAGCTTAGGTTCAGTTTGAGGTGATTGGTCGTCATCCAGGCGGGAACGTCGGACAGGCAGGCTGAGATTCGCTCAGAGATTTGGGTATTTAATTTAATTTCAAACCTTTATTTAAACTCGAAAGGCAACTGAGGTTTCCCTCATTTACAGTCACATTGAGTGTACATACAGAGTTAAGCAAAAAAAATGCATATAAAATCACACAGAATATAAAATCATAACAATAAGACAAGTAAGGATAACAATCAATTAAAACATGTAGATTGACAAAGGTTGGAGATCAAGGCTTTAGACGCTGCAACAGAGGGGGGAATCTCACGCTTTTGGAGTTCATTCCATGAGCTAGAGGGGCATCATAGTGAAATGCAGATTTACCCTGATGATGTATTATAATAGGGTGACCATATTTTGATTTCCAAAAAAGAGGACATGTCCCCCCAGCCTCGAGATACTTAATGATACTCAGGCATGCGTTGCTCATGGGACGACTGGTTGCACTATGTTTTAATGACGCCGCGTGCGCACGCTCCCGCGCATGCGCATAGATGTTCCCTCGCATAGCACAGACTAAAGACAGTGCCTAATTGCCTCTACGAATGGAATGTAACACATTTCATTCACAAGTTTTGTGTGAATGTATCTGAGAACGTATTTGAACACACCTGACGACCGGCCATATTGTTATGCAAAGTAGTACTTAGCGACTTGGCTCATCAGTCGAGTGCAGCACATTCCTGTGTGCACGCGTGTGCACATCCGTGCATGTGCGTGCTTCTGCTCACAGACTGGTTGCACGGTGTGCAACCCCCATCCCATGAGCAACGCATGCCTGATGATACTCAACGTTTACTCAAAGATGCATTATTGTTTTAATATATTTAAAGTATGCCTCCTCTCTATGGATATACAAGTATTATTTTACTGTATATAACACAACACTTACCTGACTTCTATCAGCATGTGACTTGCAACACCAGAGGCGGTAACATCCTAGATCACTGTTACACGCAATTTAAAGGTGGCTACAAGGCTCATTCTGATAGTGGCTTTGGTAAATCAGATCACGCGTCAATCTTTCTTTCACCAAAGTACAAACAGAGAATCAAAAGTACTCCTGTAGTCTCGCGAGAGGTGCAGAAATGGGATTTGACGTCAGAGGAGACGCTCCGGTCTGTGTTTCACTGCACAGACTGGAATGTGTTCCGCGACACAGATAACATTAATGTCTACACGGAAACAGTGCTGGACTATGTTTGTACTATGGTGGAAGAAAAAATCCCCACTACCAAAATGAGAGTTTACCCAAATCAAAAACCCTGGGTAGACAAATCCGTCCGTGAAGCTCTGAGAGAGCGCACCAAAGCATACAACGACGGCCTAGTGGCAGGCAACATGAATGACCACAAGGTGGCGCGATACAACGTAAGGAGGACAGTGTCAGAGGCCAAACGGCGCTACAGGGATAAAATTGAACTCCAGTTTGAACAAGCTGACTCTAGAGCTATGTGGCAGGGGCTCAAAACGATGACAGACTACAAAGGCGCCTCCCTCAAACTGAACAGTGACATCTCCTTAGCAAATGACCTCAATACCTTCTATGCGAGGTTTGATGCTGGTAATAACAACACCAGCTCACAAGCCACGGCAATGGGGGGGGGGGGGGGTCGGCTGCTGATGGAGGCGCAGTGTTCAGGGTAACAGAGCATGAGGTGAGGCGGACCTTTAAAAAAGTGAATATCAGGAAGGCAGCAGGTCCGGACGGCATCCCCGGCCGCGTCCTAAAAGTCTGTGCCGACCAACTGGCCCCAGTATTCACTGACATATTTAACCTGTCCTTAGAACAGGCTGTCATCCCCACCTGCCTGAAGAAGTCCACTATTATCCCTGTACCCAAAAAATCCAAGCCTGCTTGCCTCAACGACTACCGCCCTGTAGCTCTCACCTCCATAGCCATGAAGTGCTTTGAGAAGCTAGTAAAGGGCTACATCTGCTCCTCCCTCCCCATCAACATGGACCCCCTGCAATTTGCATACCGCCCCAACAGGTCCACGGAGGACGCCATAGCCCATGTGCTGCACACAGCAGCATCACACCTGGACAAGAGGCAGGGGAACTATGTGAGAATGCTATTCATCGACTACAGCTCGGCATTCAATACCATAGTCCCCTCCATACTCATAGCCAAGCTCAGGGACCTGGGCTTGAACTATGACCTCTGCCAGTGGGTCTTGGACTTCCTGACTGGCAGACCCCAGGTGGTGAGAGCAGGCAACTGCACCTCCTCATCCATCACCCTCAACATAGGGGCCCCCCAGGGCTGTGTTCTGAGTCCCCTCCTCTACTCCCTGTACACACACGACTGTGTGGCTCAGCGGAGTAGCAATACAATCATCAAATTTGCTGACGACACAGTGGTGGTGGGCCTGATCTCTGCCAACGACGAGAGGGCCTACCTGGAAGAGGTCAAGGTCCTGGCGGGATGGTGCCAGGAAAACAGCCTCTCCCTGAACGTCAGCAAAACAAAGGAGATGATTGTGGACTTCAGGAGGTAGGGGGTCAAGGACTACAGCCCCCTCAGCATCGACGGGGCACCGGTTGAGAGAGTCAACAGCTTTAAGTACCTCGGAGCCTACATATCCGAGGACTTGACATGGACCACACACATTGACAGTGTTGTGAAGAAGGCACGACAACGCCTCTACTTCCTCAGGCGCCTAAGGAAGTTCCAAGTCAGTCAGAAGATCCTTAAGAACTTCTACTCATGTACAATAGAGAGCATCTTGACCGGCAACATCACCTCCTGGTTTGGGAATAGCACTGCACAAGACCGAAGCAGACTACAAAGAGTGACACGTTCAGCCGAACGCACAATTGGAGGGGGGCTCCCCACCCTCCAGAACATTTACAACAAGCGTTGCAAGGGCAAGGCTAAGAGAATCATTAAAGACTCCAGTCACCCGAACAACTGCCTCTTTGAACTGCTGCGGTCAGGCAAACGATACCGGAGTCTCAAGGCGAGCACAGAAAGACTCAGAAGAAGCTTCTATCCCCAGGCCATCAGGCTGCTAAACGTACAATGAATGAACACTACACAACAACAACCACCAAACGCACATAGCACACACATCCACACGCACACACTCACTTTAAACAAACACACTGTAGCACCCACTCCACACACTTTATAGCACACACCCACTTTAAACAAACACACTGTAGCACCCACTCCCCACACTTTATATTTATTGATGAAGGATTGCACTACAACTCATACACCTTACTGTAAATTGTACCTAAATTGTACCTCATCCCATTTCTGCTTTGCACTAGATAGTACTGTACATTAGTACACTGCATAGTATTGTATATTATATGGTAACTCAGAACATTGTACATATGTCTATACCGAACACTGTGACCTCATTTTCTTCTTCTAAATTACATGCTATACTATGTTATTTGATACTATCTTGTCTAGCACAGTCTCTGGAGCGTAACAGTAAGAAGCATTTTGTATGAAAGTATTCTGTACTTCTGTATGACAACTATTAAAGAAACTTGAAACTTGAACAATATCTCTCTATAACCAAAGACACACCAAACCAAAGTTACTCAACAATCAGCATGCTTGATTATGCCTAGACAAATCTCAATGGCACAATAATAACTTAAAAATCAACCTGTAAGAAAATAATAGCTCTCTTTTCAAGTCTTACTGGACAAAAATAAATAACAAAATATAAGAAATAATAGAAAATAGAAAATCCAGTTAACAAATATATTTTTCAGACAAATCGTTTTTTTCTTGCCATGTTTCAATGAGATATTGTGCAATGGTTTCTGCTGTCTCATTTGATGTATTTAATCTCAATTCATTTTGTTTGCATGCCCACCCCTCTTCCAGTCAAAGTACTGTATTATGATTGGGAATATTTTCACTGCTCCGTGGTTTGATTTGAGTGCTTCATGTGCGACATCAATCGAATCGAGTGGGGCGCTATAACAATTGGCTTCGGATTTAGTGCGCGCACTACTGAACTTTTTGGCAGTGTCAGAGTCTGGAAATGCCTTTTTTAGCAAGGCACTTGTGCAATCCATAGATTGTGATGTTTCAGAGTATGAAATGCAAACGCACCCTCCCTCCGCTGCATTTACTTTACAGCATCCTCTGTTTTCCCGGGTTTAACAAATAAGTCTGTCAACTTTGCAGACAAACTCAACTTGCACATGTCCAAGCTTTGCACACGGTGCACTCCACCTCCCATTTGTTCTGACGGGTCGGTACATTTGGAATTTCTTCTGCAGTTCATCTGTAAAAGTACATTCTTTGGCATTGTGAACGTGAGCTGCGGTGCGCTCTGTCCCCTCTGCGTGTATCCTTTCTCTTCCTCTGTTTGTGAGTGTAGTTGTAGAGCCGCCCACAAAGCTTCTCAGGGATTACGTCACACACGCAACAGATTACCGTAGTATTCTGTGCAATGCGCCAGTCAATTTAAGTATAATGCAAACGGTCCGTGAAAGCCGGACATTATCATGAATTTGAAAAGAGTGTGAAAAGAGGACATGTCCGGGCAAAAGAGGACGTTTGGTCACCCTATCTTATAAGGAGGTAGCTAGGGCTTTAAAATGAACAAATACCAGTGTTTATAAATAAAGTGATGAGTGTTGTATCTATCATTAGTGATGAATCTGAGGGCAGAGTGATATACAGAGTCCAAGGATTTAAGAGTTGAGGCCGCAGCATACCTATAAAGTACATCACCAGTAGTCGATGAATGATAAGGAAACTGCTTCAACAACTCTCTTCCTACTAATCAAAGGAAAGCTGATTCTGTTTCTGTATAGGAAGCCAATTTTCTGTCGCAACTTGGAGGCAAGGTTGTCCACATTTAAACTTAAATTTCACATCGAGCGCCACACCCAAGATATTTATATTCAGTGACTCTCTCAAAGCAGACAGAGCCCTGGGGGACACCCATCTGTAGGGGCTGGGGGCCTGACAGTGTGCCTTTCCATGATACTTGGTAGGAGCGGTTGTCGAGGTAGGATGACAGCCATGCCAGCGCAGAGCCTAAAATTCCCATTCCTACGTGGGATGCGAGGAGGATCTGATGGATGACTGTGTCAAATGCTGCTGACATGTTCAGGAGAATCAGGACAGAGGAGAGGCCTATCGCTCTTCCTAAGTGAAGAGCATCTGTGACTGCTATGAGAGCCATCTCTGTGGAGTGATCAGTCTTGAAGCCTGACTGGTTTGGGTCTAGGAGATCATTATGTAATAGATAATCAGTGAGCTGGTTAGATACGTCATTTTCAAGTGATTTAGAGAGGAAAGAGAGACTGGGCAGTAGTTATCTATGACGGTGAGGTTCAGGGTTGGTTTTTTGACGAGCAGTGTGATGTTACTAGTGTCAATGCTTCAGTGTCTGTAATGGGAGAGAAGGATGACAACGTGAATGATGGGGCTCTTGATTCAGCATTTGGAATGGGTGGGGGTTGGGCGAAGCAGCTGCGGATGTTCTCTACCTTTTTCTCAAAAAAGGTTGCAAGGTAGCAGCAGCATGCAATTTTTGGCTACAAGCCATCCAAATGTTTTATTGTGATTCTGGACTCTTTTAAATACTTTTTTCAAAGCATACAAAGCTATTTTTATCATATTTTAAAGCCATATATAGAGAAGAGTTGCTGAAGTGTGGATGACTAACACCGAAAGAGATTTTTGATGGATTAAGAATCCGGGCCTACTGTTCTACCACCATCCAACCTACCTGACTGTCTTCTATCCATTGTCAAAATCCTCATACCAACTTCTACAGAGGGTAAGCATGTCCCCTCGCAAGATCAAAACAAGACAAAACATCTCTACTCAAGATGAGGACTATGTCTCTATGGAAAATGTAAAAGAAATGATGGATCAACAGAAATTATTCTATGTGGAAATGCTTAACAGGCAAGAGTCAAACTTCATGTCCTTTACCAAGCTCATCATGGAATCTACAACCACTAGAATTGATGGCATTATGAAAGAGGTACATGAGGTCAGGTCCAGCCTTCAGTTCTCTCAAGCCCAAATTGATGACTTGAGAGTGATGGAGAAGAAACTTGGCTCATTTGAATCACAGCTCCAGTCATTCCAGTCCCTGCCCACTCAGGGTATGACCCCGGAAAGCAAAGACATCATATCCAAAATGGACTATCTGGAAAATCAGAGTCGAAGAAACAATGTAATTATTGATGGTCTGACTCAGGAAAATGTGTATGAGTCCTGGTCAGATACTGAGCAGATGGTCAGAGAATTCCTAAAAAACAAACTGGAAATTGATCCAAAGTTCATCGAAATCGAAAGAGCCCACCGCACTGGGAGTGTGAAACAGAACACTGATAAAGCAAGACCAATTGTTGTGAAACTCCTGAGGTTCAAGGATAAAGACCTCATACTTGCCAAGGCGAGAGCTCACCTCAAGAACACCTTAATTTATGTAAATGAGGACTTCTCTGACTTGTTAAGGAAGAAGAGAGCTGACCTCATTCCAGCAATGAAACAGGCAAGGGATGAAGGAAAGTATGCCGTCATTAACTATGACAGACTGGTGATCAAACCACGAAAGCCTCAGGGGGTGATTCCAACCACACAACACGAGTGAAAGTCAGTGGGAACCTACCATGCTATGATGACCCCTTTTAATGATCTTTTCTCCACCTATCTATCATGTCATCTTCCTCACACAACCAATTTGGCGCTCATCTCCAAACCTTCCCTACATCTGACTCTGGTTCATTACATGTAAACTCTAACTCCAACCCATATGATCAAGTAAATTAACTTTTGAAGGACCCGCCCACTACGTTGCTTCAGTCAGAAAGTGAATCTCGGGACTCATCAACATCAAACCTTTTATTCAATAATGACCCTGACACACATTGTTTTGCTCAAATGAAACAAGTCTCTGGAATATCTGATTACTTCAGTGTGAACAAATTCAATTCCACTGTTGACCCTCAAAATACTAGGAGTGACTTTTCCCTCATTCATATCAATGTCCGCAGCCTGCCAAAAAACTATGATACTTTATGCCTTTGTTTGACTAACCTTGACTTCTCTTTTAGTGTAATAGGGCTTACTGAAACATGGCTGTCTAAAGACAATGCTGATTTGTATGAATTCAATAACTATAAGCATATTCATAGATGCAGAGAAGGCCAAAAGGGTGGGGGTGTTTCTCTATATCTCAATCCGAACATGGTGAGGCTGTGTTTGTTGAAACCCACCAGGCCATTATTGCATGTATTTATAGACCTCCCAGCTTTAGCTTGTCTGCATTCAATGCTGATCTAACAAATGTTCTGGATGTCATTTCCAAAGAAGGGAAAAAATGCTATTTAATGGGTGACCTAAATATCAATTTTATAAACCATAAGAATGATAACTCAACTAAGGAGTTTATTGACACAATGTATTCCCACTACTTTCATCCTATGATTGCAGTACCAACCAGAGTGACGGAGACATCTGCCACTCTGATTGACAATATCTTTACTAATGTGTTGGATAAGAGCATGAAATCAGGAGTTCTGTGCATGGATATTGCTGATCATTGTCCAATCTTTCTATATAGGGAACATGAAAAGTCTCCAACTATGCTATATCCTAAATATAAGAGACGCTTTAATGAAGCTAGTTTGACCAGGTTTGGACTAGTGGTCGGCGAGTATCCATGGACAGATATCCTCCACTCTGTTGATGCACAAAAGTCTTTTACTTTGTTTTCTGAACGTATCTCCCAGGCCTATGACCTATGTTTTCCCCTTGTACAGGCATCTCCCAAGCCTCATCATAAACTGATCAAACCATGGATAACCCCAGCTATTATCAAATCCCTAAATACTAAACATAGATTGTATAAAAAATATCTTCTCAATCCCACTCCATTTTATCTTGCTCAATTTAGGAACTATAGAAATAAATTAAACCACATTATCAGAGGAGCTAAAAAGCATTACTACAATATGGAATTATCTAAAAACAAAAATAACATGACTCTCTTATGGAGAACAATTAACTCTATCCTCAACAAAAAAAATAAACGTAATCAGTTGCCTAATGAATTTAAGGTTGATGGGGTTATTATCACTGACCCGCAATTAATTGCCAATAACTTTAATAACTTTTTCTCAGAAGTTGGTCCAACACTGGCTGCAAAGATTCCATTTAGTAACCATAGTCCCCTTCAGTTTATGAATCCTCCAATCAATGACAGTTTTAACTTCTTGCCGGTTACAGAGGATGAGGTTCGGGAGATCTTGATCAACCTGGGGGACTCTTCTCCGGGTTATGATGGTATTGGAGGCAGATTACTGATATCCATTCAAGAATCCATTGTGAAGCCATTATGTCATATTTTTAATACATCACTGGAGAAGGGAATCGTCCCACTGGAACTTAAAATAGCTAAGATCATCCCTATTTATAAAGATGATGACCCAGCCGTCTTCAACCATTACAGACCTATATCCATCCTTCCTACCTTGTCAAAAATACTTGAAAAGCTGGTCTATAAAAGATTAATTGAACATCTTAATAAGCACAATATTATTTACACTCACCAGTACGGGTTCAGAAAGAAACATGCAACATATATGGCAATAACACATCTAATTAATGAAATATACAAAGCTAAAGACAGAAAGGAAAACACTATAGGTATTTTTTTAGACTTATCAAAGGCATTTGATACAGTCAATCACAATATCCTCCTGCAGAAGCTCTCACATCTTGGAATAAAAAACAATGCACTGCTATGGTTCACCAGTTACCTTAAAGATAGACGTCAGTCTGTATCCTATAATGGGATAAATTCTCCTTTTCTTCCTTTACTTTGCGGTCCTCCCCAAGGTTCAATTATTGGGCCTTTGTTATTTTTGTTATATATCAAT
Source organism: Notolepis coatsorum (assembly GCF_963971535.1). Taxonomy (NCBI): domain Eukaryota; kingdom Metazoa; phylum Chordata; class Actinopteri; order Aulopiformes; family Paralepididae; genus Notolepis; species Notolepis coatsorum. Next base: position 80,602,771 of record NC_140168.1, read on the forward strand.
GACCTCCCTAACGTCTCAGACAGGCTGTCGAAAATTTTATTTGCAGATGACACGTGTGTATTCTATTCACATAAAGATCCTGATACCATCATTAGGGTCATAAATGAAGAACTTAACAAACTATCAATTTGGTTTAAATGCAACAAATTATCACTAAACATTAAAAAAACGAATTTAATTTTTTTTGGTCTCAAATCTGTGATTTTTAACTCTTCATCTAAAGTAGTGATCAATGACATCCCCATAGCTAGGGTGTGTTTTACACGATTCCTTGGTGTTCTGCTTGATGAATCCCTATCATGGAAACCTCATATCACAGCCATAACTACAAAAATGGCCAAGAGCAGGGGTGTAGCTGGGGGGGGGGGTAGCTTAGGATGATTCCAAGGGCCCAGCACTGGGGGGGGGGGCCCAAAAAAAAAAAAAAAAAAAAAAATTGTTTTACTAGACATCACTCAGGTGTATTATTGATGCTCTCATTGATACTATGTTTGTTTCTGAAGTGTGTGTGTGTGTGTATGTGTGTGTGTGTGAGATATATAGAGAGAGAGGGGGGGCTTTGGTACACTATTGCATTGGTCCATTCATTGAAGATGAACGCAATGCGACATCCTTTACTAGGCTCACCCACCAACAGTGCAGGTGCTGAACTGCTGATCCGAATGTATAGGTAAAAACCATATTATGCGTTTTCATCAATAAAAAAATTGCCAAAAAAAAATCCGCTCATGCGCTTACGCGCGCTCGCATTCACTGGGGGCCTACAAATACATTCTTTCATGGGGCCCAGAATCTGGAGCTACACCCCTGGCCAAGAGTATTGGTATTCTTGGAAAAACACGTCACTTGTTGAGCACCGAGGTTGCCACAATGTTATATTACTCTATGGTTTACCCATATATCAATTACTGTAATTTAGTTTGGGGTAGTACGCATCAGACCAAACTTGAGCCCATATACCGTCTGCAGAAACGAGCTCTAAAAATAATCAGCTGTGTACATCGAAGTCATTCTTCTCAGCCTCTATTCCATAAGTTAGGTATCCTCAGTGTTTATCAAGTGAATCATCTTCAGACTGGTTTATTTGTGCATAGTTCTTTAAACAGAGCCCTTCCCCCTTTTTTCATGACATGTTTGCCCACAATCACCAAATTCATAATTACCCCACACGTAGTTCCTGTTTGCTTAGACCACCCTTTTCCCGCACTTCCCAATCTCAGTTTTGTTTGCTCTACCGAGGGTCAAAGTTGTGGAACTCTTTGCCTCCACATATTTTGGAATTTTCTTTTCTGAAATTCAAAAGAGCACTGAAATCTCATCTCCTAGATCACCAATATTTCCCATATGGACTTCCTTTACAAACTGTAGTCTGATGGCTTGATGTATTTTGTTATTGTATTTTCGTTTTATTATATATTCTTACTGTCAGTGATTGTTTTCTCTATACCAGAAATCGTATGGCATGGGGTGCCTACTTCGGTGTCTATGTAGGCCTGCTTGTGTGTGTTTGTTTGTTCAGGGGGGGGGGGGGGGGGATTTTATTTTATATTTTATATTTATCTTGATATAATGTAATTTTGCTTCCTGGTGAATGCCACATGCAAGCCCCTTGAGGGTTTTTAGGCAATTCTCCTACACATCCCTTGTGGACTATATTGTATTATATATGTAACTGTTTTTATATGTGTAAACAAACAAACAAACAAACAAACAAATGCTGCTGACATGTTCAGGAGAATCAGGACAGAGGAGAGGCCTATCGCTCTTCCTAAGTGAAGAGCATCTGTGACTGCTATGAGAGCCATCTCTGTGGAGTGATCAGTCTTGAACAGGGGCGGCGGGGGGGAGGGGCTAGCAGGGTCTTAAGCCCCCTCTGAAAAAGGCTTAGCCCCCTCTAAGCCCCCCCTCCCAGTTATGTTTTTTATTTTATTTATATATAAAATACATTACGAATGTATTTTAGCGAAGAACTGATAAATTTGGCAGAGAGACGGCAACATTATCGTGGGTTTGCGTGATGAGTATCTCCACCTCTTTTATTGTGAAGCTGTATCTATCTACCGGACGTCATCAAAAGCATGTCTGTCACTATAGCCAATTGAAATGCTAGAAATGGTCATGTGGACTGGGAGAACCAATGGAATAGTCCCACCGGGACTACACCAATAGTCCCTAACGCACTTTCACTTCCGCGTTCGAGATGCGTGCGAGTTCAAAAAACAAAACAAACATCTTTGGATAGAACGGGGAAATATAACGCTTCTTTTAATAAACAGGAGCCATACATAAAATACGGGTTTATCGCAACAGGTCGGTGATTCTTGCGTGCCGAGCCGACGTCCTCTCTGCATAATATGTGGCGACAACAACAACAACAACAACAACAACAACAACAACAACAACAACAGCGGCGAGTGGATATGTGACATGTTTCAAACATTAGCTGGGATTTTGGAGGACTTAACAACAAACAAGGTAGGGTGAGTCGTGTTTGCATGCATTCTGATCTGTTCGTCACCTGCCGCGGTGATCTGACTGCAACAGCTGATCTGCTGTTCATGAATGAATGAATGAATGAATGAATGAAAAACAGATTGCAGAACGGGTACAATACAGTACGGCGCAATACACACAATTGTTAAGGGGATGCAGACCAGAGAAAAACGTTTTTATTTTTTTTCAATATCAGTATATTAAATTAGCCATTGTTTTTTATCCTGGCCCGCCAAGAAACGGCTTGTGGAAAATATGGCCCGTGGCCAAACCTAATAGCCGACCCCTAGCCTATATTAGCCGGTATTTTGTTTGTTGCATTAAAATTCATTAGCCCCTGCTATAAACAATCCAGCCCCTCCAAAGCTCCCGTGAGGCCAATTCTCTGGCGCCGCTACTGGTCTTGAAGCCTGACTGGTTTGGGTCTAGGAGATCATTATGTAATAGATAATCAGTGAGCTGGTTAGATACGTCATTTTCAAGTGATTTAGAGAGGAAAGAGAGACTGGGCAGTAGTTATCTATGACGGTGAGGTTCAGGGTTGGTTTTTTGACGAGCAGTGTGATGTTACTAGTGTCAATGCTTCAGTGTCTGTAATGGGAGAGAAGGATGACAACGTGAATGATGGGGCTCTTGATTCAGCATTTGGAATGGGTGGGGGTTGGGCGAAGCAGCTGCGGATGTTCTCTACCTTTTTCTCAAAAAAGGTTGCAAAGTCTTCCACAGACAGAGTAGAGGGGGTGGGGGGGTGAGGAGGTAGGACATGGTGGCATACAGTTTGCAGAGGTTCTTAGCCGAATGGTGAAAGAAGGAGGTTTTGGCAGTAGTAATGTTTTTGGAGAATGCTAACAAGAGGTTATGGTAGGTAGTGATGTCACCAGTGATGCAGGTCTTTTTATACTTCCTCTCTGCCGCTCTCAGGCTCTGTCTTTATTCTCTCACTGCATCTGTCAGCCATGGTCTGGGTGTGGAACAACTGACAGGGTTATTGGCGAAGGGACAGAGTTTCTCAAAGGAGGTTGAAAGAGCTGAATTGAGGGTGGAGGTTGCCGTATCAGGGGGGAGAGCAGAGGAAGTCTCACTCGAGGGTAGGGTTGTGTCACGATCGGGCCTGTGCCTTCCTCTGCCGTCATCCGGACGTGCCCATACATGGGCTTCCTGCTGGAGCGTTCCCGCGCTGCCAGATGAGGATCAGCTGCAAGGGATTCCCTCATCAAGCGGGTCCTATATCACGGCGTTGCAGTGTTAAACTGCCTATCTAGGTACGACCCTTCAGTCTGAAGACCTACTAGGCACCCTCTCCTCGTATTCCCTGTTTCTAATCTGCCTTCTCTTGTGCCCAAGGACCACAGTTCCAGCGAGCCGTCTGGAACCCCCTGGAGCTGTGAAACGGAGTTCCTGCTCTCACCCTCGACACAGCCGGTGTCCACACTCTCCTCTACGGAGTTCCCGCTCTCACCCTCGACACAGCCGGTGTCTACGCTCTCCTCTACGGAGTTCCTGCTCTCGCCCCCTGACACAGCCGGTGTCGACAATCACCCGTATTGCACTAGGAGTGCACCTGTCCAAAACCAAGAGACATTCAGACCTGCCTGTCGTACATTTACTGTGTATATTTCTGTCTGCTTGGGAAGAATATTAAAACCCCCTAAACCGCTCCATTCTCTCTCCTCCTGTGTTTTGCTATTGGGCTCCGCAAGAACCCCATCCTCACAGGTTGACAGAATGTCAGTAGGTTCCGTCTGAATGAGACAGTTTGAGTTGGAGTGAGTGGTTTGGGGTTTAGCATGAATGTTAGTGAGAAGGATACAAGGATACCTCTTCTATCTATATTTTATTATATTATCTATTTTGTTATCCTTAATTTTTTTGTCATTATTTGCCTTTGTTCTCTTCAACCATTGCTATGCATGGCTGTTGGCAACAGCTGCAACAACAACTACAACAACACAATTAGCCATCTGGGACTAGTTATCTCTCTCTCTCTCTCTCTCTCTCTCTCTCTCTCTCTCTCTCTCTCTCTCTCTCTCTCTCTCTCTCTCTCTCTCTCTCTCTCTTTCACACTCTCTCTCTCATTACTGATATTGAGGAAGACTCATTATGGAAACACTACAGGGTTATTCATTAGCAATGTTTGCTTACAAGGTGCAGCAGCAACAGTTCTCTATGGTCTCATGTGCCAAATTATAATTTTGACAACTGAACGTTCTAATGAAAATGTCACAACCGCTACTGGTCGGTGCTGGAACTCATCATTTCACAATTTTCACCAAAACTTTTATTAATTAACCATATTTGTACCTTATAGCCTCATGCAGGCCACGTGCACACATAGAGCCCAAGGGGTGCTCGAGCACCTGCCCTTTTGAGCCTCATAAAAAGTGCCCTTAAAAAAAAAAAAAATTACCGTTGCGCATATAGATTGCCCTTCCAACTTTAAAATGTCAGGATAGAATAAAAATATTAGGTAAAGAGAGAGAGAGATGCCCCGTATTCCATTGCAGTTTGCACGGCCTCCTCAGCGTGCCTCTCCGCGGACCTATATATTTTATGCATAGCGTGGGTGGTGATGATGATGATGATGATAATGATGAAAGAAACAACTGTGGCCCATACAGTTGAATGCTGGTATTACACTCACTGAGGGACACGAGGAAGTCAAGTCCGATGGGATTTGGGAATCTCAAATACAAATCGGGATTGGAATAAAAAAGGCATTTATATTAAACAATACAGAATATACAGCACTTCTTGGGGTCTGTAGGGTAAGCACTTATTCCCTCCCCCCTGAACATTTATGGAGATGTATGGGCCTTTTAAGTCAGTGATAAAAGTGTCTTTCAAGGATAAGTGAGCTCCTGCACTGATTATTATAGTTCAATATTCAATATTTGATCACCAAAACCCCCCAAAAAGAATAAAAAGGGGGCCCCCCCTCCCAAAAAGGGCCCCCAAAAATCGGGCTCTCGCGCTGCGCTTGGTTCTAACACACACACAGGTATAGTGCCCTTTTCCGCCTTTGAGCACCTGCCCCTCTAAAGTCCTGTGCACGTACGTCCCTGGCCTCATGTCCCACCAAATACAGATTCAATATATTGCAATCATCCAGTTTTGAAGATATCATGCGTTATTGTTACTTTGCAGCTTCAGTGGCTGCCCAGTGAAAGCTATTAGAGCGGTAGAACTCTGAGATATTATAACGTTTGGGGTTTTGCTCTCCTCTGGGAGCAAAAGCCCTAGCGTTGTCCGATGGTAATTACCTGTCTATCTGTCTGCCCTGATTGCACTAATTGGTACCTGGTGTGTATAGTTAAGTTGGCTTTATATGTTCTTCCTGGTTACCAGTGTTGGGCAAGTTACTTTTAAAAAGTAACTAGTTACAGTTACTAGTTACTTCTTCCAAAAAGTAACTAAATTACTTACTCAGTTACAAATTATAAAAGTAACTAGTTACTTCAGAAAGTAACTATTGCGTTACTTTCAATATATATATATTTTTTTACATAAACAACATACACAAATCTAAACTATTTTAATGTTGCTGTGGGACAAAGTGAGACTAGCCTCCAATCAAATGCCATGTATGTAGATATTATAATGACTATGTTTATATAGTGGATCATACAAATACAATAGATGTTTTGGAACTTTTGATATGTACTATTGCCCCTCAACAGGCCACAACTGGGCAACATTAAATTATGCTTGTTAAGCACTATACCAAAAATAAATAACAAATCTGATTGATTGAACATTTTAATTAACAGATTGCAGAATGGGTACAGTACTACGGCTCAATGCACACAATTGTTAAGGGGATGCAGACCAGAGAAAGACTTTCGTCTTGTTTACATCAGGGTCCCCCATTTTCAATTCATGACATACACAACATACAGATATAAGAATCGAATCGAATCATTCTAAACCAATCTAATCATGACATTTAAGACATGGATGACATACAGATATATATCTCTGCGCACCAGACTGTGCTATTAAACCAGGAAGTGCAGCACTATGTTGAGCCCTGTATGGTTGAGCCTGTCAGCAGTAGAGCCACTACTGCCCTGCGCTGCAACACAAGAGTGAACCGCGGTCTCACGCTGACTGCTCGCTTATTATGTTGTTCCGTTGGATTCGTTTTCGATTATTTGGGCTCAAACCGTACACTACACGGACCCGCGGTCTCACGCTGACTGAATCGCTTGTGTTGTGGCTCAGACTCTGGATGCGTTAGACCCGCCCACCTCTACCTTTGATTGGCTTACCATGACATTTTACTCAGCCTCAGCCAATCGTCACTCGTCAGCATGTATCCGCTTGACTCGCGCACTGCCCACTAAACAAGGAAGAACATAATATTGCCTCTCAGCGCAGATATCTGTCTGATGAAAGAAACAGGTTCATTCATAGTAACGCGCCGGATTTATTTGCAGTAACAGTAACGGCGTTATTGAGATTGGAAGAGTAATCCGTTAGATTACTTTTACTGAAAAAACAAACGCCGTTAGTAACGCCGTTACTTATAGCGCCGTTATTCCCATCACTGCTGGTTACTATTCAGATCGTCAGTCGACCACTGAACCTTCCCGTGAGTAAACCGTTGTGGGTAACGCTTATCTCTCCTGCCATGGAGAATAAGTTAGTTTGCCATGTATATTAATTTCAGTGTTGTTGCCTTACCAAGTGTATCTCTTTATTGTGTGCTTATGTAGCACTGTCGTCCAACGTGTTTCTTTTCGTTACATGTTTTGGAGACATCGTTGTGTCCCCTTTGCTTTTCCCATTTACCGTGTTTTTGAAGTTGTAATTATTTGCTCGGACGTGTTTTGTTTATACGCCTTTGTCTGAGTGTTTCCTTTTGCCGACTCTAAATAAAAGAGTATCCTTTTGTTTGAAAATCAACACCTGCCTCGTCTTATTCGTTCTACACTGCACCTGGGTCCTACACACCTACCCAACTCGTAACAGATAGAACTCTGAGATAGAACTCTGTGATATAACTCTGAGATATAACACTGAGATATAATTCTGTGATATAACTCAGTGATATAACTCTGAGATATAACTTTGGGATATAACTTTGTGATAGAACTATGTGATAGAACTCTGAGATAGAACTATGTGATACAACTCTATGATAGAACTCTGAGATATAACTATGTGATAGAACTATGTGATATAACTATCTGAAGCTGAAAGGAAGTATAGAAAGTCACGCCTCACTGCTGACATCGACACATATCACAACCTCTTGTTAACATTCTCCAAAACCATCACTAATGCCAAAGCTTCTTTCTTCCACCATAGGATCGAGGCCTCTGCCAAGAATCTTCGCAAACTGCATGCTACCATGTCCTCCCTCCTCACTCCCCCCCCACCCCCCCCTCCCTCATCTTTCTCTGCCGAAGACTTTGCGATCTTCTTTGAGGAAAAAGTGGAGAACATCCGCAGCTCCTTCTCCCAACCCCCACCCATTCCAAATGCTGAATCGAGAACCTCATCCTTCACTCTGTCATCTTTCTCTCCCATTACAGAAGCAGAGACCCTGACACTGGTAACGTCAAACCGTCCGACTACTTGCCAGCTGGACCAGCTACCCTCCCCACTCCTCCAGACCATAGCACCAGGCATCCTCCCATTCCTAACTGCAACCATCAACTCCTCACTCAACTCGGGGGTGGTCCCCACCTCCCTAAAACAAGCCAGAGTCACGCCGCTCATAAAAAAACCAACCCTGAACCCTACCGTCATAGGCAACTACCGTCCTGTCTCTCTTCTCTCCTTCCTTTCTAAAACACTTGAACGTGCTGTATCCAACCAACTTACTACTTATCTCTTACAGAATGACCTCCTAGACCCTAATCAGTCAGGCTTCAGGACTGGTCACTCCACAGAGACAGCCCTCATTGCGGTCACAGAGGCACTTCACTTAGCAAAAGCGAAAGGCCTCTCCTCTGTCCTGATTCTCCTAGATCTATCTGCAGCCTTCGACACAGTCAACCACCAGATCCTCCTTGCGGCCCTCGCAGGAATGGGAGTGGCTGGCTCTGCGCTGACATGGCTGTCATCATACCTCAATGACCGCTCCTACCAAGTGTCATGGAGAGGGACCCTGTCGGCCACCCGCCCCCTGCGGACGGGTGTCCCCCAGGGCTCGGTTTTAGGACCCCTTCTCTTCTCCCTCTACACTAAATCACTGGGTAACATTATCACGTCTCATGGCTTCTCCTACCATTGTTATGCCGACGATACTCAACTCTTCCTCTCCTTCCCTCCCTCAGATATCCACGTCTCTGTGCGGATCTCGGCCTGTCTGTCCGACATCTCAGCCTGGATGACGTCCAACCACCTCAAACTGAACCTAAGCAAAACAGAATTGCTCCACCTGCCGGCCAAATCCTCCCCCCTAACCGACCTTTCAATCACAGTCGAGAATGCAGCTGTGACTGCGTCCCCGACCGCCAAGAACCTTGGTGTTGTCCTCGACGACCAGTTGAACTTCTCTGCTCACATCGCAGCGACGACCAGAACCTGCCGATTCCTCCTGAGCAACGTCAGAAGGATACGCCCCTTCCTGACAAAAGAAGCCACCCAACTCCTCGTCCAATCAACAGTCATCTCCCGCCTCGACTACTGCAATGCACTGCTCGCTGGCCTCCCGGCCACTGCCACTAAGCCTCTTCAACTCATTCAGAACGCAGCGGCCCGCCTGATCTCAAACCTACCGAAGTCGGCCCATGTCACCCCACTTCTTAGGGACCTGCACTGGCTCCCCATTGCTGCACGAATCCGCTTCAAGGCCCTCGACCTAGCATACCGTGCGGCAAAGGGAACCGCTCCCGCCTACCTCCGGTCAATGGTCTCTAACTACACACCCTCAAGACCCCTACGCTCTGCATCTTCTGGCCGCCTCAGACCTACTCCTATCCAAGCTCCGGGAGGGTCATCAAAGAGAAGTCGCCTATTCTCAGTCCTTGCCCCACAATGGTGGAATGAACTACCCACCCCAGTTAGGACAGCCGAATCACGTCCAATCTTTCGCCGTCGACTAAAGACGCACTTCTTCAACCATTATCTGAATTAAAAAAAAGAAAAAAAAAAAAAAAAAAAAAAAAAATCTAACCCTAACTAACCGTACTGTCATGCACTTGTCCTAATAAACTAACCTACACTGTAGCACTCAACACTTTGATGAACATTGTTGCTCAGCTGATAGAGTTGTGCCCTTCCTGATGGCTTGTCGTACAGAACTTGTAAGTCGCTTTGGATAAAAGCGTCAGCTAAATGACTAAATGTAAATGTAAAAATGATATAACTCTGAGATATAACTCTGAGATAGAAATCTGAGATATAACTATGTGATAGAACTATGTGAGCATAAGGCAGGGGCAACGACTACCAGCAGAAGGTGTTATGAGCTAGAAAGGACGTCCCAGGATATAGGGTGCATTGGAGAGAAGGTGTCGATGGAGAGAGAGAGAGAAACAGAGGAAGAGAGTGACCGAGACAAAAATAGAGATGGAGAGAGACAAGAGAGAGAGAGACAGAGAGAGAGAGAAAGAGAGAGATAAAGAGAGACAGAGGAAGAGAGTGACATCGACAAAAACAGAGATTTAGAACGACAGAGAGGGAGAGAGACAGAGATCGAGAGAGACAAGAGAGAGTGAGAGAGGGAGATGGAGAGAGAGTGACAGAGAGAGAGACAGAGAAAGAGAGCGACAGAGAGAGAGACACAGATGGATAGAGAGATAAAGAGAGACAGAGGGACATACAAAGAAAGAGACAAACATACTTAGATCTGTGTTCCAGAGCATGTCATGGGGTCTCTGTCCTCTACTAACACACTTAGATCAGTGTTCCAGAGCATGTCATGGGGTCTCTGTCCTCTACTAACCCACGGAGTGTCTCTCCTCCCTGGGGAGGGGCTCGGCAGGCGGCCCCCCGTGGCCCTCCAAGCCCTCCTTCATTTGGTTCCCATGGCCCCGGGTCCAAAAACAGCTCTGAAACACAACCCAAGGTCACCATGTCCGCAATGCCGGCATGACACATGTTGTGTGTGTGTGTCTGTTTGTCTGCGTGTGTGTGTGGGAGAGAGAGAGAGATCAAGAGAGTTGCGTGTGTGTGTGTGTGTGTGTGTGTGTGTGTGTGTGTGTGTGTGTGTGTGTGTGTATGTGGATGTGTATGTGTGTGTGTGTGTGTGTGTGTGTGTGTGTGTGTGTGTGTGTGTGTGTGTGTGTGTGTGTGTGTGTGTATATGTGTGTGTGTGTGTGTGTGTGTGTGTGTATGGGGGGTCAAACAGGTCGCACAGCGAACGAACGATGCACTCACCGCATCACTGCTCCACGTGCACACACATACTCAACTCAACATGCACTCATAACACCACACAAGATGTACAATCTTAGTAACATTTCTGAAAACAATACACAAGTTGAACATAGTTTTGAACGTTTTATTAGAATAGTATTTACTGTCAAGTTTCAATGCATAATCCAGACAGCTAGCGTTCCAGATCCATCCTCCGTCGTTGACGTACATGTTGGGGTCCATTGGTTTATCAGCTGCCAACAAATATATTTTGACTTAACATTAACTAGATATCACACAAAGAATGTTGTCCTCTCTCGACGCAGATCAATCAAGTTCACTTTAGACGCACTCGGCACGCCATCTAATTTCCCCAATGATAAATCCCTATACGGATGGACTGCGCTGGAAACTAAAGTGATGTCAGACTGATTACCTTTACATTATGAATTTGCCCCCTGGTGGAATGTTAGGGGAACGTTGTTTATATTCCAATTTACTAACGTTACTAGGCGGGCGTGCGTGCGTGGAGGTGTATTGTCGCAGCGCAAGTCAAATCGCTTGCAATGCAATTTGCGAATGACACACACATGCCCGCCTGTACGCCTAGTTATTTGCAATACAATCTGCAAACGACACACGCATGCCCGCCTGTACGCCTAGTTATTTGCAATGTAATCTGCGAACGACACACGCATGCCCGCCTGTTACGCCTAGTTATTTATTACACGTACATACAACTGTAGCGTTATGAGTGCGTGTTTCACTAAACCTGGCGTAACGTACATCACGCACACATCACACGCACGCGCCCTCGCAAGTCGCGTGCACGCCGAGAAATTCGAACCAGCCAACGCCTGCACTACATATGCGTGTGGTGTGTGTGCAGCCTGTGTGTCCATTGTGAGTCTATGTAGATTGCTGGCGAGCGTCAAACGTTTGATGTCAGATCGCAGGGGCTTGTATGCGTTTAGGTCTGCGTACGCTGGAACATATTTAACGCCATATGTGTGTGTGTGTGTGTGTGTGTGTGTGTGTGTGTGTGTGTGTGTGTGTGTGTGTGTGTGTGTGTGTGTGTGTGTGTGTGTGTGTGTGTGTGTGTGTGTGTGTGTGTGTGTGTGTGTGTGTGTGTGTGCGTGCGTGCGTGCGTGCGTGCGTGCGTGCGTGCGTGCGTGCGTGCGTGCGTGCGTGCGTGCGTGCGTGCGTGCGTGCGTGCGTGCGTGCGTGGGTGGGTGGGTGGGTGTATGCGTGCGTGCGTGCGTGGGTGGGTGGGTGCGTGCGTGCGTGTGGGCGGGCGTCCGTCCGTCCGTCCGTCCGTCCGTCCGTCCATGTGTGTGTGAAACAGAGAATACTGTGATATTAGAGTAGATATTAGTGGTTCTGAACAGCGTGTTTGTGTGTGTTCTGCCTTGTCAACTCTTCACACTATAATTAGGCCAATATATCATGTGAGGGCTGGTGACCGGAGAGAAACTAGTCTTTTAACAGATTGGACAGTTGAGACCGTGAGCCAAGAAATGTTTTCCTAATGACTGTTTTGTCTTCAAGCCAGAATTTAGACACATAAAGAGTATGTCCCCTCACTGGTCCCCTTATCATCAAAAAGACGAAGAACCAAGAATAGTTCAGCCGCGTAAACAACAGACAACAAACTCGGAGGGGTTTCAGCCGCTTGCCAACGCCAACATCCACTTCCTTGAGAAACTGTACACTTCCACGAATCTGATTGGTCCGCGGCTCAAAAAGGCCATCAAGGGGTCAAGGGTCAGGGATCAGGAGGAGGAACCGCTATGCAGCATAAACAGATGAGATAAGTCTGGAATAAAGGGGTTATAATTAAAGGGATAGTTTGGATTTTTGGACATTCTTTGACCGGTTACCGAGCGAACTGGGAAGCATGGGGTCATGGAGCAAAACAGGTATTAGTCGACAACAACCACAACATGCAAGCAAAGGGTTACCTGGATCACCAGCATTTTTACACAGCTGATGGGTCACGTTATCTGTGAACAGGGCATAGTAATATACCAGCGTTTTGCTAGAAACAAAATAGTGCAGAGTGATAGCAAAATGGAAAATGATAGCCTCTTAACAAATTTGGCATTAAAACGCCTGTCGATTGCATTCTGAAAGTAAATTGGTCACTATTCTGGAACCATTTGTAGCAGATAGGGATGCCCCGATCACGTTTTTTGCCACCGATACCGATCACCGATCGTCGTGATCCATATCGGCCGATACCGATCCGATACCGATTGTTTTTGATTAAAAAGAAATTAAAAATTATTTTATATAAAACGTTTTTTTTTTTTTTTTTTTTTTTAAATATATATATTATATAATTAGACTTGTACTTGTATTATCTGCGACTGCGAGACATCGCCACCACGCAACAAGTCAAAATGCTCACTATCTGCAAACAGCTCCACTGTCTGTGTGTACTCTAGTAGCCCAGCTCAAAAGGATTCTCCGGCGCTGCAGCGGGACCCCATTGGTAACGTTAAGTGCTTTGGTCGTTTCACATTCAGCAAGCCCTCAGCTCGAATACGCATTAAATCAATGTTATAAGACATTGATATCAAGAGCTATCTGTAGCTACTGCTAGCCGGCTAGATGACGTTAAGACAGAACTTTAGTTCAATGGGACATTTCGTTTTGAACAGTAAACGAACGTCAGCTAACGCAAGCTAACTGAGGTATGAACATGAACTACTAGACTTTCTGGATCATTTGTTGATATCAGGAGCTATCGGTAGCTAGCCGGCTAAATACCGTTAGACAATGCCTACTAAACGTGAATAGTTGACTGGGTAATTTTGTTTAAACAGTAACGATAGCTAGGTAGCTAACGTTAGCGCAGGTCGAATGCAGTGCACTACAGACTCGAGCAGAGGAGCCGCACCTCTTTGTTTACAAACTCTACACGGGGGCGGGCGGGGCTAGGGAGGAGGAGCAGCGGCAGTTTGCAGGTCGTGTGTGTCTGAGACAGACAGCGAGTGAGAGCTTCGCTTGATCGGTTTCCGCTATCGGCGATAATGACTAATTATCGGAATTCACAGATTGCATATTTATACTGAGTATCGGCCGATAACGATCGGTGGCCGATCGATCGGGGCATCCCTAGTAGCAGATGCCTCTTTTGAAAGGAAACATTCTGAATTTTCTTCCACTCTGGTTTGAGGTTTGAACACACTGAAATAAATACAGTTTTTTTTACTTACATCTGAATTATTTTGCAAACAGATGCATGCAAAATAGTTCCAGTTGAGAGGTATGAGCTGGAAAAAACAATGGGTCCAAAGCCTTATCTAGTACAGGTTCAAAGTTGATAACCATACCATGGAAAATGTGTGTTTTACACATGTTTTTCTAATGGTATCGGTATGTTTATCCAAAATGGCCATTGGCACCAATACATTAGCAAGATGCCGGAGATGTCAAGCGAGTCTGAAGCTTTCGTCTGAGAAAAAAACGTTATATCCTCGGAAATATCGCTGGAGGTAGGGATGGGAATCGAGAACCGGTTCCAGTTGGGAGCCGGTTCCTAATTGTCCGATTCCTGGAATCGCATGCCTCCGTGACTAACGATTCCTCTTATCGATGCCATGTTTTTCCGACAGTTGCGCATTTTAAAACAATAACGTTAGCACCATGCATGCAGCCATATCAGACTGTTTGATTCCTTGACTAGGAAAACCTAAATGAAAAACGAATGGGCTCGAAATTGCGACCGTTTTGGTCGCATATGCTCCCGAAATTGTATTTGTGCAACCTCAAAATATAATTGTTCTGGTGTGACCTCTCTCACCCTCCACAAACTGCGATGTTTTGGTCTTACGACAGGCCTAATTTGTGGCTTGTTTACCGACGTCACATCCGCTATTATGTCCTGACTGCCTGTCATTAGCTGCTATAACGATTAGCTAACGTTAGCTTAATAACGTTAAATGGGTTACAAATATGTGGAAGAAAACCCACGCGGCAGCGAGAGCGGGACCACCTAACAAAAGAAAGTATCGAGAGGAGTGGTCATCATCCCTGTACCCAAAAAATCTACGCCCGCTTGCCTCAACGACTACCGCCCTGTAGCCCTCACCTCCATAGCCATGAAGTGCTTTGAGAAGCTAGTGAAGGGCTACATCTGTTCCTCCCTCCCCATCAACCTGGACCCTCTGCAATTTGCATATCGCCCCAACAGGTCCACGGAGGACGCCATAGCCCATGTGCTGCACACAGCAGCATCACATCTGGACAAGAGGAAGGGGAACTATGTGAGAATGCTGTTCATCGACTACAGCTCAGCATTCAATACCATAGTCCCCTCCAAACTCATAGCCAAGCTCAGGGACCTGGGCTTGAACTATGACCTGTGCCAGTGGGTCCTGGACTTCCTGACGGGCAGACCCCAGGTGGTAAGAGCCGGCAACTGCACCTCCTCATCCATCACGCTCAACATAGGGGCCCCCCAGGGCTGTGTTCTGAGCCCCCTCCTCTACTCCCTGTACACACATGACTGCGTAGCACAGCGGAACAACAACACCATCATCAAATTTGCTGATGACACAGTAGTGGTGGGCCTGATCTCTGCCAACGACGAAAGGGCCTACCTGGAAGAGGTAGAGAACCTGTCACAGTGGTGTCAGGAGAACTGCCTCTCCCTGAACGTCAGCAAAACAAAAGAGATGATTGTGGACTTCAGGAGGTCGGGGGTCAAGGACTACAGCCCCCTCAGCATCGACGGGGCACCAGTTGAGAGAGTGAACAGTTTCAAGTACCTCGGAGCCCACATATCCGAGGACTTGACATGGACCACACACATTGACAGTGTTGTGAAGAAGGCACGACAACGCCTCTACTTCCTCAGGCGCCTAAGGAAGTTCCAAGTCAGTCAGAAGATCCTTAGGAACTTCTACTCATGTACAATAGAGAGCATCCTGACCGGCAACATCACCTCCTGGTTTGGGAATAGCACTGCACAAGACCGTAGCAGACTACAAAGAGTGACACGTTCAGCCGAACGCACAATCAGAGGGGGGCTTCCCACCCTCCAGAACATTTACAACAAGCGGTGCAAGGGGAAGGCTAAGAGAATTATTAAGGACTCGAGCCACCCGAACAACTGCCTCTTTGAACTGCTGCCGTCAGGCAAGCGATACCGGAGTCTTATGGCGAGCACAGAAAGACTCAGAAGGAGCTTCTATCCCCAGGCCATCAGGCTGCTAAACGAACAATAATCGCTAAACGAACAATAATCACTATGCAACAACCATCAAATGCACACAGCACACACACCCACACGCACACACACACTCACTCAAACAAACAACACACTGCAGCACCCACTCTCCACACTTTAGATCACACAAACACACTTACACTTTATATTTATTGATAAAGGATTTGCACTACAACTCGTACACCTACTGTGAATTGTACCTAAACTGCACCTCGTCCATTTATGCCTTGCACTATATAGTATTGTATATTAGTACACTGCACAGTATTGTATATTGTATGGTAACTACGTCTACGAACATTGTACATATGTCTAAACTGAACACTGTGACCTCTTTTTTTTTCTTCTAATTTTTACTATGTTTTTATTTCATACTTATCTTGTCATGCACAGTCTCTGGAGCGCAACAGTAAGAAGCATTTTGTACAAAAGTATTCTGTACTTCTGTATGACAACTATTAAAGAAACTTGAAACTTGAAACTTGGTAGTTTGGAGATAGCGGTGTTTCAAGAGACTGGCTACTAGGGGTGTAACGGTACGTGTATTCGTCCCACAAATTTACGGTATGGCCGTCACGGTGCGGTACATCCAGCCATACGCCGAATACGTATCAGATGACAAGCGGACAGAATTAACAACAGCGCGCACTGACACTCTGCACTCGGCTCTCCCCTCCTCCTCTCCTGTTTACTACAGCCTATTTGTCCCTAAAACAAAACCATGATGAATTAATTAAATGTTTAACACAGCAGGGTCATTAAAATTTTGCAGTTTTCTTTAGTTTTCTTGTTCGCCCAATAATGTTAACCAAAAGACACACACGCACGCGCGAACACACACGTCAACCTTTTGAGAAAAAATAAAAGCACAACATACCACCAGATCATCTGAGCTCCTCTCCAGTTGCTGCTGCCTGCTATGTTTAAATCCAAAATATTGATAATCCTCTGACATTGTTGTGTAACATGTCATCTGTTCTCTAGTATTCTTCAGTCTCGGCTTCACGTGAAGTTAAATCCTCTCTATAAGTGAAACTGAAACTAAGTTGTTGTTAAAGGTGCAGTAGGCAATTAATTTACTCGTGGATGCCTGAACACAGAATTACACCAGTATCACTGACTACTACGGCAAGCCTATAGAATATTATTATATTTAATAATAATAATTATAATAATTATTATAAATATATAATAATAATTATAAATATTTTTTTCCTGTTGTACCGAAATCGTACCAAACCATGACCGCAATACCGAGGTACGTACCGAACCGTGGCTTATGTGTACCGTTACACCCCTACTGGCTACAGTATGATGCTGGGCTGTAGCGATGAGTTGTTCCGTTTGCCGCAAGTATGTCAAAAAATATATTGCCATGAACAGAGCCATTGTCACATTGGCTGCATGTCTGTGTCCCGGATTCAATCGGAGCCTCTCCTCAAGACCCTCTGTGGCTAGGCTAACAGCCATGTCAGAGCAGAGGTGGAAACTGAGCTACACTTTCTAACAACCTGCCCGCTGTATCAAGATATCAGAGACATATACTTCCCATGAATTGCAAACACCCAAAGAGAGTTTGAACATGACAAATAACGGAAAACTCCCATACCTGGGTGGAGTACAACAATGTGCAACTGTACAGAAAAGGACATCTAATGTAATACAACCACCATAAAGGCTGTCAATCATGCAAGTATTCCTGCACTACCTGTACTGTACTGATCTCTGTACATATACCTGACAAACAAGCACATACCTTTAAATACACTTGAAAGACTGCTGCTGTTTCTAAACATTATATTAAGTTATCTGTACTTACTTACATGTACACATATATATATATGTGTCATACTGTATGTACAGTATATGTGTCTTATCTTTTGAGTTAGTCTTTACATTTTATATATATGTGACACAAAAATGCGTATTTCTTTTACCTGTAAGAAATATGCTTGGCGGGTCGATTTATGTGGCCGAAAAAGGCTGGTACTGTATTTATTTTTTTCTGACATGGGGGCTCAACAATAAATCAGAAATGTCAAGTTGCATGTTGTTATTCTAACCAGCTTAGTTCTGTTGCATTTCCAATTTATTTATTTAAATACAAAAAAAAAAAAATAGTCATAAGGAATCGATAAGGGAATCGATAAAGAACCGGAGCGATAAGCAGAATCGATAATGGCATCGTATCGATAAAATCTTATCAATTCCCATCCCTACCTGGAGGTGATAACTTTTTCTAAACTGACACTCGTTGACTGTTTGGTCTTATACCTCGAAATTGGAAGCATGTAATAGGCCAAGTGGGGTGTCAATCAAACTGCAGCCATTTTAGCTTTCAATCGATGTGTTGGCACCAAACCCTGGCAGCACATCACCCCCACCCTCATCCACCTCCACTGGCTTCCCATCAAATCCTGCATCACCTACAAAACCCTCCTGCTCACCTACAAATCCCTCCACGCTCTGGCACCTAAGTACCTCACTGACCTCCTCCACCCCTACACTCAGTCACGGTCCCTGCGATCCATGGAAACTGGTCAGCTCTCCATCCCCCAAACCATACATTCCACCACACGCGAACACTGGGGCCGCACTTTCAAAGTTACACGACGAGGTAAACAAACTACAGATAGCTAGCGTTGACGCTGCCATTTTGGTTCTGGGCGATTTCAACAGCTCGCGTCTTAAAAAGGTGTTGCCGAATTTCTATCAGCATGTGACCTGTCCCACCAGAGGCGAGAACATATTAGACCATGTATACTCGCAATTTAAGAATGGGTACAAGTCACAGGCTCTTAGTCCATTCGGTAAGTCCGATCACGCCGCCATCTTTCTTTTGCCAAAGTATAAACAAAGTCTCAAGCGAACGCCGGTAGTATCGCGAGAGGTTAAGCGTTGGACCATAACATCAGAGGAGACACTCCAAGCTGCGCTTGAATGCACAGACTGGAGTGTATTCCGTGATAACACAGCCAATATTAACGAATACACTGAAACGGTGCTTGACTTTGTCTGTACTCTGGTAGAAGAAACAATCCCCTCTACCACAATTAGAATATACCCAAATCAAAAGCCCTGGGTAGATAAATCCGTCCGTGAGGCTCTGAAAGTGCGCACATCAGCCTACAACACCGGGCTGGTGACAGGCAACATGGAAGAACACAAGACGGCAATATACAACGTCAGGAGAGCAGTAATAGAGGCAAAACGGCGTTACAGGGATAAAGTTGAACTTCAGTTTGAACAGGCTGACTCTAGAGGTATGTGGCAGGGCCTCAGAACAATGACAGACTACAAAGGCACCTCCCTCAAACTGAACAGTGACATCTCCTTAGCAAATTATCTCAATTCCTTCTATGCGAGGTTTGAGGCTGTGAATAACAACACCAGCCTACAAACCACGGCAATGGGGGGGGGGGGGGGGGGGGGGTCTGCTGATGGAGACTCATTGTTCAGGGTAACAGAGCATGAGGTGAGGCGGACCTTTAAAAAAGTGAATATCAGGAAGGCAGCAGGACCGGACGGCATCCCCGGCCGCGTCCTAAAAGTCGGTGCCGACCAACTGGCCCCGGTATTCACTGACATCTTCAACCTGTCCTTGGAACAGGCTGTCATCCCCACCTGTCTGAAGAAGTCCACCATCATCCCTGTACCCAAAAAATCTACGCCCGCTTGCCTCAACGACTACCGCCCTGTAGCCCTCACCTCCATAGCCATGAAGTGCTTTGAGAAGCTAGTGAAGGGCTACATCTGTTCCTCCCTCCCCATCAACCTGGACCCCCTGCAATTTGCATATCGCCCCAACAGGTCCACGGAGGACGCCATAGCCCATGTGCTGCACACAGCAGCATCACACCTGGACAAGAGGCAGGGGAACTATGTGAGAATGCTGTTCATCGACTACAGCTCAGCATTCAATACCATAGTCCCCTCCAAACTCATAGCCAAGCTCAGGGACCTGGGCTTGAACTATGACCTCTGCCAGTGGGTCTTGGACTTCCTGACGGGCAGACCCCAGGTGGTAAGAGCAGGCAACTGCACCTCCTTATCCATCACGCTCAACATAGGGGCCCCCCAGGGCTGTGTTCTGAGCCCCCTCCTCTACTCCCTGTACACACATGACTGCGTGGCACAGCGGAACAACAACACAATCATCAAATTTGCTGATGACACAGTAGTGGTGGGCCTGATCTCTGCCAACAACGAGAGGGCCTACCTGGAAGAGGTAGAGAATCTGTCACAGTGGTGTCAGGTGAACTGCCTCTCCCTGAACGTCAGCAAAACAAAAGAGATGATTGTGGACTTCAGGAGGTCGGGGGTCAAGGACTACAGCCCCCTCAGCATCGACGGGGCACCGGTTGAGAGAGTGAACAGTTTCAAGTACCTCGGAGCCCACATATCCGAGGACTTGACATGGACCACACACATTGACAGTGTTGTGAAGAAGGCACGACAAAGCCTCTACTTCCTCAGGCGCCTAAGGAAGTTCCAAGTCAGTCAGAAGATCCTTAGGAACTTCTACTCATGTACAATAGAGAGCATCCTGACTGGCAACATCACCTCCTGGTTTGGGAATAGCACTGCACAAGACCGTAGCAGACTACAAAGAGTGACACGTTCAGCCGAACGCACAATTGGAGGGGGGCTTCCCACCGAACATTTACAACAAGCGGTGCAGGGGGAAGGCTAAGAGAATCATCAAGGACTCCAGCCACCCGAACAACTGCCTCTTTGAACTGCTGCGGTCAGGCAAGCGATACCGGAGTCTTAAGGCGAGCACAGAAAGACTCAGAAGAAGCTTCTATCTCCAGGCCATCAGGCTGCTAAACGAACAATAAACACTATGCAACAACCATCAAATGCACACAGCACACACACCCACACGCACACACTCACTTAAACAAACAACACACTGCAGCACCCACTCTCCACTTTAGATCACACAAACAGACTTTATATTTATTGATAAAGGATTTGCACTACAACTCGTACACCTACTGTAAATTGTACCTAAATTGCACCTCATCCCATTTCTGCCTTGCACTATATAGTATTGTATATTAGTACACTGCATAGTATATTGTATATTATATGGTAACTCAGTTACGTCTATTCTGCATCGAACATTGTACATATGTCTATACTGAACACTGTGACCTAATTTTTTTTACTTCTAATTTACATGCTATACTATGTTATTTTATTTCATACTTATCTTGTCTTGCACAGTCTCTGGAGCGTAACAGTAAGAAGCATTTTGTATAAAAGTATTCTGTACTTCTGTATGACAACTATTAAAGAAACTAAACTATACTGCGGACCTTCAGGGACAGAGCTTTCAGTGTGGCAGCTCCCACCCTCTGGAACTCCCTCCCCGTAGAACTCCGCAACGCCCCAACTCTGGACTAATTAAAAAAACTGCTCAAAACCCACCTCTTCAACTTGGCCTTTTTAACCCCTAATTTCTCACTTTGTATGTTGTGTCTGTCCACTATGTTTGTTACTTTTGTTATTTTTCCCCCCTATGTAAAGCGACCTTGGGTCTTTTGAAAGGCGCTATATAAAATGAAGCTATTATTATTTATTATTAATAACACAGCGTGACGGCGACAAATGAGGGCAAATGTGCTGCGGTGTGCGATGGCCCGCAGGTGAACCTTAAGTGGTTAGAGGACCTCAGTTTTGTGTTGGAAATGGGAAACCCTTACGTTTAGGGTTAGGGACAGGTTAGGCATTTGGTGGTTATGGAGAGCAGGTGATGCCCTCTGGCCTGTAACTTTAAATGTATCACTGACATACATCCTTGCGATGCGCAGCAACCGCTGTTTATTCCATCTCTATTGTAGACAAACCAAAATACATATTGTGCCCAAACAGCAGACGTAAACGATCCTGGAAAATGTTATGTGATTTAGCTTGTCTGGTATATATACTCCATTTTAATCACTTGTACATTGTATATTGTTAATGCACTTTACTGTTACATTTGCACTCTGGTTAGATGCCAACTTCTTTTCATTGTACTGTAATTATGCTGTACGATGACAATACATTTGAATCTAATCTAATCTAAATGGATAGAGTGGGAAAAACCAATGGTTATAGAAGACGGGAAGCCTGGAGGTGCATGACAGAAATTCAGGTGGCATAGCAGCATGGGGGAGGGGGGAGGTACAGTCAACACAAAAAGATAATAATGGAAATAGTAATCATAGTAGGAGTAGTACATACAGTAATAATAATAATAATAATAGTGGGGTGCTTTATGGACAGAAATACCTCCATATTTATAGTTATAATGGCCTATCTCCTTGCTTCTAGAAAACAAACCCCATGTAGAGTATCACCGAGGGAAACGAACAAATGGCAAGATATCCTTTGCAACAGCAAGCAACAGGGTTTATGGGAATTATCATTAGAATTAGGCTACTAGTTGTTTCGGCAATGGTCTCAATCGTTTACTGTAATTACACCAATGTATAACAATTATTTTACGCCATAAGTACATTATGCATACTGTGTATACTGTATACTGTATACATTTTTACACTTCCTACTTGCTCATATGCACATAGTCAGAGTTAATTATATTGTAATATTGTTTACACTGCCTATATATATTTTTACTTCCCCACTGTATTTTTATGACCTGTATCATGTCTTCTACTATCATCATGTACCTGTACCTCCCTCCCCCCTTGCCCATGCTGCTATGATGCCTGAATTTCCCCAAGGGGATCAATAAAGGAATATCTTATCTTATCTTATTTAGATTACATTCCGATGTATTGTCAGCATATAGCACAAGTATAATACAATGAAAATAAGTTTGGCATCTAACCAGAGTGCAAATGTAACAGTAAAGTGCAATAGTAATATACAATGTACAGGTGATTAATATATAGACTGGATATCAAATTATTTGAGCATAATATTGAGCATAATATTATATGCTCAAATGTATATATTCTCTTTTAGAAACTCTGTCTGTAAATAAACAGTACTGTATATTTGTATATCTTGTATGTCATAAATGTCTGGATGTAACAGTACTTTATATCTGTATGTTGTGTATGTCATAAATGTTATCATGAATTGAAAATGGGGGACCCTGATGTAAACAAGACGAAAGTCTTTCTCTGGTCTGCATCCCCTTAACAATTGTGTGTATTGAGCCATAATGTATTGTACCCATTCTGCAATCTGTTAATAAAATGTTCAATCAATCAATCAATCAATATAAATATAAATATATATAGTATATACTGAGTAATAGTGCTAATCTGATGTATGTATAGTGTTATACAGTGTATTATTTACAGTGATACAGGTATAAAGACACTATGGTAGTAAGCCATACTGGCCAGCAGTAAGGGATATGTACAAATATAGTATCTAGTCTATGGATATGTAAAAAAAATATTATATGAAGGTATATACAGACATGTGGATAAGTACAGTAAATATCAGTGTTTGGACTAACGTGTTACAAAGTTAGTAACGCCATTACTTTTGGCAGTAACTACTAGTACTCTAATGCATTACTTTTAAAATTCAGTAACTCAATTACCGTTACTAAATGGTTCATTACTGCGTTATTTTTATGTAGATTGGTACCAAGCTGCAGTGCATTAATTAATCCATAAATTTTTCGTGTATTAATCTGAACCATAGTAAGAGTACAGGGGAGTGTTCTCCTAACACTCCAGGGCTTGTTACAACTAGCCAGACTCCGGGGTAACACACAATCCCAAGTCGATCTGCACTTTCTCGGCCGGTCACTTTTCCACACCTACTCCCGAACAGATTGCCCACGGAGTCTAGGTTCATCAATCTGCGCATGCGTAGTTCGGGAGTAGGTGTTACAGGATCTCACTGCCACCTAGTGGTAGGCTATGTTACTGTATGTACTATGTGGATGTTATGTTCAAAAGGCCTTTGATTGCTAGCTTCTTTTTTTTTGCTGTTGTCCTTAATTTTCAGTTTATACTATGTTTTTAACTATGTTCTATTTTTATAATTTTTTTTATTAATAATTATTACATTTTTTTACTTTGTTTTAATGTCAAGGCTCTCATCCACATTCATTCATTTTCTCCCCCCGCTCTCCCCTCCACAAGCTCAATGTAACGTGGAAGTGCAGTGGTCTATAACAGGGGTTCCCAACCTTTTTTCCCCCAGGGACCCCCAAACATCTCTGATGAAATTCCTGGACCCCCCTCCTAATAAAATACCATAAAATACTTTTTTTGTCATTTTAATACTTTTTTTGTCATTTTAATAACAAACTGCTTATACACAGGCATATGCATCATAATTAGACCCACTATGCTTATTTGACTTGTGCCTTCAATCAACAAATCTAATCTTGCAC
This sequence comes from Notolepis coatsorum, assembly GCF_963971535.1. Taxonomy (NCBI): domain Eukaryota; kingdom Metazoa; phylum Chordata; class Actinopteri; order Aulopiformes; family Paralepididae; genus Notolepis; species Notolepis coatsorum. The sequence continues at coordinate 80,627,187 of NC_140168.1, forward strand.
CATATGTATTTAAACATTTTGGCCAATATTCAAATCCTGTATTCATCCTCTCAAATCAGACCCTAATGGTGAACGGTTTGCATTTATGTTGAATGAAGTAAGAATCCACTGCAGTAAAAATATCCTCACCTCGAGTGGTGGTAGTAAGGTTGACTGACATGAGAATGTCCTGCTTCAGATCCTCATTTTCGATATATTGCACATAAACGATGAGCACAGCCTCGTCTGCGACAGTTGTAGTTTCATCAAGTTGTATGGCAAATGGACCCTTTCTAAGCTTTTCTGACAGCTGCTGCTCGCAATCACTTGACATCTTATCAATTCGGTCATTCACTACATTGTTCGAGAGTGGTACTGATTTTAGTTTATCCGCCACCTGTGGGCCGCACAGTTTCTAAACCATTTTGATGCAGGCTGGTTTGATGAGCTGCTCGCCAATATTGTGCGGTTTCTTTGCTTTTGCAATTAAAAGCGAACACTCAAAGGAGGCTTCGGTAGCCTTCTGTAAATCACTGCCACCCCTGCTCCACGCTACTCTAACATCAACAGGCTTGTTCGCCTTGAGAGACTGTTCTTTCCTCCGAAAAAAGTCTGGATCCTTCCCAACGGTTTCTGGGTGCTTAGACGCCTGATGTCTCTTCAGCTTGCTGGGCTTCAGGCTCGAGTTTGCCAACTTTTCTCCACAAATCACACACTCAGGTCGTTTGTCTGGTCCCTCAGTGAAGCCCATGGTGATGTAATTTTCGCGATTGCTGTAGGTCCTAACTTTTTTTGCAGATGATCTGCCGTCATCTCCTTTTTGTTTGTCACACATTTTCGCCTCTGGCGGCTGACTGCAGACGAGCCGAGAAAGTTAACTAGCGTGCTAGGCTAGCTACAGAAAGTGATAGTCAACTGATTCGCGTTTTAGCGGCTAACCGGTAGCCTACTGTTAACGTTCAAAAATCATGTCTAGATGTTTATTTATTTATCTTTATTTTTTATTGTAGTGGAGAGACTATTCATGCTTCTGATGATAAAAATATGCTAATTAAATATTTCTCTGAAAAAAAAAAAAATACCTCAAATCATCTGTGGTCTGGCGGACCCCCTGCGCCCCCTGGCGGACCCCCAGGGGGTCCGCGGACCCCAGGTTGGGAATCACTGGTCTATAAGACTATTCACTGCTTGCGTAGACCACCTATCTATCCCATAACGCATCACTCTTGAATTTCCCCAAGGGGATTAATAAAGGAATATCTTATATTATCTTATCTTAACACAATCTGCGCCAGAAACGAGTTAACTCGTTATTGCCCGCCATGCGTTCAGCGCCAGAAACGAGTTAACTCGTTTTTGGGATCGTTATTTTGTTTATTCGCTATATCTATTCATAATTCATAGCTGCAGCCTCTGTATACCCTTCAGATCCTGGCTGAGCTGGCAGACGGTCAACACCGCCCTCTACTGCCTTGTGGAGCTATTGCATCCCATTGGAAATGGGCTGGTGTGTTTTAGGAGCCGATCTGAGCCGTGCGGGCGGGGTTTAAATACTCAGGCGAGCCAGTCCTTTACAACGACGGCATGGAATACTAACCCCACCCGCCCGTCCGTGTGTAACGCTTGGTAATGTCGGGGACATGATCGCTGTGGATAACTGGAATGGCAATCAGATAATTGGACTTTTTTTTGCATTACATCAGATACCAGGTAAGGATTCTATGAAACCTTGCGTTGATCTGATATTTCTCTCTACCGCGATCAAAGCTATCTGTGTGTAGGTGTATGTGCTTATTACCATTGACTGCGGTGGGGGGGGGGGGGGGGGGGGGGGCGAGCGCCCCGCTACGAGGGTCATTTCATGTATGCACGACGAGATATAATAATGATAATCTAGCGTTGATTTCAGGATGATTAGATAATCAGCCGAAAAATTACAACGTGATGACTGGATTACACTAAAATGCCTTTTTCTCGTCTTTTTCCTGGAATTACTCAAAAGCACCCAAACCATACTCTATTCAAAACGGTATAAAACGGAAATGTACGGATGAAAAAACAATCTGTTTTGGGCATGTTGACTGGAAGCAACTCACTGACAGTCGACGGCGTTATTAGACCTAGATATAATATAAGATATATTTTAAGCACTCGCAAATGTCGCAGTCTAAAACTATATCCATTGAATAAAGACCTGGCGCTGAAGGTGGATCAGCGCCCCCTGCTGCTGGCGGTCAATGTGTTAAAGGAGCAGGCAACACCCTAATCTTACAACTAAAGATGCCCCGATCACGTTTTTTGCCACCGATACCGATCGTCTATGAGCCATATCGACCGATACCAATACCGATCGTTTTTGGTTTTATAAAATAAAATAAATTTTTAATAATTAAATATTTTTTATTTTTATAAAATATATATATTATATAATTATACTTGTAGTTGTATTATCTGCGAGACATCGCCACCACGCAACAAGTCAAAATGCTCTCTATCTGCAAACAGCTCCACTGTCTGTGTGTATACTCAAATACCCAAATCACATTCAGCATGCCCTCAGCTAGCCCCTTTCGTGACTGCGATGCAAGCCAGGGGCTCGAATACGCATCGAATCAATGTTATAAGACATTGATATCAGGAGCTATATGTAGCTACTGCTAGCCGGCTAGATAACGTTAAGACAACGCCTCAGTGAACTATTTAGTTTACTGGGACATTTCATTTAAACAGTGAGCTAACGTGAGCTAACGTTAGCTACCTAGCTAACGGAGGTATCTAGAACTAGAAAAAAAACTAGAACTAGAAGTCTTTATTTGTCATGCAGTTTAACACACACACGCGAGATGGGCGACCCACAGGAACACACACACACATGCACTGAGTCGCAGATGAAATGTCTATCTGCACTTTTCTCATCCCGTTGTCCTTCCCCCCATGGGCAGCCGGGAGCAGATCCAAGCCGCGCCCCGGGGACCAATCCAAGTGCTCCTGTCTGTCTTCGTCAAGGACGCCACAGCGTTAGCGATCTGTTGTGCATGTTTTTCCATTGGGTTTATCTTATCGGGGGGGAAACCCTTGCGAGCATGGGGAGAACATGCAAACTCAACACAGAAAGGCCTGGGAGATACCCCACCTGAGTACCTGGCATCATGGAAACCTGGTCCCCAAGCGGGAATCGAACCCTGGACCTTCTTGCTGTGAGGCGACAGTGTTAACCACTACACCACCGTGCCGCTCGAGCATGGGGAGAACATGCAAACTCCACACAGAAAGGCCTGGGAGATACCCCACCTGAGTACCTGGCTGGCATCATGGAAACCATCATGCACTCGACTATTGCTGGAGCATTTGTTGATATCAGGAGCTATCAGTAGCTAGCCAGCTAGATAACGTTAGATAATGCCTCATGTATTAAACTAAAAGTGAATAGTTGACTGGGTCATACAGTAACATTAGCTAGGTAGCTAACGTTAGCTCACAGAGGTTGCATGCACTAGAGAAGACTATTGGAGCCTCTGTTGACACGGGTCTGGGAGGAGGAGGAGGAGGAGGAGGAGGAGGAGGAGGAGGAGGAGGAGGAGGAGGGGCAGTGCACTGCAGCAGCTGTGTGCCTGTTATGTGTGTCATGTGCCCTGATCAGGCGTTCCTAGTGTGATGTGTCATGTCTAGATGTAGTCCGCTGTCCTAGTGTGTAGTCCCCATTGGTTTTCCCCAGGTGTACCCAATTACCATTACCCCAGGTGTGTGTTGTCTCGTCATTCCCTTGTGTATAAGTAGTCTGTCATCCCTTCCGTCTGGTGCTGATCCTGTCTGTATAGTCCTGTGTTTGTCTGTCTATTATTTGATGTTCAGTTCAGTTACGAAAAACCATGGTAACTATTAATTAAAATATTCTTTATTTAGATACTTTGGCTGCCGTCTCCTTATTGTGTAACATTGACAAGTTAACGAGCCTGCCTGTAGTCAATGGTTACGTAATATGGGGGCTCGGCCAAACGACTAGGAGCAAGCATTTGGTGATGGCCGCTGGGCTGGATCCACACTGTGAGGTATGGTTGGCATTGTCGTGTGTGTGACCCATGTTTTAGACCCCCTTGGCAAATACTTCTCCAATAGGGAGCGTTCTTAACCAGCTAGGGCAGTTGGACCATTTTATATATGGTACCTTCCATCGCCTGGGGACACACCACATGCGGTCGGGGTATTAGAAGGACCCTGTCAGGCTCCTCCTAGGCCGGCGTGTGTATAGTAGTTACTTATATAGGGGTACTATAGTGAGGGTTGAGAACGTTTGGGGATGGGTTTGGTTTTTTTTTTTTTTTACACATGACAGTGGTTGATTTGCGAATACCTCTAGGTGTGGAGGCATTAGGCGGTCGTGCCAGCGCTTGTTTAGATATCGTACATACAGTACCAGGGTTGGTAGTGGAGCGGTGGCCGAAGTAGGTAGGGACCAGGACTATACAGACGCTAGGGTGAAGCCGTTTTTCTTTTATTTGTTGTGGTTAGTTAGGGGTTAATTGTTTTCGTTTGTTTTGATATATGGTGGTTGTGTTTGTAGGTATCCCTCGTTTTCTCCTTCCCTGTTTCTTCCCGGTTCAGAAATGCCAGTGACAGTGGCAGACTTTGTGCGCAGGCCGACAGTGGGGTTGTTAGGCGTGTGCACGAAGGATGAGCTGGCGGGAATAGCGGACCATTATGGGGTTAAGCTGGCCCCGGGTAGAAAAGCACAGCAGCGGGGCACATTGGTAGAGGCTCTGACCACCCAAGAGGTGGTGCATGACGACACCGATGAGGAGTTAGACCAAGTCCCTGATGGCTCTCTGGGGCTGCGCAAGTTGGAGTTGGAGCTTAGGTTTGAACAGCTCAGGTTCAAGCGTGAGGAGGCGGACCGTGTGCGCGCGGAGGCGGAACGTGTGCATGCGCGCGAGTTGGAGCGTGTGGACCGTGACCAAGCTGAGGCGGAGCGCAATCGCGCACACACACTCGAACTCAGGAGGCTTGGGCCAGAGGTGCGCACACACATTGAGGATAGGTTCGATGTGGCAAAATATCTCCGTCTCGTGCCGCAGTTTCTGGAGAAAGATGTGGATAAATATTTTTCCATGTTTGAAACTGTGGCCACGACACTGAGATGGCCAGCCGAACACTGGACGTTACTGCTCCAGAGTGTCCTTACGGGAAAAGCCCAGCATGTGTATGCGTCCCTGTGCCCGAATACCCAAGACTACGAGGCGGTCAAAGCTGCGATTCTCAGGGCGTATGAGCTGGTGCCTGAGGCGTACAGGCAGCGGTTCAGGGCTCTGAGGAAGGGCAGCTCGCAGACTTATGTGGAGTTTGCGTACGAGAAAGAGCTGTTGTTTGACCGGTGGTGTGCGTCGGAGAAAGTGGACACCCTGGCTAAAATGCGGGAGCTCATCCTCTTGGAGGAATTCAAGTCGTATTGTTTGCCCGATAATGTGGCGATGTATATCAACGAACGGAAGGTGGCTAAATGCTCGGTGGCTGCCGGTCTGGCGGATGAGTTTGTTTTAACACACAGGGTGCTGTTTGTCAAGCCTGGCTGTCCTGGTGGGGAGGACAGACCGGGGTGGAGCTCCGGTGGTAAACTGGGGGTCTCTGGCAATAGCGAACAGTTAACACATGCGGACGCAGGTGGAGTTGGTGAGCGAGGTCTGGGGGGACACACTCGTGTCTGTTTTCATTGCGGAAGAAAAGGGCATATAAAAGATAATTGCTATGCTCTCCTTCACGGGGTTAACAGTCCTACCACACAGATGACACAAACAGCGACGCCCACTGCTGTGGGTGAAGGCATGGCGGCAGCCTATTTACCTTTTATCAGTAGAGGGTTGGTATCATTTTACAAAGGTGGTAGGAAGGTCCCTGTGACTATCTTACGGGACACTGCTGCGTCTCAATCGGTTATCCGTAGGAATGTGTTACCCTTTGATAACAGATCAAAAGCACATGCTGGGATAAGGGTCAGAGCTTTTGGTAGACATGTTATGAGAATGCCGCTACACAAGATTCATTTGGAGTCGGGCCTGGTGTCGGGACCGGTCGTTATCGGGGTCGATAGCCGTTTCCCGATCGAGGGGGTGTCATTGATCCTCGGTAATGACCTGGCAGGGGGTAAGATGTTAATAACATCAGATGTCATTTGCGTTTCAGCGGGGCCTGTTGGTGCGGACGTTCTGGCGTGTGTGCATACGGGAGTTGGTCCATCAGATGCACGTACGACGGCCATGACGGGTGGTGCTGATTTATTTGACATGGGGTTGTCGGGCAGTGACGCGGTGCCTGACTGTACTGCCAATTCCATCCCTATCTTTTTTCCCACGCCTAGAACGCCGGTGCCAGCCTCAGTAGTGGCTGCACCTGTGATTGTGCCCTCTACGTCAGCGTCGGCTTGTGTGTTGGCCCCAGCTAGTGTTGATGCGAGTGATGACAATGTGAATGATGGCAATGCTGTGAGTCTTCTCTTTCCAGTGGGAGCGAGGGAAATGGAGGAGGCCGTCATTGTTCCGTCTGAAGCAGTGGTGGGAGCGAGGCTGAACGTTCCTCCGCACTGGAGGTGGCTCTGTGTTGGAGCTGTCTTGTGGCCTATTGTGTTTCTCTTTGTTAATTTTGTTCTGTTTTCCAGGGGCGGGTCGGGCTGGTGAGGAGTGGGGCTGGGGCTGCCCATTCGTCCTGACTGATTGCCTGATCGATTGAGGACGTTATTGACAGATTGCAGAGTGCAGTGCCGATCGATGTCACATTGTTCTAGTGCAGCGGCAATATCGTAGTCTATGAAGTTTGTCTGAGACGTGTTTAGAAGTGGCCACTATTTTTCCCGTTATTTATTTTGTGTGGTATTTTTTCTCTTTTGTTGTTTATGTCCATTTCCCCATTTTTATTCTGGGGTTATGGCCATAAATTTAAGGGGGGGGGGGTGTTATGTGTGTCATGTGCCCTGATCAGGCGTTCCTAGTGTGATGTGTCATGTCTAGATGTAGTCCGCTGTCCTAGTGTGTAGTCCCCATTGGTTTTCCCCAGGTGTACCCAATTACCATTACCCCAGGTGTGTGTTGTCTCGTCATTCCCTTGTGTATAAGTAGTCTGTTATCCCTTCCGTCTGGTGCTGATCCTGTCTGTATAGTCCTGTGTTTGTCTGTCTATTATTTGATGTTCAGTTCAGTTACGAAAAACCATGGTAACTATTAATTAAAATATTCTTTATTTAGATACTTTGGCTGCCGTCTCCTTATTGTGTAACATTGACAAGTTAACGAGCCTGCCTGTAGTCAATGGTTACGTAATAGTGCCTGAGAGAGAAGTCAGCGAGTGAGAACTCCGCTAAGAATTGGATCATGTTTTTCGATCGGTTTTCACGATCGGTGAAAATAAAGCATTATCGGAATTCACCAATCTCATATTTATACTGAATATCGGCCGATACCGATCGCTGGCCGATCGATCGGGGCATCCCTACTTACAACACTACCCCCACTCTGGATGGCAATTAATTAAATAACATTTCAGCACCCTTATGACCCCTTGAGTGACAGCTATTGTTAGGATATATGGCAGTACTTGTTCTGGCCTGAATTAAATAAATTAGCATTTAAAACATATCTTTGTGTTTGTGTCAGGTTTGTGTTTGTATAGAGTAGACCACATTGCCTAGCAGAGTTCAGTGATGTGAATGCAAATTAATGGAAACTGTCAAGTTGATCAACAGATTTTGACTGTAAGAATAATTTTGTTTTTGTTTTTTAAGTTACTAAAAAGTTACTTTTCACAGTAACGCATAACTTTTTGGTGTAAGTAATCAGTAAAGTAACTGAGTTACTTTTGAAATGAAGTAACTAGTATTGGTAACTAGTTACTATTTTTCAGTAACTAGCACAACACTGGTAAATATACATATACGATATATACAGCATTATTTTACTGCACATGCTATCATACAGAGTTATATGGGTTATATATTCAGACAGATGTGAAAAAATAGATATGGTAAATATACATTCTGACAATGATATGATATTACTGTTGACATGACGTTTTATCATCCCTATATGATCGTCTATATTGCTCAAGTTGCTCTGATTGCCAGATGACTTCAAGGAGTATAAGGGGCCGTTTAGGCCATATACCGTGGAGAAGTGCTTGTTTTGCTTGTGCAAACACACACACTTATTTATTTATAAAAAAAAAGATGTATCTACTTTTTCTCCTCTTTTTCTATTTTTCTCCCATCCCAATTTAGCCATGCCAATTCTCCCCTCCCCTGTCTTGATCGTTGCTCGCATGTGCCCCCCACTGGCCGGTTGTAGGGAGGATAGGAGCCTTGCATCACATGTCCCCTCCGATACATGTGTAGGCAGCCAGTCGCATCTTTTCACCTGCCAGCGCGGACTCTCATTTGGCGAGGAGTAACGTGTGGGAGGCTCACACTGCCCCCGCCATTTTCCTGTCTCTGCTGTGCAGGCGCCCCAACCGACCTGTAGGAGTCGCTGTCCACAACGTCCAGATTACCACCCATCAACTTCCCACCCGCTAACTCTGCCAATTGAGTTAGTATGACGGCCGGCCCAAGCCGGAGGCAACGCCGGCAGCCGGATTTGATACCGGTGTCTCATGCGTTGGTGACGAGCGCAATGTCCGCTGCGCCACCCAGCCGCCACACACACACTTATTTGTATTCTATTAACCCACATTAAATCCATTTCTCCTGCATCCCCCCCTCCCTTTATAAATAGCTCCTAAATCAGTGTGCGCGGGTGGTTCGGCGGTAAGCTAAACCGATGATTATTTAAGGGAAGAGGTCTACAAGGTCTGCCCCCGGCCCTAACGGCACGGTGGCGCAGAGAACACTTAATGTGAGAAATGGCTGGAGTTTGCAACGCAATTTAGATTGATCTGAGAGCACCAGGCACCACGAGCCAGTCAGCTGAGAGGGCCAGGGTTCATTAAAAACATATTTAGCTCTTGCCTATAGGCAAGTGTCTGGTTAGCATACAGAGGACTGAGCTCTATCTCTCTCTCTCTGTCTCTCTTGTGCTTCTATCCTTCTGAGGACATTTCACGGTGATTAGGAACGATGAGGACGATTCTCTGAAGTAAGTGGTTCTGCGTGGCTCAGTTGTGAGAGCGTTATTGAAGGATAGTAAGTGAAAGATAGATAGAGAGAGAGAGAGAGAGAGAGAGAGAGAGAGAGAGAGAGAGAGAGAGAGAGAGAGAGAGAGAGAGAGAGAGAGAGAGAGAGAGAGAGAGAGATGGAGAAATAGAGAAATACAGAGATGGAGAGATGGAGAGATAGAGAGATATTAGGGTTAGGGGGTTCCATGCATCCATTCCCATGTAAGAAAAGGCATGCTAACATGCACAATCAATTCTAGATTCAGACTCACTCAAGTCAAATGTCTTACCCCAACCAAACTACATTAGATTAGATTCTAATGTATTGTCATCCTACAGCACAGGTATGGTACAACGAACCCAGAGAGTGCACATTTTACAGTAAAGAGCAGTAGTAATATACAATGTACAGGTAAACTGGATATACAATATATAACTGGGTACTACTGAGTAATAATGCTAATCAGATATATGTATGGTACAGTGTTATAGTATTATTATGTACAGTGATACAGGTATAATACACTATGGTATAGCAAGCCATACTGGCCAGCGGTTTAACTAGTAAGAGTAGATAAGGGATATGTACAGGTATATACTATAGATATAGTATCTACAGATATGTAAAATGGATTATATGCAGGTAATTAAATGCAATGGATTATATGCAGGTATACAATGTGCAGGTATAACATGTGCAGGTATAAGATTATAGGGGTATAAGATATGCAGGTATAAGATGTGCAGGTATAAGGTTATATGCAGGTCTAAGAAAATATATATGGAAAAATATTCATACTTAAATACATATCTATATATATTAGTGCTGTCAATCGATACAAATATTTAATCTGATCAATCGCATGATTGTCCATAGTTAACTTGCGATTAATCGCAAATTAATTGCATAAAAAAAACATATCTACCTTAACCCCCACGGGGTCGGTACCGACCCAAAAAATGACATCTGGTCATAAATCCATATTTTTTTTAATATTGCATATAAGTTGCGATTTCTTTGTCAAACGTTTTCAAGTATTAACATCACTAACATGTCACAAAAGCATATAGAATGTATATTATCATCAATACGTTAGTTTAGCAATAGGTTAAAAGTGCCATTAGATAGTTTTAAGTTTTCGATTTTATGAAGTCTATTCCAAGATGGAAACGGAAATGGACATTTTGAACCATGGGAATTGTATATAATAAGGTAATGTATAAGCATCATACTATATTCTATAATAATATTTCAAATAGCATTGGTCCGGATGGGAGAATTCAGTACTGTATCTACAGAACCTTCAGTTTAATCATCTTCCCTTTATTAATTTCCTTCGATTTTTTTTACACATAATCTCAAGAGGGTACTGAACGAGATCAGTGGCAGTGCAAAGAAATGCAAAGAAAAATCTTAATTCATATTCTTCTTTGTTTCATCACAATTTAAGCAAGGCTGGGAACGTTAGTTTGATGCTATCAGTTAGCCTAGAGTTAGCTGTTAGCTTGTGCTACGACCATTGACATTAGCCGTGAGAATAGCAGGGGGTTCTGGCACTCTGACTACGACATCATCTTTGACAGAAGATGTAGTCGGGCCTGCACCATGACAAGGCTCCGGCCATAGCTTCTTTTTGTCCCGCCAGCGAGAGGCCTTTCGTCAACGTGGAGACCTGTGTTGCAACCTTTCGCCCTGCGTTCCTCGTGCAGGTAAGATGTCATGACATTACCCCACTCTTCCTTCCTTCCCCTCCTGAATGTTTTGTTAATAACGATGTTTTTTTCCAGGCAAAACATATGTTACTTCACAACATTTGGAGATACGACATGTGCTGTGTGTGAATTGTCTTGGTCGTTTGTGTAGCTTGGGTAGCGTTGGGCCGTTGGCCAAAGCTGTGTGTGGCCTGGTGTCAGTACCTGGCTAGCCTATTTAGCTGAATGCTGTTTAGCTGTTTTCTCTGGTATAGACCCTCTTCTCTTTGGATTTAAGTGTTGATCTTTGTCCTTTTGGATCTATGTATATTCATGTTGCCTTTGTGAAGTTATCTTTTCCTTCTGTTTTGTTCTTCCATTAAAAGTTGAATATCGCTGAAGTCTATTCCAAGATGGAAACGGAAATGGACATTTTGAACCATGGGAATTGTAGTCTTTTTGCGGCCATTTTGTAGAGGACATGCATAGCTGTCGACCAGCGTTGGAATTTTTCCAAACTACACTTCCTGTCAGATACTGTGGGGGTTCAAAGTTCAGCGTTCTGAATGAATCATATCAATAACTGTTAACACGATAATAAGCCACAAAAGGTAATGTTTTTGACAAATATTGAAACGCAGTTAGTTTCTCCTCCCTATTGTTAGCATGTAGGAACAATTAGATCTGAAATTAGTTTCAAAACGGTTGCACTGTGGGGAAAATTAAAAAGTACACTAGATTACAGTCGATTTCATTATCTGTTCTTATGCACACCTGGTGATACTAAATCCAAATTGAACTTGGGCATTTGAAAGATAATATATGTATATATATATAAATGTGCGAATTGGCTATAATAAGGTAATGTATAAGCATCATACTATATTCTATAATAATATTTCAAATAGCATTGGTCCGGATGGGAGAATTCAGTACTGTATCTACAGAACCTTCAGTTTAATCATCTTCCCTTTATTAATTTCCTTCGATTTTTTTTACACATGATCTCAAGAGGGTACTGAACGAGATCAGTGGCAGTGCAAAGAAATGCAAAGAAAAATCTTAATTCATATTCTTCTTTGTTTCATCACAATTTAAGCAAGCCTAGTAATAGACACAATATTTCTGACACTGTAAATACATTCCCTGAGGTCCATAGATGTACCTAGATACCAAGAATATGCAAATAGCCCTTGTAGCAGTGGAGAAATATTCCATTTACCTAGGTATATATTTTAGGCGGATTTTCACATTGTGTGGAACAGGTTAAACAGATATTTTTCAAGTTCCTAGTTTTAATACTCTTATCAACATGAGAGTCAACAAATGCTTGCTTTATGCAGCCATTTAACACAAAAGTATGACCCTCATGCATTGCAAATTAGCATCAAATTCAAAACAGAATGATGCACAAAATAACTTAAAAGAAAATAATAATTTAAAACAATGAATAAAGTGTCCATGAAATAATAGGGGAAAGAAAACGTTAAGAACTTGTTACATTCACCCACACAAGGGCTAAGTACTCACCCCCCATCTATCTCTCTCTCACACACACACACACACACACACTCTTCCAGCTCTCTTTCTCTCTTGCCCCTTCCTCATCTCTCTCACCCCCCTCCCTCTCTCTCTCTCTCTTTCTCTCTCTCACACACACACACGCGCGTGCGCACGCACGCACGCACGCACACACACACGCACGCACGCACACACACACGCACACACACACACACACACACACACACACACACACACACACACACACACACACACACACACACACACACACACACACACACACACACACACACACACACTTTGAGTCAGAAACAAACATAGTATCAATGAGAGTATCAATAATACACCTGAGTAAAGTCTAGTAAAAAAAGAAAATTCTAAAAAGTTAATCGTGGGTTAATAGAATTGTGCGTTATCGTGTTAATACCGCATTCATTTTTACAGCCTTTATATATATATATATATATATATATATATATATATATATATATATATATATATATATATATATATATATATATATATATATATATATATATATATATATATATATACGGTATACAGCATTTGTATATACCTGTATTGTTCATGCTATCATACATTTTATATGGATTATAAAGGTATATAAATAGGTATATTGAAAGGATTATATGCAGGTATATTCAGACATATATGTGTATATATATATATATATATATATATATATATATATATATATATATATATATATATATATATATATATATATATTAGGGCTGTCCCCGACTAAGGATTTGTATAGTCGACTTGTAGTCGCCAAAATGAGCCGATAGTCGACTATTAGTCGACTATGAAAAAAAAAACATTCCATTTGGGCTGTGGGGGTGCTTAATGTCTGAAGGAGTTGAGGGAAGGCTTCTTGTTCTCTGCGAAAGCATGCAATTGGTCCACTGATGGATACATCTTGATATTTGTCTAGTCTAGTGTGTTCATTAGATGGGTGAAATCATCTTCCAGTGCCTCTGTGCCTGTTTTTTTTAGGCAGTTAGACTCTGGTATGCGCGGCATTAGCATCATACAGAGCATACATAAATATAAGTCTGAAATCTCCTCTGATGTGCATGGTGTAGCAGAAGGGACATGTTCAACATTGTACTGTCCCAAAGTGAGAGGGTTCTGGCAAGATGTGTTTGATGCACTCAGGGAACAAAATAAGCACATGCCATTCGCCAATGGCTTGTAGATTTAATGTTTGGCGACTAGAAATTAAGATCTGCCCGCCACCTGGCGGCTAACAAAATCCACTGCATCAGCGGAGCTTGGTGCTGGATTTTGCGAGAAGCATGCAGCTGCAGAGCCACAGAGCAGCAGTGTTTTCAGCTCCGGTCTGGGGGACCCGCTCAGCAGCGCCCCCCACCCAACAGCTGAATTGCCAATGGCTGAATTAGAGTACTGCACCGTGCGGGCACCGCTGGTGGGTTCTGTGGCTCTGTAGCTGGATGCTTCTCGCAAAATCCAGCACCAAGCTCCCGCTGACAACATCGTTGTCATTCCTGCTTGGTGAAGCAACGATGAAACAAATGTAATGATTGTTTCGTTCATCGCATAGGCTATTTAATTTTAGCCTATTTTAATACAATTCAAATAATCAAATTGTGCTTAGAGGGAATTATTTTCACCGGACATTATGACCGGAGAGATTTAAATGTTCGGACTTCAACAGACTTCAACTTTTTTCTCACAACGGGTCAAGTGCATCTAACATGCTTTGCACCGTCGCCATTCCTTTATGCCCACATCGCCCGAAATGAACGTTACGTTATCAGAGGCAGAGCAGAGCCATAGAGAACAGTGTGGACTGAGGAAAGGGAAATGGGGGGGGGGGGGGGGGGGGGGGCGTGCGTTTGGAAAGACGATGAAGTCAGTCAGGAGTATATTATAGTAAACTGAGGATTACTGAGGATGGACAGATAATGTTGATATTCAAATATAAAAAAGTTTCGAGAGGAGTGGAAGTTTGAAGACAGACTAGACTACAATATGATGCGGGGGTGGTGAGTTGAAACAGTGTGTGTGATTGATTAATTGATTGATTGAAAAGTTTATTAACAGATTGCAGAATGGGTACAGTACAGTAGCCTACAGCTCAATGCATACAATTGTTAAGGGGATGCAGACCAGAGAAAGACTTGTCTTGTTTACATCAGGGTCCCCCATTTTCAATTCATCATAACATAATATGATGTGTCCCGACCCCACTTCTATGTTTCAATAAATTATTTGCATTTAAAACTATTAACACTGACTCATTCCTTCAGTCCACTCAAAATTATGCTAATATTCCTTATGTTGTTTATGATGATATTAATTGAAAATAGCATATGAGAGTATTATAGTAATAATAACACATGGCGATATACTAAAAAGCTATTTATAATTTTTGGCTGGTAAAAATTCTGCCTGGCTGGTAGTTTTTAAAATCTACCAGCCAAATGGCTGGTAAGTCAAAAAGTTAACTGCAGTTAGTCCCTCAAATCCAGAACTATGTCTCCTTATCTGAATCTGAAATCTGATCTGAAATCTGAAATCTGGATCCTGGGTAATTTCACAAACATCACTCGAAAAAGGCAGCCATGTCATCAAACTAACTTTTTTAACCTGTTAAGCTGTAAGAATATTTCACCTAAAGGTGCATGCCTAAGTATTGCTCCACTTCTGCAAGGTCAATTTGCATGTTCTTGCATCTAGGAACATCTAGGGACCTGGGGGTATGTATTTCCAGTGTCAGAAATATTGTGTCTGTTACTAGGCTGAGTAAATTGTAATGAAGAAAAGGAGAATATAAATTATGATTTATTTTTTCATCTTTGATGGTGAATAATACCATGTTAAATCTGCGGGGTACGAGAAAATGTGTACAAAAAATCTAAGCAAATGAATAAAGGGAAGATGACTAAACAGAAGGATTTGTAGATACAGTAATAAATGATAATTGATTTGAATTATAAATTCATATTTGACCTTGAACTTGACCTTGACCTTATTATGGCCAAATCATACATCTATGGATAGGGAAAATGCTCCTCTTTCCAATGGCAGGGGTGAATCTGGATTTAGTAATTTCCTTGCGGTTTTACGATAATTAGCATTTTCCGATAAATTCGTATTTCCGATAAATCATATAAAACATCGGTAAAAATGAAAATATACACTTTGACTACTGTTTTTGATAGGGTTATGGTCTTTACTTTTGGCTACAATTTTTTATAATTGTTTTTAACATTAACCTCTTAACATCCAAGGGCCCACATGTGGACGATTCGCGATGCCACTTTGCCGACCTCTAGTGGCTCGGGTGTGCATTTATTTTAATACAATATATAGATTGAATTAAAGCCCTATTTGTTGCCTGTCGATTGCTGTTTCAGGTGACAGAATCAGTTAAGCGGTTCTCGAGTTACATGCAGATATGTGAGGCTTGCCCCAAAGTACGCAAAATTACACATTACCACCCCCGACTCCCGGGACTTCCGTCAATCATTTGGCGATCTCGAAAATCTTTGCACAGGGTTGTAGCCAATGAGTGTGGCTTTCCAATGATACCCCATGATATGATAATTGGGGATCTAATACGGTCTCTATTGATCGATTTATGATAAAGAAAAGCAGGGGGACCTTAAGGCTTAACTAATACTTTAAAATATTGCAAAAAGAACTTACGCTAACACTTAATAGTATCCCATAACTTAACTATACAGTATATATATATCAACTTTAAAATGGCCATTTTCAAGGTCCAAAATTAACTACATATATCAACTTGCAAATGACCCGTTTCAAGGTCCTTACTTGACTACTGTATATACTGTATATCAACTTTAAAATTACCTGTTTAAAGGTCCTTTCCTAACTATATATTGGGGCTATTTGAAAGTTATGGGACAGTATTAAGTATTGGGGGTTGATAGTGGCTCGGGAGGTAGAGCAGTCATCTGGTAATCCGGAGGTTCCTGGTTCGATTCCCGCTCCTCCCGCGCAGCGTGTCAAAGTGTCCTTGAGCAAGACACTTAAACCCTAATTGCTCCTGATGAGCAGGTTGGCACCTTGCATGGTGTCCTCTGCCGTCGGTGTGTGAATGTGTGAGTGAATGGGTAAAATGTGAGGAACAAATTGTAAAGTGCTTTGGATAAAAGTGCTATATAAATGCGAATTCTGTGACAAGTAATACATCAGTAAACAAGTGTTAGTTGAGGATATGTGTGTCTTTTATTCCTGTTGCACTTAAGAAGCTGATGAGACCTTTGCAAGCGAGGATGGATGATAAATACTTGTCTTTCAGCGGCAGACACATCATTCTGGGTGGAATGTTGATTCTACCCCCCCCCCCCGTATGATTTATTGAAACCCAAATCTTTACCTCAAACAACCCCAACAACAGGCTGAGTTGAGAGAGAGAAAAGACAGAGAGAGAAAGGAAAGACGGACAGCGAGAGACAAAGAGAAAGGGAGAGACAGAGAGACAGAAAGGAAGGGAGACAGAGAGGGAGTGACAGAGACAGAAAGAGATAAAGAGAGAGAAAGAAAGGGAGAGAGAGAGGGAGCGACAGAGACAGAAAGAGAGAAAGAGAGAGACAAAGAGACAAAAATAAAGGGAGAGACAGAGAGGGAGCGACAGAGAGAGAGAAAGAGAGAAAGTTAGCAGCCGTAGTTTATTATAATGTATATGTGATTGTGTCGAGGCAGCAATCCCTGCTCAAGGTGATGCTTTTTAATTCACTCTCCGTTTGCATTATTTGACTTCAAAGGCGAAACAACAAACATCTCTACATCAAAGCCATTATGCCCGCCGCTCCGTGCCCTCCAACCCCAGAATGGAAATCAGCCCCATCATCATCACCCCCCCCCCCCCCCCCCCCCCAAGTACGAGCACACTCTGTTGGCATTCATTTTATTTATATAATATTTATGATTATACTTTTATTAAAAAATGGAGCGTTCCTCCTAAGGGAAATAACTGCAGGATAGGAGATGGCGTGAGCGTCTCACAATAGAAGTTTTTGGGGGTAGATTTACTTTGATATTCTAATGAGGGTGTTTCACCAGAGATGTAAACCAGGTCAGGTCACTGGGGTATGGAAGCCAAATGAGGCTGTATGGTAACAATGTTTTGGATGCTAAGGGGAAGCAAACATGGGCTAATGTCACCTAGTTTATTTTATTCATTTATTTGTATTCATATTTATTCATATTTTTTAGATAATGGTTGCCTGGCAGACTTTAGAACTTTATAATATTACAACTGGAAAAACGTTTTGGAGTTTTGAGGAAAGTGCAATGTTGATTTGGACTCCACAGGTTATTCTGGGGCTAAATAAAACTCATATTGATTATGTCATAAGAGAACGTCCACAGTGTCCTTCTCACACGTTCCTCTCCTCCTTCTAGGGCCGGACTGGAAAAATCGTTCAGGCCAGGAAATATTGGGTGAAATATAGACCCAGTCAGGCCACTGTTTACCTGGGTGAGCGCATGAAACTCATCATTAAAGGAACACGCCAACATTTAAATTAGCTTCTCCAGAGAAAGACAAGAAGATAGATACCAGTTTCTTCGCTGTGCGTTCAGTAGAAAATTATCTGGCTGCACGTTAGCCTAGCTTAGCACAATGAATGGAAGCGGACAGTGCCGGTTAGCCTTCGGGAAAGGTGTTAGTTGGACAAACCGGCACAAATGTTAGCGTGTTCCTTTAAGTCTGTCTGTCTCTCTCTCTCTCCCTCTCTCTCTCTTTCTTTCTCTCTCTCTCTCTTTCTCTCTCTCTCTCTCTCTCTCTCTCTCTCTCTCTCTCTCTCTCTCTCTCTCTCTCTCTCTCTCTCTCTCTCTCTCTCTCTCTCTCTCTCTCTCTCTCTCTCTCTCTCTCTCTCTCTCTCTCTATGTGTCCCCTGTCTCCCTCTGTCCATCTGTCTCTCCCTCCCACCCTCTATCTCTCCTTCTTTCTCTTCATGTCTTACTCACCCACTCCCCACCTCTCTCCATCTCTCTTCCTCCCTCTCACTTTCTTTCCTTTCCCCTGGCTCTGGTAGTTCTCGGTTATTCTCCTCTTCTCTGTTCTACCTTTCCTCTACTCTGTCTGCTGTATTCTCTGTTATACCCTTCCTTTCTCGTCTGTCTGCCCTCTTCTCTTCAGGACCAGTCACACATCCTCTCTTCTAACCAGCTGGATGGATGGATGAATGGATGCTCCTCTCTCTATATTTGACCTTTGACACCAATTTCCATCTCTCCCTCTGCTCCTCTTATCCCTCCCCCCACCGACATATTAGGTACCCCCCCCCCTCTCTCGCTCTTTCTCTCTCTCTCCCCACCTCTCTCTTTCTCTCTCTCTTTCTCTAAAACCATCTGCTTAAAAAGTTAAGGCTTATGGATTTTTGGTCCTATATAATATTAAGTTTCTCTCATGTGCAGATTTATGGTGGTTGTCATGGAGACCATTGTTATACACGGAGGCTGCGATTGGACCAGGGGCCCAATGTAGGTGTTGAGAAAGGGAGTGATATGTCTAAATCCCATGGCCCGGAAGGACGCCTCACGGGGATCCTGTCTTTTTGACCTACATGTACAGTATGGTTTTTTGACGTGGTGAAGCAGCATTTAATTATCATGTGACACATAATTAGAATAAACTTCCGGAAGGTCTCAGATCAACCCCAACTCTGGCTATTTTTCAAAAGTAGGTGAAAAACCTTTATGTTTTCCTTTGCTTTTATTGCTGCTAATAATTGCACTCTGACTTTTGTATTTTATGCTTTTTAATCTATTTTACTTTGAATTGCCTGTGTGTGTGAAATGTGCTCTATAAATAGACTTGCTTTGCCGATAGCTGCAAAGCCACAACGTATTATGTTGTGCAAAAACACATCAAACACATCAGATATTCAAAGCAACAAACAAAAACATTTCTAAAAACTTTCTTTTTCTCCAAGATTATTCTGAAATGGATTTTTTGTTGCTGTTTTACATTATGTGTCCATTAATGAAGGCCTCTAAGGTCCCCAAAACATGTGTTTGAATTTTTCTTTTGCTGAAAATTTTGCTGAATGAATGAATGAACGAACGAACTAACAAATTAATCTTTATTTCGAACATGATTTAAAAAACAAAGAATAAAAAAAAGACAAACAATTAAAAATATACATATCACTCTTCGAAAAGGAGTAGGAAGAAGCCTAAGCTTATCATGCCCTACCCCTATCCGCCCCTTCCAAGTGGGAACATTAATTATATAATGGAGAATATCCACATTACCAATAATACTTTTTTCTTAACATTGAAAACAACATATAATAAATAAATAAATAAATAATAAAATAAAAATCAGTATCCACAATGTAGTAAAAAAGAAAAAGAAAACAACAGCTTAGAATCCAGAATGAAGAATCCCAATGAACTGCTGCTGACTCACACAAATTCAGATCAAACTGCCAAACTAGGCGTCGCCAATCAAATGTTAATTAAGATCCAGCGATTGCATCTCCTATTTCTTGCTTAAAATATGAAGCGCTTGTTAACCGCTTAAGGAGGCAAAAGAGAAAGTTTTTTACGAGCAAGCTGACATATTTTTTTCTGTGCACAAATGCACTAGCTATCAATATATTATGCCAAATGATTAGGGCCTATTACAAAACATTTTATAAATAAATAACATTTATTTTGCATTTATACTCGTCTGCACCTTCCGAGTCCGAATGCAGTCAATGCTCGAGTCCAAGTCCAAGTCAGAGTCATCAGTGCTGAAGTCCAAGTCGAGTCACGAGTCCTGAAAATCAGTCCAGGACTCAGACTCGAGTACTACAACACTGTGGACAGCTGAACTGCAGAAACTGCACCATGTTCCCTGCACCTCTATCCCTCGTTGTGTAAAAACAATGCAACACGCAGGATCTGTGTGGTGGGGATCGACAAGAGGCAGAAGCAAAACAACTCGAATGACCACAACAGTCTTTTATTAAACTCAAAGGTACTTACAGAAATGCATAACAAAAAAAACACAGGTCTTCCTCCGACCAGTACATGAACAAACTGAAAACTGAAAAGCAAACATTTATAAAGGAAAACTCAAACAACAGACCACACCTGGGACACCTCCTCTTTGCTGACTGACAGATGATGAGACAGGTGGCTCTCTGGGTCTATTGGGTCAGACCTCCAACACCATCACCCTGAGTATTGGGTCGCCCCAGGGCTGTGTCCTGAGCCCCCTGCTGTATTCACTATACACACATGATTGTGTGGCCAAGTTCAGCTCCAACTCCATAGTGAAGTTTTTGGACGACACAGTGGTGGTGGGGCTGATCTCTGACAATGACGAGAAGGCCTACCGGGAGGAGATTGAGGTACTGGAATGCTGGTGCCAGGACAACAGCTTGCTCCTGAACATTGGTAAAACCAAGGAGCTGATCGTGGATTTCAGGAGAACACAGCAGGGGACACACACACCACTGAGGATAAACGGGGCTACCGTGGATAGGGTGAGCAGCTTCAAGTACCTGGGGGTCCACATCTCAGAGGATCTGACATGGACAACACACATAGACTCAGTCGTAAAGAAGGCGAAGCAGCGCCTCTACCATCTGAGACAGTTAACCTGTTAAGCATTAAGGTCCCCCTATGGGACCCTGCTTTTCTTTATCATAAATCGATCAATAGAGACCGTATTAGATCCCCAATTATCATATCATTGGAAAGCCACACTCATTGGCTACAACCCTGTGCAAAGATTTTCGAGATCGCCAAATGATTGACGGAGCTAGACCCCTGGGAGTCGGGGGTGGTAATGTGTACTTTTGCGTACTTTGGGGCACGCCTCACATATCGGCATGTAACTCGAGAACCGCTGAACGGATTTTGTCACCTGAAAGGGCAATCGACAGGCAACAAATAGGGCTTTAATTCGATCTATATTATTGTATTAAAAGAAATGCACACCCGAGCCACTAGAGGTCGGCAAAGAATCGTCCACATGTGGGCCCTTGGATGTTAAGAGGTCAATGTTTTTAAATATTTTTTTTGTAGCCAAGAGTAAAGACCATAACCCTATCAAAAACAGTAGTCAAAGTGTATATTTTAATTTTTACCGATGTTTTATACGATTTATCGGAAATACAAATTTATCGGAAAATGCTAATTATCGTAAAAACCGCAAGAAATTACCAAATCCAGATTCAACCCTGCCATTGGAAAGAGGAGCATTTTCCCTATCCATAGATGTATGATTTGGCCATAATAAGGTCAAGGTCAAGTTCAAGGTAAAATATGAATTTATAATTAAAGTCGATTATCATTAATTACTGTATCTACAAATCCTTCTGTTTAATCATCTTCCCGTGGTTCATTTGCTTCGATTTTTTGTACACATGATCTCAATAAGGTGGTGAATGAGCTCAGTGAGCATTTTCTCCTACCCGTATACATTTTTTTCATAATTAATGTATTCATTACAATTGAATAATTACTAGTAACAGACACAATATTTCTGACACTGGAAATACATACCCCCAGGTCCCTAGATGTTCCTAGATACCAAGAACATGCAAATTGACCTTGCAGAAGTGGAGCAATCTTCCATTTACTTAGGCATGTACCTTTAGGCGTAAACGGTCTACAGATTAACAGGTAAGGAAGTTCAGAGTATCGGGGAAGATACTCCAGTCCTTCTACTCCAGTCCTTCTACTCCGGAGCTGTAGAGAGCATCTTGACTGGAAACATCACTGCCTGGTATGGAAACAGCACGGCACAGGACAAGAAGGCCCTACAGAGAGTGGTACGCTCAGCTGAGCGTACTACGGGTATTGCACTACCACCCCTGCAGGTCTTATATAACAAGAGGTGCAAATCCAGAGCCTGCAGAATAATGAAAGACCCTCACCACCCCAACAACAGCCTGTTCAAGCTGCTGCGGTCAGGCAAACGCCTGGGAACACCAGCAACTAGGACAGAGAGATTTTGGCTCAGCTTCTTCCCCCAGGCCATCACTGAACTTTCCACACACAAGCACACATGAGCACAGCACACACACAACACACACACTGTATACGCTCACACACTAGCAGCCACTTTAACATGAACACACACACACACACACACACACATGCTGCACACGCTCACACTTATGGTCACTTTACACAATGAAAGGTCACTTTAAAAAAACAAGAACGGGAGTGGTTCTTGTATAGTAAACAGATGGATAGCAAGCTAGCATAACTAGTATAGTATAACTGTAGATTGTATAGTATAGCATTGTATAGTAGTGTACATAAGACCCAGTGCCTCATCCGTAGCTAACAGTGTATTGCAGGACCTAGCATGTATTACCATGCTTTTGTAAAACTCATGTACATATACCTGATGTCTTTACTCTTATTACTTGTATTATTGCACAAATGTCGCATTCTCATCCTATTGGATTCTTATTATATTATTATTGTATTATTGTATTATGCACAATCATTGCGGGCAAGACCCCCCCCCCCCATTTCACTGTATACTTGTATGCCCGTGACAAATAAAACTCTTGACTTGACTTGACTATGACAACACAATACACAGAATCACTGAAAAACCTCTTCTCTGTACGCAAGGCCAGATCTACCATATGGGAAACCTGGACACATGGCCAGGCATCTGCAAGGCGTAGGGGCCCTCCTCTTTTTTTTCTTTTTCTTTTAGCCTATTCCTAGTCAGTAACATTATTGTGGAGGCCTATCAATCAATCAATCAATCAATCAAATTTATTTATATAGCACGTTTAAACATGACGCTTGTCAACCAAAGTGCTTCACATATCTAAGCTAAGAACAAAGAGAATTAAGTATCAAATAAACAGGAAAAAAAAACAATCAACGGATAGACAAAGGAAAAACAGAACAACACGTCAACAAGTACGGCAAGAGTCAAAGTGAGTCAGGGAAGGCCAGGCGATATAGGTGGGTTTTGAGTTTTGATTTAAAAGACTCGATGGAGGGGGCAGATTTAATGGACATGGGGATGCTGTTCCAGAGGTCAGGGGCTGCGACTGCAAAAGCACGTCCCCCCCTATCAGTAATAACTGGTGTGCTGTGTTCTTGGGTGGTTTTCAGTGAACACAAATATTGCCATAGTATATAGAGTCATATACTGCTTTGGGGTGATTTAGGCTATGTGTCCACTCAAAGCCTTTTTTTCAAGGCTCCGCCCCTTCCTCGATGAGTTACATTGATGAACGCGCTCCTTTTCCAAAAGTTTAACTAGTTTCAACTTTATGAGCTGGGAGCGCTCCGCCAAAAACGCTACCGCCCAGAGCTCATAAAACGCGAGGCACGTCGCTGGGAAGACTCCAGCATAGAAATTAATGACAGAAAGGAGCTGACAACTCATAAAACGTCGGCTATGGACACAAGCCCTTAGTCTGTTTCCTTGTGATTTGTGAGTGAAATGGCAGTACTTGGTCTATTGAACTGTATACTCATACCTGGTCAGCTGGACTGGGTATTCAGTGATTGACCAATACTGTAGGTGTCTGTGAAGTCTGGTGGATTTGACATGCCAGCTTGACTGGAAGCACAACATAATGAATAATTAAGATAGAGTTGAATGTCTGTGGTGGGTTGTGGCGTGCACAGATAGGGCCGAAGGGAGGCTTTAGCCCCTGCCCCTTTGCCCCAAGTGCCCCTAAAAATATATATATATATATTTAATATTTCCAATTAAAAGACGGAAATGTATACTATATCCAGTATCCACGGAAAAATATACCTTATCAACTTAGAAATCTAAATTCATATGATCAACACAATATATGAAAAAGTATATTTCCTAATCAATCTCATATTTTACATTCATAAATGTAAATTTGCCAAAGTAAAACCTCACTTTCATGTTTTCAAGAAAGAAATGGAGCCAGTGGCGTGCAGAGATAGGGCCGAAGGCGGGCCCCAAGTGCCCCGCCATTATGAAGACGGAAATGTATACTATACTAGAAAGTACACAGGTCTTCTCCCGACCACATGGATGAACTGAGGCTGAAAACTAGCTGACCTGCCAGTTGATGAAGAAGCTCGCCAGCTCTTATTCACTCTCTCTAATTGGTTGTTTTACAATAGGGGACCTTTAGAAATATTTCTTTCCAATGTTGTCCTCCGTGTTGTAGAATTCAAGTCCAGGACTCGGACTCAACAGATTTTCAGGACTCGTGACTCGACTTGGACTTGAGCACTGATGACTTGGACTTGGACTCGAGCAAAATAGATATTGATATGCTATATTAATGGAAAAGTAAATAAACTCCCTTTGAAATGGTGACCGCTGTGTCATTTATGTTTAATGTAGACCTTTTTTTATTTGTATGTCAGCTCTTTGACTGCCAAATTGGAGTGGACTCAACCTTGATGACTTGGACTCGGACTCGAACTCGGACTAGGGTAATGGGGACTCGACTCGGACTCGGGCTCTTCTTTGGTGACTCAGACTTTGACTCTGATTCGAACGCTGGAGACTCAACTCGGAATCGATATTTAGTGACTCGACTACAACACTGGTTGTTTAGTTTAGTTTAGTTTATTCGGATCCCCATTAGCCATTGCCACAGGCATAGGCTACTATTACTGGGGTCCACACAAATCAATACAATACAATAAAATCAATACAATACAATTAATACAATACAATGCAATAAAACAATACAATACACCTCAATAACACCTAAAAATATTATATAATAAAATATCTAAGTTCACCAATCACACATACCCATCTACTCAATCATGTTTCAAGGCATATATGTTCACTTAAAGCATAACAATACATCTCAATACAATATACAAATATATTAAAAATCTAAGTTCAACAATCACACATACCCATCTTCTCAATCACCCACTATGTTTACTTAACTGACAGTACCACTCTTTCTTATATGATTTTTAAGGTGTTTTTTAAATGTCTGTTTGTCTTCAACCCTAGTTAGTGCAGGTGGTAAGGAATTCCATGCAGTCATGGCTCTATACATCACAGTCCTTTTCATTGCATTTGTTCTTGGCATCTTTACAGTACATCTTTCCATTGACACATGCCTGGTGGAGTAACTGTGTCTGTTGATTGTGAATTGTATCTCATCTTATACAACGGCATGCAAATTTCTCGATTCTGATTGGCTGAAACAGTCATTTTACACGTCTTTATTGGCAACAATTCCACGCTGCTGGCCCAGGACCCGCCCACAACCGACCCACATCACATCACTCCGCCGGATCACAAGAAGGTGGCCAATAATCTTTACAAATGGATATGTTGATGGCGACTAAACGACTAAATATCAAGCGATTCTGTCACAGCGAATGTCTTAGTCGTTTAAACAATGTTGGATGATGTAATTGATGGGTCTTGAATCATTCTGTAACAAAAGAAAAATTGCGGATTGATTGATGGATTAATTTGCGATTTTTTTTTCAATTTCTTTTTCCTTTCGACTGTCAGCGCTCGCTCTAGTCTCCACCCACCGCCACACACCCCCCCCCCCACACACATACACACAGACACGCACGCACACGCACGCACACACACACACACACTCTGCCTGCAACGCAGGGGATAGTCAGAGAGCTGGGTGCTGCGCTGTTCTAAGTGAGCATGGCCTATTGAGTTGATTGATTGATTGATTGATTGATTGCTAATTTTATTACTGTACGCTTGGTTTCCAACTGGTTAAGTTTAGGCCCTCTACAGTAGGTTAAAAAAAAAAAAATAAATAAAAATAGGGCGAAGAAAACGTTTTTTTCCTATAGGGCAAAGAAGACTTTTTAATTTGTTTTACCTACTTTATATAGAAGCATCTAAGAATGAAGTTCTATGGAAAGTAGGTCTGCATTCCCTTAACAATTGTGTGTATTGAGCCGTACTGTATTGTACCCATTCTGCATCTGGTAATAAAATTTTCAATCAATCATTCCAATAATACACAGTTGGATGTGTTAGTTGGTTGGATGCACTTCAAGCTGCTTCCACATGAGGCAACTTCTCTCAATCATTCCAATAATATACAGTTGGATGTGTTAGTTTGGTTGGATGCACTTCAAGCTGCTTCCACATGGAGGCAACTTGTCTTTTTTGTAGTTGTGGGAACTACTTTTTCTGGCGGATGGTTTTTTCAATAAATCTTCGATTAATGTGTGTTTATTGTATAGAAATAAGGTTGGATGAATCTGGCAGTTGTATAAAAGCTTTACACCACTTGCAGTCGTGATTTGTGAACAATAAACCATGCCTAGGGGGGTCTAACGACCCTCGGCTGCGCCTCGGGCCTAACGACCACCCCTAGGCATGGTTTATTGTTCACAAACCACTCCTGCGCGTGATGTAATGCTTAAATATAGACAAGCAGGTTTTTTTTCTTATATATATTTCTAAAAAACATGATATTTACATTTAGTCTTTGTTCTACCATTAACCATGACAGTTTTTCATGCATGCTTACTATGTTTGACCTTTTCCTACAATTCAGAGCAAGGCGCGCTGCTTTGTTCTGTGTCATTTGTAGTTTTCCCAGTTTTTCTCTTCCAGCACTTCCCCAGATCCCCGGACAGTAATCCAGATGTGAAAGGATCAGAGCCTGGATAACATGGATCACCGACACCGGAGTTAGGAATTCTGCACATCTTCTAATTAAAGCCAGCCCTCTCCCCATCTTTTTTGTTATGTTATTTATATGCGTTGACCAGTTCAGATGACTGTCCAATGTTATACCTAGTAGCTTTGCTTCTTTTACCTGTTCAATTTCAGTTCTCCCCATCATTATTTTTAATTTTGGATAAGCAATTAGCATATGGTGTGAACCCATTAAAATACACTTTGTTTTTGCTATGTTTAAAACCATTCTATTCGCTCTAATCCACTCTTCTACTTTTTGTAGCTCTTTATTTAGTGCCACACCCAGATCTTCCACAGAGGAGGATGCCATGTACAGGGTTGTATCATCCGCATATATAGCCACCTTTGCTTGCTCTAAAATTAACGGCAAATCATTTGTATAAATGGTGAATAACAAAGGTCCAAGGCAGCTTCCCTGCGGAATTCCATACTTAACATTTTTCGCTTCAGATAGGCTACCGTCAGAGTCGGCGCCAGAGCGAATTTAACAAGGGGGCATATGGTAATTTCGGGGGGGCATAAAATATAGGCTTCAGAAAACGAATTTCCCGCAAACCAACATGCATTTCAATACATGAGTGCGCATAAGAGATAAGACAGTCTCTCTCTCTCTCTCTCTCTCTCTCTCTCTCTCTCTCTCTCTCTCTCTCTCTCTCTCTCTCTCTCTCTCTCTCTCTCTCTCTCTCTTTCTCTCTCACGTCACAACAAACACACTGTACTGTATTGTACCCATTCTGCAATCTGTTAATAAAGTTTTCAATCAATCAATCAACTCGCGTCTTGCGCACACACACACACACAAATTAAACAGTATGAAATAAGCCAGAGGCTGGGCTTTACATTCATTAATAAGTGAAAGTAACTGTTAACGGTAATCCTGGTTGAGAAAACATTACTCACTGTCTGCCTGGTTATGTATGTGCCAGCCAGTACTGTACAGCGGGGCAGGTCCATGGATCCTCTTACAACCACTACGCAACTCTCTAACTCTAAACCCGATCTCCGATTGACCCCCACCGCCCACCCCCTCCCCTCGCATATAATAATCAATAACTACACGCAAGCTTATCATGCAACGAAATAAGATTGGAGAGGGGGGCGAGACTGTTTGCTGTTTTTTATAAACTGGGATCAACACTGCTCAAAACGGCATTATTTCCGTATTTGGCTGCCTGCTGCGCCTGCGCTCTGATCACAGCGCATGCGCATCATGCACCCAACGCTGGAAATAATGCCGTTTTGACCAGTTTATAAAAGATATTTAAAATGTTTATTAGCAACGCAGAGCTTTCTAACCCTCCCGTATCTCTGTCCAAGACCCTTGTGCAACTGTGAGTATCTTTGAAATTTCTCTCTGATACTTGTATAACGAACCGTTCGACCAGAACCAGTCCTTCATGGTAAATCTAGGTTGGTTTCCTATTGAGGAGCAAGTGACTGTGGATTCACTCGGTGCATCAGTCATGAAAGGGGCTACGTGCGATCAAACATACACTTCTTTTAAGACTTTTTTTTGTTTAATTTCGTTTAATAATAGGCCAAATAGCCTATTTATAAAGGAAAACATCTGACTTTTACTATAATAAAAAGAATTAAATGTTTAATTATTTAATTTTTTTATAATAATTGCCTATGACGTTTTGGAGGGGTACAGTGTGTCATCTGGGGGGGCATGGCCCGCGAATGCCCCCCCATGGCGCCGACACTGGCTACCGTTAAAAAATACTCTCTGTTTTCTACTGTATAAGTAGCTAGTTATCCATGAAACTGACGATGAAGCAAAACCATAGTCTTTAAGTTTCTCCAGTAGTATTACATGATCCATGACATCAAATGCTGCACTGAAGTCTAACATCACTGATCCTGCTAATTTCTTTCTATCAATATCCATTAGACAATCATCTACTAGCTGTGTCAACGCTGTTGCTGTTGAGTAACATCCCTATAGGCATGCTGAAAATCAGTATTAAATTCATTGTCATTGAAGTAACTCTGAATTTGTGTAAACACTATTTTCTCCATTATCTTCGCTAACACTGGCAAAATGCTCACAGGGCGACTGTTTGCACCCGACAGGTTGACTTTTGCATTTTTCTGTAAAGGAATTATTTTAGCCTCCTTCCAGACTTTTGGACATATACCATATTTAATGCTTTGATTTATAATATGTGTGACCGTACCTGCTACAAAACATGCTTTGCTGAAACCTTCAGTAGTCTACCATCCATGTTATCCAGGCCTGCTGGTTTTTCCTTTTTTATATCTGACAACATTTCCTCCACCATTTTAGTGTCAACAGAACATAGACTAAATGAGCATTTTTTATCTTTCATAATCCTTTCTAATATGTTATCATTATATTTTACATTACTAAATAAACTCTATTATTCCTTAGAGTTTCAACCTTACACAAGAAGAAGTCACACACCACAGAAACGACAGAGGGACACGTCTACACTGAACATGAAATGTAGGACTAATATTGCTATTTTCTAGCCTATGACTATTTCTATTATTATCTTTTCTGCTCCTACCCCATGCTGCTATGACACCCAAGGGGATTAATAAAGGAACACTTGACTTGACTTGAAAACAAAACATAATACTGTACATAATAAAAAATAGTGTTAATATCCTATCATAATCAAATACTTTAATTAAACCTTCATGTAACTGAGGGGTACAATTCCCTGACTGTATTGATAAGTATGGTATCATTAAACCACTACCGCTTTATGTACTTTAACTACTGGCCACACAGTACATGATATAGATATGATGAACACTTTCCCACCATGAAACCAAGTCCACACAAATGTATAAGTTGAATATTTAATATATAGCAAAGGGTATATACAACGTTCACTTAATGACATTTATGATTTGAATGCACTTGTAAGGCAAATGAGTATTCGTAGGCAAATCAACATTGAATGTCCAATCTCTGGTTACGCAGGAAGCAAGTATACAACCTGGTTCTTTAGGGAACTATAGCGATGGTACTTAATGATTATAGCTGGATATACTAAAGGGGGGTCCTGCTGGTTGTAAGTCAGTAGGGGGGGGGGGGTTAGGAGAGCCGCCGGCGATATCCCATCTGGCCAACGATTTCTTGGGAGAATTCAGAGTGCTGAACACGGTGCCCACAGAACCTTGGTCCACAGATGAATACAGTTGGGCCCTCTTGTAGACGGTAGCTGCCGGTCCACAACGAAGAGACATGAGGCGACCTCACTCGGGGTAGAGCGCCGTCTCACCTGGACTCCTCTCGGGGGGTAGTTCCAACACTCACCAGTGTTGGCTGTTATCCATGGCATAAATCAAAGCACCCAAAGCAAGTAGATAATCCAAGCCGTGTAGGGCTCGCCGTCGTCCGGGTAAGGTAATCCAATGTGCAGGTCCACTCGTCCTAGCCCAGAACTCCTCGGATGAAAGCACCACACGTGGTCTGCCCAGCCTGGTTAAGACTCTAGATAACGCGAGGAAACGATGGGGGTACTACTCACTGTATAACTCTAACCGAACGATGCACCATACATAATAGACTATTATTAACTTAATAGAAATACGTCCCACTCGACGGTATAGTGCCAAACTATGACAATTCAACTATTAATCCACACGATGTCTCAATGCCATTCTGAGGCCAAGTTGACCATACTGCACCACACGTGTATCGTGGGTGAGGCTTAACGTCTTGCCACTAGGTTGGAGGGTAAAGAACTAAGGGCTAAGGGACTAAAAGAAAGTTCTACTTTACTTGCGCCATATATATATGCGCTGTGAACAAATAGTACCATTCGTATTTCGCCAGACGTATTCCTACGCGGAACCGGGCTAGTAACGACATGTTCGTCGGCACGATTGAACTTGAACCAAGGGGCTTGGCTGCTGGCGCCAAGTTCTTGTCCAATGAGAGAATGAAACTATTATGGGCTGTTAGTAGACTAAAGGGATATTCAGTGTATATGTACAAGGAATATACAAGGGATATCAAACGATATACAAATACTATTAAATATATATCCATAAATAAATATATATATTCGGTTTAATCTGATCCTTCACAACAGCCGCTCCCTAATTAGTCCCACCTAATTAGCTAAGCAGAGACAGATTAACCGCACTGTCTACCACTCAAGGTCCGCTGTAAGGGTCAGTCAACTCACAAAGTCGTGGGGTCATGGTCGTCATCGATAGTGTCTGGGAGTCTGGGCAGTTCTATTAGCCTCGCCACGGGTCGTGTGTAAGTTCGCCCTTGGACGAGCACCTCAGCTGCTCGGACCTTGCCATCGGCACCGGTGATCACTTTGCTTACGCGGCCAGCCGGCCACATAGCTCTGGGTAGTGACTGGTCGATAATCATGACGACTGTTCCTTCTGTCAAATTGTCTCTCTCTTTTACCCACTTCTGGCGGGTCTGTAGAGACGGTAGGTAGTGGAGTAGAAAGCTGTTCCAAAACTTGTCAGCTAGTACTTGACTGTACCTCCACATTCTTCGGCCGTTCGCTTCTTCAGGCCTGTACATTGTCTGGGGTAGCGCGGGGTCCAGCCGCCCCATCAAGAGTGTGTTGGGGGTGACTGGGTCGACATCTGCTATATCACTGGAGACGTAGCCGAGGGGCTTGGAGTTCAATACTCCCTCGATCTCCGTGAGGACTGTCATTAGGACTTCTTCCGCTACAGTCTGGGCCCCAAGCACGGCGTACAGGGCTGTCTTTATAGAACGTACTTCTCGTTCCCAGGTTCCACCGAAGTGGGGTGCGTTCGGGGGATTAAACTGGAAGTCAATCTGGGATGGAGCGAGGTGGGTCTTAAGTTCTGGGCCCATAGCTTGGAAGCTCTCTCTCAGCTCTCTTTCTCCGCCTTTGAAGTTTGTCCCGTGATCAGACAACAATGTAGACGGTTTTCCTTTCCGTGATGTGAATCTTTGGAAGGCCATAAGGAATGAGTCTGTGCTCATGGTTGGAAGGAGTTCGATATGTATCGCTCTGGTGGTCATGCATTTGAATACAATACCCCACCGCTTCTCGGTTCCTCTTCCTTTCTTTATATACAACGGGCCAAAACAGTCCATGCCTGTGGAGTGGAATGGCTTGTCGCCGAGTCGGAGGCGACAGGGAGGTAGGTCAGCCATCCGGGGTATGCTGGGCTGCGCGCGCCACTTTCGGCAGTCTAGACAGGTTCGCTGGAAGCGTCGCACTGCTTCTCTTCCTTGAAGTATCCAATAGCGACGTCTGATCTCCGCGAAGACTCTCTCTGCTCCTGCGTGGTGTACATCCTCGTCGTATTTCTTTATGATCAGCTCTGTGACCTTGTGTCGGCTGTTCAAGACTATCGGGTACTTAACGTCATCCGGTAGATTGGGGGCCCTCCGCAGACGACCACCCACTCTGATGAGATTATGGGCGTCGCTCTCGGGTGCCAGGTGGAGCAATCTGCTGTCTGATGGGACGGGCTTTCCTCCCTGTAGACAGTCTAGCTCGTCGGGGAACGAGTCTCTCTGGGCTCGTTGTAGTAGAAGAAGTTCTGCTTCTTCGTAGTCAGCTGCTGAAATGTCGGCAGTGGGCTGAATCTCTGGGTGGTGCCACAGAAATGTCTTTAGTTGCGCACTCTGTAGGGTGAGGCAATCATCTATGTTGGGGTCTGTGGAGGCGACTGTGCTCAGTCCACAGAACATAGGTTTCTTGTTCTCAGCCTCCTCTTTACTCGCCTCCCGTGGGGTGGGCGTAGGCCACTCTCCTTCCGGGAGCTTGAGGAACTCTGGTCCGTCACTGTAGATGTTGTGACGGGTGAGGTCATCTAGGGACATTCACCGGGTGATGACGTCAGCTGGGTTGTGTTTGGTGTCCACATACCGCCAGCTCGCTGCTTCTGTTAACTCTTGAATCTCTGTGACTCTGACTCCCACGAAGACCTTGTATCTGCATGAATCAGACTTGATCCATGTGAGTACTGTCGTGGAATCTGACCACAAGATTGTTCTGTGCACCGGAATGGTGAGTTCACGTTGGATTAACGTGGCTAGATGCGCTCCTGCTAGGGCTGCGCAGAGCTCTAGACGCGGGATAGATTGTTGCTTTCGTGGGGCTATTCTTGAGCGAGCCAGGATGAAGGCGGTGTGTATCTCTCCTCCCTTCTCTTGGGCACGCAAGTAGGCCACTGATCCATAGGCTACTTCGGAGGCGTCGCTGAAGACGTGTAGATCCATCTTGCATGTCTCTGGCCTCACTGTGGGTGGGAAGTAGCTGCGGCGTATATTGACGCCTGGGAGTGAGCGGAGTTCCGTCTCCCACTCTCTCCATGTGGAGGCAAGGGGTGCGGGTATTGGGTCGTCCCAGCCCTGGTCCTTGTCCCATAGTGCTCGTACAATCATCTTTGCCCTGGTGGTGTAAGGTAGAATACATCCCAACGGGTCATATTGTCTGGCGAGTGTTCTGTACACACTCCGTCTGGTGGTCGGTATCGCCGTCGACCTTCCCTGCTCCGTGGTCAGGGGTTTGTGTCTATAGTGGAGCGAGTCTGTTTTGAAGCGCCAGACTAATCCTAGTGTCATTTCTTGGGCTTCTCCTGGGATGGTCGCCATCCAGGTCTCGCTGCTGGCAGCCTTGTCCGCGGGGGAGAGGCTGCGCAATACGTGCGGGTCGCTGCTGGCCCACTGCCTGAGATCAAAGCCGCCTTTGATCAGGGAGGCGCGTAGCTTGAGTAGGAGAGCCTCGGCTTCTTCTTGAGTCGAAACGCTTTGTAAACAGTTGTCCACGTAGAAACTGTTCTTCACACTGTGTCGGACCTCTTCATCTGCTGCTGGGTCCTCTGCGACGTGTTTCTGTAGTGCAAATGTAGCACAGCACGGGCTGCATGTGGTTCCGAAGGGGAGGACTTCCCACTGGTAGATGGCTGGGTGCTCATCTCCGATCCTCTCTCTCCATAGGAACCGCAGCAGGGGCTTATCCTCCTCCACTAGTCTCACCTGCAGGAACATCCCTTTGATATCCCCGCTGATAGCCACCTTGTCCTGGCGGAAGCGTAGTAGCACGCCTAGTAGAGAGGGGCCGAGTGTGGGGCCGGGCAAGAGCTCTTTATTCAGATTCTGGGATCCGATCTGGTAGCTGCAGTTAAACACAATGCGATCCTTGCCGTTGTGGTGGACCTTGTGGTGCGGCACGTACCATGATTCGGTCGTCTGATCGGCCTCTTTAATGTCAATCTTCATTACGTGTCTCGCTGTGATTAGCTTCTCAATCTCAGCGCGGTACACACTCTCTTGAGCGGGGTCTTTGGCTAGGCGCCGCTCTGTGTTCAATAGATACTGCTCCGTAGCTTCTTTCGTGGCGTGAAAGGTGGGCATTCCTTCTCGCCTCAGGAGTGGAGTTGCGTATCTCATCACTCCGCCGACTGTGACTCTCTTTGTCCCTTGCTCGAGGAGGTTTATGGCGTAAATGTCTTCTTTAGAACGAATGTCTTTCTTTTCGTTCTTAAAGGGCATTGTCTCTAGTGTCCATAGCCTCTCGACATGCTGCAGGAGAGTGGTGTCTTCTTCTGTCACTCTGGAGTGGAGGCAGCTAGTGGCTGCTGTTCGGTTGAGAGATTTAGCGAGGGGGCCTTGTAGTGTCCATCCTAGGCGGGTCTCGACTGCTGCAGGACAGCCTCTGGGTCCTGTATGGACCCGGTCTATCGGGACTATGAGGTCTGCATGGTCGGAGCCTATCAGCAGGGTCGGGGTGGCGCCGTCTATGAGCGGGATAGGTAGTTGACGCAGGTGCACATATTTATCCATCAGCTTGGCGATGGGGTAGGTGTACTGTGATAGTCCTATTTCTTGGCTGGTGAAAGCATTTGTAATCCTATACCGTCTCTCTGGCTGCCCGCTTGCTGCGATAGTGAAGGAGACATTCTCGCCTTTTATCGTCTTTAAATCTCTTCTTATTGTCCGAATTGTCATTTGGTTCTCGCTCCCCCGCAGTCCCAGCTGGGCCGCAGCGGACGCGAGCAGAAGGGTCTTCTCTGACCCGTCATCAAGGACGGCGTAAGTGTCCATGACTTTATCTTGGTAGCTCAATGTTACACGGACTACCTTTAAGAGCACTTGGGCGCCGCTGCTGCTGGCGGGGTCAATGTACATGACACTTGCCTTTGTGCTGCTCGATGGTGCAGGTGCAGGCTTTCTTCTGTTACTGTCGTGTAGGACATCTAGGTGGGCTCCGTCACACCGACTGCACCTCTTCTTTAGGCGGCACTCGGCTGCCATGTGACTGCGCGCACATCGGTAACAGCGCCTGTTGGACTTTATCCATTGACTCACTTCTTCTGCATTCATCTTTGTGAACAGGTCACATTGTGACAGCCAGTGTTCCTTCTCGCAGTACGGGCACACCATCTTCCACTTCTCTTTTCTCGAGGGGGTACTGTGGTTCTTACTGCTCGGTACTGATTCTGATTGGTGCATGACAGTCACCGATCTTCTTCCATCGTTTATTCTCCTGGGTCCCTCTCTGGAGCTTGGTGTGCTCCGCACGAACGTATCCAGTCGTAGGCTGCTGACTTCTCTCGCCAGGAAGTCGGCTAGATCGAGGAGGGATGGTTCGGGACCGTTAGGATCACGGTGGTCTCTCTGCCGCCTGAAGCGCTCTTGTCTGGCGGGTGGCAGCTTCTCTAAAATCCTCTCGACGTTAGAGTTGGCGTATAGCTCGTGCATACCCTTTTCTCGTTGCGCTCCCAGCATCCCTACCAGGGACTGCACTTTTATAGACAGGTCGTCTAATGAGCGATTGTCTGTTGCTGGGGGTAGGCGGTCAATATGCCTTATCTCTTGGATTACGTAATCCCATATACGTCCATATCTCTGGTCCAGCGCTGCTAGAGCCGCGGTGTATGGGGTCGTAGAGGTGGCATAGGCTAGCGCTATATTGTGCGCTCGGGGTACTTTCAGGTGCTTCAGTAATATTGCATACTTGTGGCGTTCATCAGCGACATCCACCATCATTGTCTCTAAGCACATCCGGAGCTCCGTGTACTGTGCTCGATTCTCATAGGTGAAGTCTGGAAACGTCGGTGTGCCAATGTATGACGCCGTGGATGGCTGATACATCGGCGAGCGTTGGGGGAGAGGCCTCCTAGGCGAGTCTCCTCTTGCGCCTCTCTGTGGGCTGGTACCGGCAGGGTACCATGGCCCGCTGGTCCAGGTGCTATTCCTCAGGGCTGGTCGTGCGTCATGCTCACCCGTGAATAGAGTCGGGGGTCTGTAGCGCAGCGCCGCGGGGGTATAGCCTGGGCTGTACTGGACCTCCTGGTCCGGTGGAGTACTGTGCTGTCGTCGGGCTTGGTTCTCCTCCTCTCCCTCTTCTTCTTCTATCAGGTCCTCTAGATCCTGTAGTCGTTTATTTAGCTTCTCCGCAGTGTATGCCGCTCCTTCCTTGTAGCTGGGTCTCGCTTGGACCGGTCGGGGAAGGGGGTCTGCGGGGGGTATAGGCTTGGTCTGTTGGTCAAGTTCAGGGTCGCTTGCTCGGTTAGGGGATGCTGCCCTTGACTGTTGTCTCGACGAGTTCCTTGAACCCCTGGCGGAGGGAGAGGGTGTTGCCTTGGTGATCAGCTGCTCCATTAGCTGCGCTTGTAGTCTGTCGCGCTCGCCCTGTAGTCTGTCGCGCTCGGTTTCGCGCTGGATGAGAGCGAGGTCGCGCTCTGCCTCTCTTTGGGCACCGTCAGCGGCGCGCTGGGTGTCTGCTCGGTCTCTTGCCATATTCTCTTCCGTCTGAAGGCGTCTCATCTCCAGGCGTATGCGCTCTTCTTCGCTCCGTTGCTGCGTCTGGAGTCGATCGCGTTCACCCTGAAGTCGATCGCGTTCACCCTGGAGTCGATCGCGTTCGGTAGAGGCTGTCAGGCTGACGAGGAACGCCTGTGATAGCATCCTCTCCGCTTCGCTGGGGGAAGACGGTTGTAGAGGTGAGCCGCTCCTGGCTGTACTCGTTGGGGAGTCCTGGAGCTCTATCTCCTCGGCGCTCTCCTCATCTTGTTCCGTGCAGAGTTCTCTCTCTGTAGGGTTGTCTTCCTCCCGGGGCTGGTCGGGGACTACTTCTTCGGTATTGGCGGGGGGTAAAGGCATGTCAGCTCCCTCCTGGTCCCCACCGTGAGCTTGGTCAGTTACATTAGAACCCACTAGGGCCTCTGTGGTCGGGGTAACCTGGTCGTTAAGGTCAGACATAATTTTACTTTCTACTTTTACCGCGTTTACCGTTTGTCGAAGGCTAGGTAGTTGACTGACAGCGTAATCCTCTAAGTACTGAGGTGTCTGTCGTCTGCGCCGCGGGCGTTCTACGTTAGGAGGACCGTTTCGTGGAGTGTTCATCATAGGCCATTTCAATATTAATAACACTATATTAATATTACACTAGTTACCCTCCGGCTCGAAGGACCAATTGTAACTGAGGGGTACAATTCCCTGACTGTATTGATAAGTATGGTATCATTAAACCACTACCGCTTTATGTACTTTAACTACTGGCCACACAGTACATGATATAGATATGATGAACACTTTCCCACCATGAAACCAAGTCCACACAAATGTATAAGTCGAATATTTAATATATAGCAAAGGGTATATACAACGTTCACTTAATGACATTTATGATTTGAATGCACGTGTAAGGCAAATGAGTATTCGTAGGCAAATCAACATTGAATGTCCAATCTCTGGTTACGCAGGAAGCAAGTATACAACCTGGTTCTTTAGGGAACTATAGCGATGGTACTTAATGATTATAGCTGGATATACTAAAGGGGGGTCCTGCTGGTTGTAAGTCAGTAGGGGGGGGGGGTTAGGAGAGCCGCCGGCGATATCCCATCTGGCCAACGATTTCTTGGGAGAATTCAGAGTGCTGAACACGGTGCCCACAGAACCTTGGTCCACAGATGAATACAGTTGGGCCCTCTTGTAGACGGTAGCTGCCGGTCCACAACGAAGAGACGTGAGGCGACCTCACTCGGGGTAGAGCGCCGTCTCACCTGGACTCCTCTCGGGGGGTAGTTCCAACACTCACCAGTGTTGGCTGTTATCCATGGCATAAATCAAAGCACCCAAAGCAAGTAGATAATCCAAGCCGTGTAGGGCTCGCCATCGTCCGGGTAAGGTAATCCAATGTGCAGGTCCACTCGTCCTAGCCCAGAACTCCTCGGATGAAAGCACCACACGTGGTCTGCCCAGCCTGGTTAAGACTCTAGATAACGCGAGGAAACGATGGGGGTACTACTCACTGTATAACTCTAACCGAACGATGCACCATACATAATAGACTATTATTAACTTAATAGAAATACGTCCCACTCGACGGTATAGTGCCAAACTATGACAATTCAACTATTAATCCACACGATGTCTCAATGCCATTCTGAGGCCAAGTTGACCATACTGCACCACACGTGTATCGTGGGTGAGGCTTAACGTCTTGCCACTAGGTTGGAGGGTAAAGAACTAAGAGCTAAGGGACTAAAAGAAAGTTCTACTTTACTTGCGCCATATATATATGCGCTGTGAACAAATAGTACCATTCGTATTTCGCCAGACGTATTCCTACGCGGAACCGGGCTAGTAACGACATGTTCGTCGGCACGATTGAACTTGAACCAAGGGGCTTGGCTGCTGGCGCCAAGTTCTTGTCCAATGAGAGAATGAAACTATTATGGGCTGTTAGTAGACTAAAGGGATATTCAGTGTATATGTACAAGGAATATACAAGGGATATCAAACGATATACAAATACTATTAAATATATATCCATAAATAA